>NW_028125847.1:0-370352 GCF_965194825.1 Balaenoptera physalus
TCAGACTGGGAAGCAGGGCCTCAAGTAAGTCAGCCAACAGAGTGCCCTCTTGTAGAGACAGCTGAGAAAATGCGGCCAGGCTGAATCTACCCACTTACAACGAAATGTTTCACTTCAGAATAGGAGATTTTGCTACCAAACACCAGGAGCCCCTTTCCCTCAAAGTGCTGTTTCTCTGTAGACTAGGGAAACACACCATGGTTCCCAGCTTAGAATGGATCTTTTCACTGTTGGTTTCCTCCATGAAAGAACCAGAAGTGCTGATCTCAACGAATCGGGCTGCACATCCCTGAATCCTAGGGGTAGGGTAGTTCTGAGCCAAAATGCCACCTAAGGAATGAAAGCAAAGTTTTCAGTCTGGGAAGCAGGGCCTCATTAAGTCTGCCAACAGAGTGCCCTTCTTTAGAGCCAGCAGAGATAATGTGGCAAGGCTGAATCTACCCGCGTACAACGAAATGTTTCACTTCAGAAAAGGAGATTATGCTACCAAACACCAGCAGCCCCTCTCCCTCAGAGTCCTGTTTCTGTGTAGACAAGGGAAAGACAGCATGGTCCCCAGCTTACAACGGCTCTTTTCCCAGTTGGTTTTATCCATGAAAGAGCCAGAAGGGCTGATCTCAAGTAATCGGGCTGCACTTTCGTGAACAATTGGGGTAGGGTAGTTCTGAGCCAATGTGCCACCTAAGGAAAGAAAACAGAGTTTTCAGCCTGGGAAGCAGGGCCTCAAGTAAGTCAGCCAACAGAGTGCGCTCCTTTATAGCCAGCTGAGAAAATGAGGCAAGGCTGAATCTACCCGCTTACAAAGAAATGATTCTCTTCATAATAGCAGATGTTTCTACCAAACGCCAGGAGGTCCTCTCCCTCAGAGTGCTGTTTCTGTGTAGACTAGGGAAAGACACTATGGTCCCCAGCTTAGAACGGGTCTCTTCCCAGTTGCTTTCCTCCATGAAAGAGTCAGAAAGGCTGATCTCAAAAAATCGGCCTGCACATCCCTGAATCCTTGGGGTAGGGGAGTTCTGAGCCAATGTGCCACCTAAGGAATGAAAGCAAAATTTTCAGCCTGGGAAGCAGGGCCTCAAGTAAGTCTGCCAACAGAGTGCCCTCTTTTAGAGCCAGCTGAGAAAATGTGGCCAGGATGATCTACCCGCTTACAACGAAATGTTTCACTTCAGAATTGGAGATTTTGCTACCAAATGCAAGCACCCCCTTTCCCTCAAAGGGCTGTTTCTGTGTAGACTAGGGAAAGACACCATGGTCTCCAGCTTAGAACGGCTCTTTTCACAGCTGGTTTCCTCCATGACAGAGCCAGAGGTGCTGATCTGAACTAATGGGGATGCACATCCCTGAATCCTAGGGGTAGGGTAGTTCTGAGCCAAAGTGCCACCTAAGGAATGAAAGCAGAGTTTTCTGCCTGGGAAGCAGGGCCTCAAGTAAGTCTGCCAAGAGAGTGCCCTCCTTTAGAGCCAGCTGAGAAAATGTGGCAAGGCTGAATCTACCCGCTTACAACGAAATGTTTCTCTTCAGATAAGGATATTTTGCTACCAAACGCCAGCAGAGCCACTCCCTCAGAGTGCTGTTTCTGTGTAGACTAGGGAAAGACAGCATGGTTCCCAGCTAGAACGGCTCTTTTACCAGTTGGTTTTATCCATGAAAGAGCCAGAAGGGCTGATCTCTAGTAAGCGGGCTGCACATTCGTGATCTCTTGGGGTAGGGCAGTTCTGAGAAAATGTGCCACGTAAGGAAAGAAAGCAGAGTTTTCAGCCTGGGAAGCAGGGCCTCAAGTAAGTCAGCCAACAGAGTGCCCTCCTTTATAGCCAGTTGAGAAAATGAGGCAAGGCTGAATCTACCCGCTTACAACGAAATGTTTCTCTTCCGAATAGCAGATGTTTCTACCAAACGCGAGCAGCTCCTCTCCCTCAGAGTGCTGTTTCTGTGTACACTACGGAAACACACTATGGTCCCCAGCGTAGAACGGGTCTTTTCCCAGTTGGTTTCCTCCATGAAAGAGTCAGAAAGGCTGATCTCAAAAAATCGGCCTGCACATCCCTGAATCCTTGGGGTAGGGGAGTTCTGAACCAATGTGCCACCTAAGGAATGAAAGCAAAATTTTCAGCCTGGGAACCAGGGCCTCAAGTAAGTCTGCCAAAAGAGTGCCGTCTTTTAGAGCCAGCTGAGAAAATATGGCCAGGCTGAATCTACCCGCTTACAACGAAATGTTTCACTTCAGAGTAGGAGATTTTGCTACCAAACACCAGGAGCCCCTTTCCCTCAAAATGCTGTTACTGTGTAGACTAGGGAAAGACACCATGGTTCCCAGCTTAGAACGGCTCTTTTCACTGTTGGTTTCCCCCATGAAAGAGTCAGACGTGCTGATCTCAACGAATCGGGCTGCACATCCCTGAATCCTAGGGGTAGGGCAGTTCTGAGCCAATGTGCCACCTAAGGAAAGAAATCAGAGTTTTCACCCTGGGAAGCAGGGCCTCAGGTAAGTCTGCCAACAGAGTGCTCTCCTTTATAGCCAGCTGAGAAATTCTGGCAAGGCTGAATCTACCCGCTTACAACGAAATGTTTCACTTTAGAAAAGGAGATTATGCTACCAAACGCCAGCAGCCCCTCTCCTTCAGAATCCTGTTTCTCTTTAGACTAGGGAAAGACAGCATGGTCCCCAGCTTACAACGGCTCTTTTCCCAGTTGGGTTCCTCCATAAAAGAGCCAGAAGGGCTGATCTCAAGTAATCGGGCTGCACATCCGTGAACCCTTGGGGTAGGGCAGTTCTGAGCCAAAGTGCCACCTAAGGAAAGAAAGCAGAGTTTTCAGCCTGGGAAGCAGGGCCTCAAGTAAGTCTGCCAACAGAGTGCCCTCCTTTATAGCCAGCTGAGAAAATGAGGAAAGGCTGAATCTACCCGCTTACAGAGAAATATTTCTCTTCAGAATAGCAGATGTTTCTACCAAAGGCCAGCAGCTCCTCTCCCTCAGAGTGCTGTTTCTGTGTACACTACGGAAACACACTATGGTCCCCAGCTTAGAACGGGTCTTTTCCCAGTTGCTTTCCTCCATGAAAGAGTCAGAAAGTCTGATCTCAAAAAATTGGCATGCACATCCCTGAATCCTTGGGGTAGGGGAGTTCTGAGCCAATGTGCCACCTAAGGAATGAAAGCAAAATTTTCAGCCTGGGAACCAGGGCCTCAAGTAAGTCTGCCAACAGAGTGCCCTCCTTTAGATCCAGCTGAGAAAAATGTGGCCAGGCTGATCTACCCGCTTACAACGAAATATTTCACTTCAGAATAGGAGATTTTGCTACCAAACGCCAGCAGCCCCTTTCCCTCAAAGTGCTGTTTCTGTGTAGACTAGGGAAAGACACCATGGTTCCCAGCTAGCACGGCTGTTTTGACTGTTGGTTTCCTCCATGAAAGAGCCAGAAGTGCTGATCTCAACTAATCGGGCTGCACATCCCTATATCCTAGGGGTAGGGCAGTTCTGAGCCAACGTGCCACCTAAAGAAAGAAAGCAGAGTTTTCAGCCTGGGAAGCAGGGCCTTAGGTAACTCTGCCAACAGAATGCCCTCCTTTATAGCCAGCTGAGAAATTCTGGCAAGGCTGAATCTACCCACTTACAACGAAATGTTTCTCTTCAGAATAGCAGATGTTGCTACCGGACGCCAGCAGCTCCTCTCCCTCAGAGTGCTGTTTCTGTGTAGACTAGGGAAAGACACTATGGTCCACAGCTTAGAACGGGTCTTATCCCTGTTGGTTTCCTCCATGAAAGAGCCAGAAAGGCTGATCTCAACTAATTGGCCTGCACATTCCTGAATCCCTGGGGTAGGATAGTTCTGAGCCAAAGTGCCACCTAAGGAATGAAAGCAAAATTTTCAGCCTGGGAAGCAGGGCCTCAAGTAAGTCTGCCAACAGAGTGCCCTCCTTTATAGCCAGCTGAGAAATTCTGGCAAGGCTGAATCTACCCTCTTATAACGAAATGTTTCTCTTCAGAATAGCAGATTTTGCTACCAAACTCCAGCAGCTCCTCTCCCTCAGAGTGCTGTTTCTGTGTACACTAGGGAAAGACACCATGGTCCACAGCTTAAAACGGGTCTTTTCCCAGTTGGTTACATCCATGAAAGAGCCAGAAAGGCTGAGCTCAACTAATCGGGCTGCACATCCCTGAATCCTAGGGGTAGGGTAGTTCTGAGCCAAAGTGCCACCTAAGGAATGAAAGCAAAGTTTTCAGCCTGGGAAGCAGGGCCTCATTAAGTCTGCCAACAGAGTGCCCTCCTTTAGAGCCAGCAGAGAATATGTGGCAAGGCTGAATCTACCCGCTTATAACGAAATGCTTCACTTCAGAAAAGGAGATTATGCTACCAAACACCAGCAGCCCCTCTCCCTCAGAGTCCTGTTTCTGTGTAGACTAGGGAAAGACAGCATGGTCTCCAGCTTACAACGGCTCTTTTCCCAGTTGGTTTCCTCAATGAAAGAGCCAGAAGGGCTGATCTCAAGTAATCGGGCTGCACATCCATGAACTCTTGGGGTAGGGCAGTTCTTAGCCAATGTGCCACCTAAGGAAAGGAAGCAGAGTTTTCAGCCTGGGAGGCAGGGCCTCAAGTAAGTCAGCCAACAGAGTACCCTCCTTTATAGCAAGCTGAGAAAATGAGGCAAGGCTGAATCTACCCGCTTACAACGAAATGTTTCTCTTCCGAATAGCAGATTTTTCTACCAAATGCCAGCAGCTCCTCTCCCTCAGAGTGCTGTTTCTGTGTACACTAGGGAAAGACACTATGGTCCGCAGCTTAGAGCGGGTCTTTTCCCAGTTGGTTTCCTCCATGAAAGAGTCAGAAAGACTGATCTCAAAAAATCGGCCTGCACATCCCTGAATCCTTGGGGTAGGGAAGTTCTGAGCCAATATGCCACCTAAGGAATGAAAGCAAAATTTTCAGCCTGGGATGCTGGGCCTCAAGTAAGTCTGCCAACAGAGTGCCCTCTTTAAGAGCCAGCTGAGAAAATGTGGCCATGCTGAATCTACCCGCTTACAACGAAATGTTTCACTTCAGAATAGGAGATTTTGCTACCAAACACCAGGAGCCCCTTTCCCTCAAAATGCTGTTACTGTGTAGACTAGGGAAAGACACCATGGTTCCCAGCTTAGAACGGCTCTTTTCACTGTTGGTTTCCCCCATGAAAGAGTCAGACGTGCTGATCTCAACGAATCGGGCTGCACATCCCTGAATCCTAGGGGTAGGGCAGTTCTGAGCCAATGTGCCACCTAAGGAAAGAAATCAGAGTTTTCACCCTGGGCAGCAGGGCCTCAGGTAAGTCTGCCAACAGAGTGCCCTCCTTTATAGCCACCTGAGAAATTCTGGCAAGGCTGAATCTACCCGCTTACAACGAAATGTTTCACTTTAGAAAAGGAGATTATGCTACCAAAGGCCAGCAGCCCCTCTCCTTCAGAATCCTGTTTCTCTTTAGACTAGGGAAAGACAGCATGGTCCCCAGCTTACAACGGCTCTTTTCCCAGTTGGTTTCCTCCATAAAAGAGCCAGAAGGGCTGATCTCAAGTAATCGGGCTGCACATCCGTGAACCCTTGGGGTAGGGCAGTTCTGAGCCAAAGTGCCACCTAAGGAAAGAAAGCAGAGTTTTCAGCCTGGGAAGCAGGGCCTCAAGTAAGTCTGCCAACAGAGTGCCCTCCTTTATAGCCAGCTGAGAAAATGAGGAAAGGCTGAATCTACCCGCTTACAGCGAAATATTTCTCTTCAGAATAGCAGATGTTTCTACCAAAGGCCAGCAGCTCCTCTCCCTCAGAGTGCTGTTTCTGTGTACACTACGGAAACACACTATGGTCCCCAGCTTAGAACGGGTCTTTTCCCAGTTGCTTTCCTCCATGAAAGAGTCAGAAAGTCTGATCTCAAAAAATTGGCATGCACATCCCTGAATCCTTGGGGTAGGGGAGTTCTGAGCCAATGTGCCACCTAAGGAATGAAAGCAAAATTTTCAGCCTGGGAACCAGGGCCTCAAGTAAGTCTGCCAACAGAGTGCCCTCCTTTAGATCCAGCTGAGAAAATGTGGCCAGGCTGATCTACCCGCTTACAACGAAATATTTCACTTCAGAATAGGAGATTTTGCTACCAAACGCCAGCAGCCCCTTTCCCTCAAAGTGCTGTTTCTGTGTAGACTAGGGAAAGACACCATGGTTCCCAGCTAGAAAGGCTCTTTTGACTGTTGGTTTCCTCCATGAAAGAGCCAGAAGTGCTGATCTCAACTAATCGGGCTGCACGTCCCTGAATCGTAGGGGTAAGGCAGTTCTGAGCCAATGTGCCACCTACGGAAAGAAAGCAAAGTTTTCAGCCTGGGAAGCAGGGCCTCAAGTAAGTCTGCCAACAGAGTGCCCTCCTTTAGATCCAGCTGAGAAAATGTGGCCAGGCTGATCTACCCGTTTACAATGAAAACAGCAGCCCCTCTCCCTCAGAGTCCTGTTTCTGTGTAGACTAGGGAAAGACAGCATTGTCCCCCGCTTACAACGGCTCTTTTACTAGTTGGTTTTATCCATGAAAGAGCCAGAAAGGCTGATCTCTAGTAATCGGGCTGCACATCCGTGAACTCTTGGGGTTGGGCAGTTCTGAGCCAATGTGCCACCTAAGGAAAGAAAGGAGAGTTTTCAGCCTGGTAAGCAGGGCCTCAAGTAAGTCAGCCAACAGAGTGCCCTCCTTTATAGGCAGTTGAGAAAATGAGGCAAGGCTGAATCTACCCGCTTACAACGAAATGTTTCTCTTCCGAATAGCAGATGTTTCTACCAAATGCGAGCAACTCCTCTCCCTCAGAGTGCTGTTTCTGTGTACACTAGGGAAAGACACTATGGTCCGCAGCTTAGAACGGGTCTTTTCCCCGTTGGTTTCCTCCATGAAAGAGTCAGAAAGACTGATCTCAAAAAATTGGCCTGCACAACCCTGAATCCTTGGGGTAGGGAAGTTCTGAGCCAATGTGCCACCTAAGGAATGAGAGCAAAATTTTCAGCCTGGGAAGCAGGGCCTCAAGTAATTCCGCCAAGAGAGTGCCCTCTTTAAGAGCCAGCTGAGAAAATGTGGCCAGGCTGAATCTACCCACTTACAACGAAATGTTTCACTTCAGAATAGGAGATTTTGCTACCAAACGCCAGCAGCCCCTCTCCCTCAGAGTCCTGTTTCTGTGTAGACTAGGGAAAGACAGCATGGTCCCCAGCTTACAACGGCTCTTTTAACAGTTGGTTTTATCCATGAAAGAGCCAGAATGGCTGATCTCAAGTAATCATGCTGCATATCCGTGAACCCTTGGGGTAGGGCAGTTCTGAGCCAATGTGCCACCTAAGGAAAGAAAGCAGAGTTTTCAGCCTGGGAAGCAGGGCCTCAAGTAAGTCAGCCAACAGAGTGCCCTCCTTTATAGCCAGCTGAGAAAATGAGGCAAGGCTGTATCTACCCACTTACAACGAAATGTTTCTGTTCAGAATAGCAGATGTTGCTACCAAACGCCAGCAGCTCCTCTCCCTCAGAGTCCTGTTTCTGTGTAGACTAGGGAAAGACACCATGGTTCCCAGCTAGAACGGCTCTTTTACCAGTTGGTTTTATCCAAAAAAGAGCCAGAAGGGCTGATCTCAACTAATCGGCCTGCACATCCCTGAATCCCTGGGGTAGGGTAGTTCTGAGCCAAAGTGCCACCTAAGGAATGAAAGCAAAATTTTCAGCCTGGGAAGCAGGGCCTCAGGTAAGTCTGCCAACAGAGTGCCCTCCTTTAGAGCCAGCTGAGAAAATGTGGCCAGGCTGATCTACCCGTTTACAACGAAAACAGCAGCCCCTCTCCCTCAGAGTCCTGTTTCTGTGTAGACTAGGGAAAGACACCATGGTTCCCAGCTAGAACGGCTCTTTTACCAGTTGGTTTTATCCAAGAAAGAGCCAGAAGGGCTGATCTCAACTAATCGGGCTGCACATCCCTGAATCCTAGGGGTAGGGCAGTTCTGAGCCAACGTGCCACCTAAAGAAAGAAAGCAGAGTTTTCAGCCTGAGAAGCAGGGCCTCAGGTAAGTCTGCCAACAGAGTGCCCTCCTTTATAGCCAGCTAAGAAATTCTGGCAAGGCTGAATCTACCCGCTTACAACGAAATATTTCACTTCAGAATAGGAGATTTTGCTACCAAACACCAGGAGCCCCTTTCCCTCAAAATGCTGTTACTGTGTAGACTAGGGAAAGACACCATGGTTCCCAGCTTATAACGGCTCTTTTCACTGTTGGTTTCCCCCATGAAAGAGTCAGACGTGCTGATCTCAGCGAATCGGGCTGCACATCCCTGAATCCTAGGGGTAGGGCAGTTCTGAGCCAATGTGCCACCTAAGGAAAGAAATCAGAGTTTTCACCCTGGGAAGCAGGGCCTCAGGTAAGTCTGCCAACAGAGTGCCCTCCTTTATAGCCAGCTGAGAAATTCTGGCAAGGCTGAATCTACCCGCTTACAACGAAATGTTTCACTTTAGAAAAGGAGATTATGCTACCAAAGGCCAGCAGCCCCTCTCCTTCAGAATCCTGTTTCTCTTTAGACTACGGAAAGACAGCATGGTCCCCAGCTTACAACGGCTCTTTTCCCAGTTGGTTTCCTCCATAAAAGAGCCAGAAGGGCTGATCTCAAGTAATCGGGCTGCACATCCGTGAACCCTTGGGGTAGGGCAGTTCTGAGCCAAACTGCCACCTAAGGAAAGAAAGCAGAGTTTTCAGCCTGGGAAGCAGGGCCTCAAGTAAGTCTGCCATCAGAGTGCCCTCCTTTAGAGCCAGCTGAGAAAATGTGGCAAGGCTGAATATACCCGCTTACAACGAAATGTTTCACTTCAGATAAGGAGATTATGCTACCAAACGCCAGCAGCCCCTCTCCCTCAGAGTCCTGTTTCTGTGTAGACTAGGGAAAGACACCATGGTTCCCAGCTAGAACGGCTCTTTTACCAGTTGGTTTTATCCAAAAAAGAGCCAGAAGGGCTGATCTCAACTAATCGGGCTGCACATCCCTGAATCGTAGGGGTAGGGCAGTTTTGAGCCAATGTGCCACCTAAGGAAAGAAAGCAGAGTTTTCAGCCTGGGAAGCAGGGCCTCAAGTAAGTCTACCAACAGAGTGCCCTCCTTTAGAGCCAGCTGAGAAATTCTGGCAAGGCTGAATCTACCCGCTTACAACGAAATGTTTCTCTTCAGAATAGCAGATGTTGCTACCAAACGCCAGCAGCTACTCTCCCTCAGAGTGCTGTTTCTGTGTACACTAGGAAAAGACACTATGGTCCGCAGCTTAGAACGGGTCTTTTCCCAGTTGGTTTTATCCGTGAAAGAGCCAGAAGGGCTGATCTCATGTAATCGGGCTGCACATCCGTGAACCCTTGGGGTAGGGCAGTTCTGAGCCAATGTGCCACCTAAGGAAAGAAAGCAGAGTTCTCAGCCTGGGAAGCAGGGCCTCAAGTAAGTTAGACAACAGAGTGCCCTCCTTTATAGCCAGCTGAGAAAATGAGGAAAGGCTGAATCTACCCGCTTACAGCGAAATGTTTCTCTTCAGAATAGCAGATGTTTCTCCTGAACGCCAGCAGCTCCTCTCCCTCAGAGTGCTGTTTCTGTGTACACTACGGAAACACACTATGGTCCCCAGCTTAGAACAGGTCTTTTCCCAGTTGCTTTCCTCCATGAAAGAGTCAGAATGTCTGATCTCAAAAAATTGGCATGCACATCCCTGAATCCTTGGGGTAGGGGAGTTCTGAGCCAATGTGCCAACTAAGGAATGAAAGCAAAATTTTCAGCCTGGGAACCAGGGCCTCAAGTAAGTCTGCCAACAGAGTGCCCTCCTTTAGATCCAGCTGAGAAAATGTGGCCAGGCTGATCTACCCGCTTACAACGAAATATTTCACTTCAGAATAGGAGATTTTGCTACCAAACGCCAGCAGCCCCTTTCCCTCAAAGTGCTGTTTCTGTGTAGACTAGGGAAAGACACCATGGTTCCCACCTAGCACGGCTGTTTTGACTGTTGGTTTCCTCCATGAAAGAGCCAGAAGTGCTGATCTCAACTAATCGGGCTGCACATCCCTATATCCTAGGGGTAGGGCAGTTCTGGGCCAACGTGCCACCTAAAGAAAGAAAGCAGAGTTTTCAGCCTGGGAAGCAGGGCCTTAGGTAACTCTGCCAACAGAATGCCCTCCTTTATAGCCAGCTGAGAAATTCTGGCAAGGCTGAATCTACCCACTTACAACGAAATGTTTCTCTTCAGAATAGCAGATGTTGCTACCAGACGCCAGCAGCTCCTCTCCCTCAGAGTGCTGTTTCTGTGTAGACTAGGGAAAGACACTATGGTCCACAGCTTAGAACGGGTCTTATCCCTGTTGGTTTCCTCCATGAAAGAGCCAGAAAGGCTGATCTCAACTAATTGGCCTGCACATCCCTGAATCCCTGGGGTAGGATAGTTCTGAGCCAAAGTGCCACCTAAGGAATGAAAGCAAAATTTTCAGCCTGGGAAGCAGGGCCTCAAGTAAGTCAGCCAACAGAGTGCCCTCCTTTAGAGCCAGCTGAGAAAATGTGGCCAGGCTGAATCTACCCGCTTACAACGAAATGTTTCACTTCAGAATAGGAGATTTTGCTACCAAACGCCAGGAGCCCCTTTCCCTCAAAGTGCTGTTTCTCTGTAGACTAGGGAAACACACCATGGTTCCCAGCTTAGAACGGCTCTTTTCACTGTGGGTTTCCTCCATGAAAGAGCCAGAAGTGCTGATCTCAACGAATCGGGCTGCACATCCCTGAATCCTAGGGGTAGGGCAGTTCTGAGCCAAAGTGCCACCTAAGGAAAGAAAGCAGAGTTTTCAGCCTGGGAAGCAGGGCCTCAAGTAAGTCTGCCAACAGAGTGCCCTCCTTTAGAGCCAGCTGAGAAATTCTGGCAAGGCTGAATCTACCCGCTTACAACGAAATGTTTCTCTTCAGAATAGCAGATGTTGCTACCAAACGCCAGCAGCCCCTCTCCTTCAGAATCCTGTTTCTCTTTAGACTAGGGAAAGACAGCATGGTCCCCAGCTTACAACGGCTCTTTTCCCAGTTGGGTTCCTCCATAAAAGAGCCAGAAGGGCTGATCTCAGGTAATCGAGCTGCACATCCGTGAACCCTTGGGGTAGGGCAGTTCTGAGCCAAAGTGCCACCTAAGGAAAGAAAGCAGAGTTTTCAGCCTGGGAAGCAGGGCCTCAAGTAAGTCTGCCATCAGAGTGCCCTCCTTTAGAGCCAGCTGAGAAAATGTGGCAAGGCTGAATATACCCGCTTACAACGAAATGTTTCACTTCAGATAAGGAGATTATGCTACCAAACGCCAGCAGCCCCTCTCCCTCAGAGTCCTGTTTCTGTGTAGACTAGGGAAAGACACCATGGTTCCCAGCTAGAACGGCTCTTTTACCAGTTGGTTTTATCCAAAAAAGAGCCAGAAGGGCTGATCTCAACTAATCGGGCTGCACATCCCTGAATCGTAGGGGTAGGGCAGTTCTGAGCCAATGTGCCACCTAAGGAAAGAAAGCAGAGTTTTCAGCCTGGGAAGCAGGGCCTCAAGTAAGTCTGCCAACAGAGTGCCCTCCTTTAGAGCCAGCTGAGAAATTCTGGCAAGGCTGAATCTACCCGCTTACAACGAAATGTTTCTCTTCAGAATAGCAGATGTTGCTACCAAACGCCAGCAGCTACTCTCCCTCAGAGTGCTGTTTCTGTGTACACTAGGAAAAGACACTATGGTCCGCAGCTTAGAACGGGTCTTTTCCCAGTTGGTTTCCTCCATGAAATAGTCAGAATGGCTGATCTCAAAAAATCGGCCTGCACATCCCTGAATACTTGGGGTAGGGGAGTTCTGAACCAATGTGCCACCTAAGGAATGAAAGCAAAATTTTCAGCCTGGGAACCAGGGCCTCAAGTAAGTCTGCCAAAAGAGAGCCCTCTTTTAGAGCCAGCTGAGAAAATATGGCCAGGCTGAATCTTCCCGCTTACAACGAAATCTTTCACTTCAGAGTAGGAGATTTTTTTACCAAACTCCAGGAGCCCCTTTCCCTCAAAGTGCTGTTACTGGGTAGACTAGGGAAAGACACCATGGTCCCCAGCTTAGAACGGCTCTTTTCACTGTTGGTTTCCCCCATGAAAGAGCCAGACGTGCTGATCTCAAATAATCGGGCTGCACATCCCTGAATCCTAGGGGTAGGGCAGTTCTGAGCCAATGTGCCACCTAAGGAAAGAAAGCTGAGTTTTCAGCTTGGGAAGCAGGGCCTCAGGTAAGTCTGCCAACAGAATGCCCTCCTTTATAGCCAGCTGAGGAATTCTGGCAAGGCTGAATCTACCCGCTTACAACGAAATGTTTCTCTTCAGAATAGCAGATGTTGCTACCAAACGCCAGCAGCTACTCTCCCTCAGAGTGCTGTTTCTGTGTACACTAGAGAAAGACACTATGGTCCCCAGCTTAGAACGGGTCTTTTCCCAGTTGGATTCCTCCATGAAAGAGTCAGAAAGGCTGATCTCAAAAAATCGGCCTGCACATCCCTGAATCCTTGGGGTAGGGGAGTTCTGAGCCAATGTGCCACCTAAGGAATGAAAGCAAAATTTTCAGCCTGGGAAGCAGGGGCTCAAGTAAGTCTGCCAACACAATGCCCTCCTTTAGAGCCAGCTGAGAAAATGTGGCCAGGCTGATCTACCCGCTTACAACGAAATGTTTCACTTCAGAATAAGAGATTTTGCTACCAAACGCCGGCAGCCCCTTTCCCTCAAAGTGCTGTTTCTGTGTAGACTAGGGAAAGACACCATGGTTCCCAGCTAGAAAGGCTCTTTTGACTGTTGGTTTCCTCCATGAAAGAGCCAGAAGTGCTGATCTCAACTAATCGGGCTGCACATCCCTGAATCGTAGGGGTAGGGCAGTTCTGAGCCAATGTGCCACCTACGGAAAGAAAGCAGAGTTTTCAGCCTGGGAAGCAGGGCCTCAAGTAAGTCTGCCAACAGAGTGCCCTCCTTTATAGCCAGCTGAGAAATTCTGGCAAGGCTGAATCTACCCGCTTACAACGAAATGTTTCTCTTCAGAATAGCAGATGCTGCTACCAAACGCCAGCAGCTCCTCTCCCTCAGAGTGCTGTTTCTGTGTAGACTAGGGAAAGACACTATGGACCACAGCTTAGCACGGGTCTTATCCCAGTTGGTTTCCTCCATGAAAGAGCCAGAAAGGCTGATCTCAACTAATCGTCCTGAACATCCCTGAATCCCTGGGGTAGGGTAGTTCTGAGCCAAAGTGCCACCTAAGGAATGAAAGCAAAATTTTCAGCCTGGGAAGCAGGGCCTCAAGTAAGTCTGCCAACAGAGTGCCCTCCTTTAGAGCCAGCTGAGGAATTCTGGCAAGGCTGAATCTACCCGCTTACAACGAAATGTTTCACTTTAGAAAAGGAGATTATGCTACCAAACGCCAGCAGCCCCTCTCCTTCAGAATCCTGTTTCTCTTTAGACTAGGGTAAGACAGCATGGTCCCCAGCTTACAACGGCTCTTTTCCCAGTTGGGTTCCTCCATAAAAGAGCCAGAAGGGCTGATCTCAAGTAATCGAGCTGCACATCCGTGAACCCTTGGGGTAGGGCAGTTCTGAGCCAAAGTGCCACCTAAGGAAAGAAAGCAGAGTTTTCAGCCTGGGAAGCAGGGCCTCAAGTAAGTCTGCCATCAGAGTGCCCTCCTTTAGAGCCAGCTGAGAAAATGTGGCAAGGCTTAATATACCCGCTTAAAACGAAATGTTTCACTTCAGATAAGGAGATTATGCTACCAAACGCCAGCAGCCCCTCTCCCTCAGAGTCCTGTTTCTGTGTAGACTAGGGAAAGACACCATGGTTCCCAGCTAGAACGGCTCTTTTACCATTTGGTTTTATCCAAAAAAGAGCCAGAAGGGCTGATCTCAACTAATCGGGCTGCACATCCCTGAATCGTAGTGCTAGGGCAGTTCTGAGCCAATGTGCCACCTAAGGAAAGAAAGCAGAGTTTTCAGCCTGGGAAGCAGGGCCTCAAGTAAGTCTGCCAACAGAGTGCCCTCCTTTAGAGCCAGCTGAGAAATTCTGGCAAGGCTGAATCTACCCGCTTACAACGAAATGTTTCTCTTCAGAATAGCAGATGTTGCTACCAAACGCCAGCAGCTACTCTCCCTCAGAGTGCTGTTTCTGTGTACACTAGGAAAAGACACTATGGTCCGCAGCTTAGAACGGGTCTTTTCCCAGTTGGTTTTATCCGTGAAAGAGCCAGAAGGGCTGATCTCATGTAATCGGGCTGCACATCCGTGAACCCTTGGGGTAGGGCAGTTCTGAGCCAATGTGCCACCTAAGGAAAGAAAGCAGAGTTTTCAGCCTGGGAAGCAGGGCCTCAAGTAAGTTAGACAACAGAGTGCCCTCCTTTATAGCCAGCTGAGAAAATGAGGAAAGGCTGAATCTACCCGCTTACAGCGAAATGTTTCTCTTCAGAATGGCAGATGTTTGTACTGAACGCCAGCAGCTCCTCTCCCTCAGAGTGCTGTTTCTGTGTACACTAGAGAAAGACACTATGGTCCCCAGCTTAGAACGGGTCTTTTCCCAGTTGGTTTCCTCCATGAAAGAGTCAGAAAGGCTGATCTCAAAAAATCGGCCTGCACATCCCTGAATCCTTGGGGTAGGGGAGTTCTGAGCCAATGTGCCACCTAAGGAATGAAAGCAAAATTTTCAGCCTGGGAAGCAGGGGCTCAAGTAAGTCTGCCAACACAATGCCCTCCTTTAGAGCCAGCTGAGAAAATGTGGCCAGGCTGATCTACCCCCTTACAACGAAATGTTTCACTTCAGAATAGGAGATTTTGCTACCAAACGCTGGCAGCCACTTTCCCTCAAAGTGCTGTTTCTGTGTAGACTAGGGAAAGACACCATGGTTCCCAGCTAGAAAGGCTCTTTTGACTGTTGGTTTCCTCCATGAAAGAGCCAGAAGTGCTGATCT
Organism: Balaenoptera physalus; assembly: GCF_965194825.1. Lineage (NCBI taxonomy): Eukaryota > Metazoa > Chordata > Mammalia > Artiodactyla > Balaenopteridae > Balaenoptera > Balaenoptera physalus. The sequence goes on from NW_028125847.1 coordinate 14,958, forward strand.
CAACTAATCGGGCTGCACGTCCCTGAATCGTAGGGGTAAGGCAGTTCTGAGCCAATGTGCCACCTACGGAAAGAAAGCAGAGTTTTCAGCCTGGGAAGCAGGGCCTCAAGTAAGTCTGCCAACAGAGTGCCCTCCTTTATAGCCAGCTGAGAAATTCTGGCAAGGCTGAATCTACCCGCTTACAACGAAATGTTTCTCTTCAGAATAGCAGATGCTGCTACCAAACGCCAGCAGCTCCTCTCCCTCAGAGTGCTGTTTCTGTGTAGACTAGGGAAAGACACTATGGACCACAGCTTAGCACGGGTCTTATCCCAGTTGGTTTCCTCCATGAAAGAGCCAGAAAGGCTGATCTCAACTAATCGGCCTGCACATCCCTGAATCCCTGGGGTAGGGTAGTTCTGAGCCAATGTGCCACCTAAGGAATGAAAGCAAAATTTTCAGCCTGGGAAGCAGGGCCTCAAGTAAGTCAGCCAACAGAGTGCCCTCTTTTAGAGCCAGCTGAGAAAATGTGGCCAGGCTGAATCTACCCGCTTACAACGAAATGTTTCACTTCAGAATAGGAGATTTTGCTACCAAACGCCAGGAGCCCCTTTCCCTCAAAGTGCTGTTTCTCTGTAGACTAGGGAAACACACCATGGTTCCCAGCTTAGAACGGTTCTTTTCACTGTTGGTTTCCTCCATGAAAGAGCCAGAAGTGCTGATCTCAACTAATCGGGCTGCACATCCCTGAATCCTAGGGGTAGGGCAGTTCTGAGCCAAAGTGCCACCTAAGGAAAGAAAGCAGACTTTTCAGCCTGGGAAGCAGGGCCTCAAGTAAGTCAGCCAACAGAGTGCCCTCCTTTGTAGCCAGCTGAGAAATTCTGGCAAGGCTGAATCTACCCCCTTACAATGAAATGTTTCACTTTAGAAAAGGATACTATGCTACCAAACGCCAGCAGCCCCTCTCCTTCAGAATCCTGTTTCTCTTTAGACTAGGGAAAGACAGCATGGTCCCCAGCTTACAACGGCTCTTTTCCCAGTTGGGTTCCTCCATAACAGAGCCAGAAGGGCTGATCTCAAGTAATCGGGCTGCACATCCGTGAACCCTTGCGGTAGGGCAGTTCTGAGCCAATGTGCCACCTAAGGAAAGAAAGCAGAGTTTTCAGCCTGGGAAGCAGGGCCTAAAGTAAGTCAGCCAACAGAGTGCCCTCCTTTATAGCTAGCTGAGAAAATGAGGCAAGGCTGAATCTACCCGCTTACCACGAAATGTTTCTCTTCCGAATAGCAGATGTTGCTACCAAACGCCAGCAGCTCCTCTCCCTCAGAGTGCTGTTTCTGTGTAGACTAGGGAAAGACACTATGGTGCACAGCTTAGAACGTGTCTTTTCCCAGTTGGTTTCCTCCATGAAAGAGCCAGAAATGCTGATCTCAACTAATCGGCCTGCACATCCCTGAATCCCTGGGGTAGGGTAGTTCTGAGCCAAAGTGCCACCTAAGGAATGAAAGCAAAATTTTCAGCCTGGGAAGCAGGGCCTCAAGTAAGTCTGCCAACAGAGTGCCCTCCTTTAGAGCCAGCAGAGAAAATGTGGCCAGGCTGATCTACCCGCTTACAACGAAATGTTTCACTTCAGAATAGGAGATTTTGCTACCAAACGCAAGCAGCCCCTTTCCCTCAAAGGGCTGTTTCTGGGTAGACTAGGGAAGGACACCATGGTCTCCAGCTTAGAACGGCTCTTTTCACTGTTTGTTTCCTCCATGAAAGACCCAGAATTGCTGATCTCAACTAATGGGGCTGCACATCCCTGAATCCTAGGGGTAGGGTAGTTCTGAGCCAAAGTGCCACCTAAGGAATGACAGCCGAGTTTTCAGCCTGGGAAGCAGGGCCTCAAGTAAGTCTGCCAACAGAGTGCCCTCCTTTCGAGCCAGCTGAGAAAATGTGGCAAGGCTGAATCTACCCGCTTACAACGAAATGTTTCTCTTCAGATAAGGAGATTATTCTACCAAACGCCAGCAGAGCCACTCCCTCAGAGTCCTGTTTCTGTGTAGACTAGGGAAAGAAAGCATTGTCCCCCGCTTACAACGGCTCTTTTACCAGTTGGTTTTATCCATGAAAGAGCCAGAAAGGCTGATCTCTAGTAATCGGGCTGCACATCCGTGAACTCTTGGGGTAGGGCAGTTCTGAGCCAATGTGCCACCTAAGGAAAGAAAGGAGAGTTTTCAGCCTGGTAAGCAGGGCCTCAAGTAAGTCAGCCAACAGAGTGCCCTCCTTTATAGGCAGTTGAGAAAATGAGGCAAGGCTGAATCTACCCGCTTACAACGAAATGTTTCTCTTCCGAATAGCAGATGTTTCTACCAAATGCGAGCAACTCCTCTCCCTCAGAGTGCTGTTTCTGTGTACACTAGGGAAAGACACTATGGTCCGCAGCTTAGAACGGGTCTTTTCCCAGTTGGTTTCCTCCATGAAAGAGTCAGAAAGGCTGATCTCAAAAAATCGTCCTGCACATCCCTTAATCCTAGGGGTAGGGGACTTCTGAGCCAATGTGCCACCTAAGGAATGAAAGCAAAATTTTTAGCCTGGGAAGCAGGGCTTCAAGTAAGTCTGCCATCAGAGTGCCCTCCTTTAGAGCCAGCTGAGAATATGTGGCAAGGCTGAATATACCCGCTTACAACGAAATGTTTCACTTCAGATAAGGAGATTACGCTACCAAACGCCAGCAGCCCCTCTCCCTCACAGTCCTGTTTCTGTGTAGACTAGGGAAAGACAGCATGGTCCCCAGCTTACAACGGCTCTTTTCCCAGTTGGTTTTATCCATTAAAGAGCCAGAAGGGCTGATCTCTAGTAATCGCGCTGCACATCCGTGAACTCTTGGGGTAGGGCAGTTCTTAGCCAATGTGCCACCTAAGGAAAGGAAGCAGAGTTTTCAGCCTGGGAAGCAGGGCCTAAAGTAAGTCAGCCAACAGAGTGCCCTCCTTTATAGCCAGCTGAGAAAATGAGGCAAGGCTGAATATACCCGCTTACAACGAAATATTTCTCTTCCGAATAGCAGATGTTGCTACCAAACGCCAGCAGCTCCTCTCCCTCAGAGTGCTGTTTCTGTGTAGACTAGGGAAAGACACTATGGTGCACAGCTTAGAACGTGTCTTTTCCCAGTTGGTTTCCTCCATGAAAGAGCCAGAAAGGCTGATCTCAACTAATCGGCCTGCACATACCTGAATCCCTGGGGTAGGGTAGTTCTGAGCCAAAGTGCCACCTAAGGAATGAAAGCAAAATTTTCAGCCTGGGAAGCAGGGCCTCAAGTAAGTCTGCCAACAGAGTGCCCTCCTTTAGAGCCAGCTGAGAAAATGTGGCCAGGCTGATCTACCCGCTTACAAAGAAATGTTTCACTTCAGAATAGGAGATTTTGCTACCAAACGCAAGCAGCCCCTTTCCCTCAAAGGGCTGTTTCTGGGTAGACTAGGGAAGGACACCATGGTCTCCAGCTTAGAACGGCTCTTTTCACTGTTGGTTTCCTCCATGAAAGACCCAGAGTTGCTGATCTCAACTAATGGGGCTGCACATCCCTGAATCCTAGGGGTAGGGCAGTTCTGAGCCAAAGTGCCACCTAAGGAATGACAGCCGAGTTTTCAGCCTGGGAAGCAGGTCCTCAAGTAAGTCTGCCAACAGAGTGCCCTCCTTTCGAGCCAGCTGAGAAAATGTGGCAAGGCTGAATCTACCCGCTTACAACGAAATGTTTCTCTTCAGATAAGGAGATTATTCTACCAAACGCCAGCAGAGCCACTCCCTCAGAGTCCTGTTTCTGTGTAGACTAGGGAAAGACAGCATTGTCCCCCGCTTACAACGGCTCTTTTACTAGTTGGTTTTATCCATGAAAGAGCCAGAAAGGCTGATCTCTAGTAATCGGGCTGCACATCCGTGAACTCTTGGGGTTGGGCAGTTCTGAGCCAATGTGCCACCTAAGGAAAGAAAGGAGAGTTTTCAGCCTGGTAAGCAGGGCCTCAAGTAAGTCAGCCAACAGAGTGCCCTCCTTTATAGGCAGTTGAGAAAATGAGGCAAGGCTGAATCTACCCGCTTACAACGAAATGTTTCTCTTCCGAATAGCAGATGTTTCTACCAAATGCGAGCAACTCCTCTCCCTCAGAGTGCTGTTTCTGTGTACACTAGGGAAAGACACTATGGTCCGCAGCTTAGAACGGGTCTTTTCCCAGTTGGTTTCCTCCATGAAAGAGTCAGAAAGACTGATCTCAAAAAATTGGCCTGCACAACCCTGAATCCTTGGGGTAGGGAAGTTCTGAGCCAATGTGCCACCTAAGGAATGAGAGCAAAATTTTCAGCCTGGGAAGCAGGGCCTCAAGTAATTCCGCCAAGAGAGTGCCCTCTTTAAGAGCCAGCTGAGAAAATGTGGCCAGGCTGAATCTACCCACTTACAACGAAATGTTTCACTTCAGAATAGGAGATTTTGCTACCAAACGCCAGCAGCCCCTCTCCCTCAGAGTCCTGTTTCTGTGTAGACTAGGGAAAGACAGCATGGTCCCCAGCTTACAACGGCTCTTTTAACAGTTGGTTTTATCCATGAAAGAGCCAGAATGGCTGATCTCAAGTAATCATGCTGCATATCCGTGAACCCTTGGGGTAGGGCAGTTCTGAGCCAATGTGCCACCTAAGGAAAGAAAGCAGAGTTTTCAGCCTGGGAAGCAGGGCCTCAAGTAAGTCAGCCAACAGAGTGCCCTCCTTTATAGCCAGCTGAGAAAATGAGGCAAGGCTCTATCTACCCACTTACAACGAAATGTTTCTGTTCAGAATAGCAGATGTTGCTACCAAACGCCAGCAGCTCCTCTCCCTCAGAGTGCTGTTTCTGTGTAGACTAGGGAAAGACACTATGGTGCACAGCTTAGAACGTGTCTTTTCCCAGTTGGTTTCCTCCATGAAAGAGCCAGAAAGGCTGATCTCAACTAATCGGCCTGCACATCCCTGAATCCCTGGGGTAGGGTAGTTCTGAGCCAAAGTGCCACCTAAGGAATGAAAGCAAAATTTTCAGCCTGGGAAGCAGGGCCTCAGGTAAGTCTGCCAACAGAGTGCCCTCCTTTAGAGCCAGCTGAGAAAATGTGGCCAGGCTGATCTACCCGTTTACAACGAAAACAGCAGCCCCTCTCCCTCAGAGTCCTGTTTCTGTGTAGACTAGGGAAAGACACCATGGTTCCCAGCTAGAACGGCTCTTTTACCAGTTGGTTTTATCCAAGAAAGAGCCAGAAGGGCTGATCTCAACTAATCGGGCTGCACATCCCTGAATCCTAGGGGTAGGGCAGTTCTGAGCCAACGTGCCACCTAAAGAAAGAAAGCAGAGTTTTCAGCCTGAGAAGCAGGGCCTCAGGTAAGTCTGCCAACAGAGTGCCCTCCTTTATAGCCAGCTAAGAAATTCTGGCAAGGCTGAATCTACCCGCTTACAACGAAATATTTCACTTCAGAATAGGAGATTTTGCTACCAAACACCAGGAGCCCCTTTCCCTCAAAATGCTGTTACTGTGTAGACTAGGGAAAGACACCATGGTTCCCAGCTTAGAACGGCTCTTTTCACTGTTGGTTTCCCCCATGAAAGAGTCAGACGTGCTGATCTCAGCGAATCGGGCTGCACATCCCTGAATCCTAGGGGTAGGGCAGTTCTGAGCCAATGTGCCACCTAAGGAAAGAAATCAGAGTTTTCACCCTGGGAAGCAGGGCCTCAGGTAAGTCTGCCAACAGAGTGCCCTCCTTTCGAGCCAGCTGAGAAAATGTGGCAAGGCTGAATCTACCCGCTTACAACGAAATGTTTCTCTTCAGATAAGGAGATTATTCTACCAAACGCCAGCAGAGCCACTCCCTCAGAGTCCTGTTTCTGTGTAGACTAGGGAAAGACAGCATTGTCCCCCGCTTACAACGGCTCTTTTACCAGTTGGTTTTATCCATGAAAGAGCCAGAAGGGCTGATCTCTAGTAATCGGGCTGCACATCCGTGAACCCTTGCGGTAGGGCAGTTCTGAGCCAATGTGCCACCTAAGGAATGAGAGCAAAATTTTCATCCTGGGAAGCAGGGCCTCAAGTAATTCCGCCAAGAGAGTGTCCTCTTTAAGAGCCAGCTGAGAAAATGTGGCCAGGCTGAATCTACCCACTTACAACGAAATGTTTCACTTCAGAATAGGAGATTTTGCTACCAAACGCCAGCAGCCCCTCTCCCTCAGAGTCCTGTTTCTGTGTAGACTAGGGAAAGACAGCATGGTCCCCAGCTTACAACGGCTCTTTTAACAGTTGGTTTTATCCATGAAAGAGCCAGAATGGCTGATCTCAAGTAATCGTGCTGCATATCCGTGAACCCTTGGGGTAGGGCAGTTCTGAGCCAATGTGCCACCTAAGGAAAGAAAGCAGACTTTTCAGCCTGGGAAGCAGGGCCTCAAGTATGTCAGCCAACAGAGTGCCCTCCTTTATAGCCAGCTGAGAAAATGTGGCAAGGCTGAATATACCCGCTTACAACGAAATGTTTCTCTTCCGAATAGCAGATGTTTCTACCAAATGCGAGCAGCTGCTCTCCCTCAGAGTGCTGTTTCTGTGTACACTAGGGAAAGACACTATGGTCCGCAGCTTAGAACGGGTCTTTTCCCGGTTGGTTTCCTCCATGAAAGAGTCAGAAAGATTGATCTCAAAAAATCGGCCTGCACAACCCTGAATCCTTGGGTTAGGGAAGTTCTGAGCCAATGTGCCACCTAAGGAATGAGAGCAAAATTTTCAGCCTGGGAAGCAGGGCCTCAAGTAAGTCCGCCAAGAGAGTGCCCTCTTTAAGAGCCAGCTGAGAAAATGTGGCCAGGCTGAATCTACCCACTTACAACGAAATGTTTCACTTCAGAATAGGAGATTTTGCTACCAAACGCCAGCAGCCCCTCTCCCTCAGAGTCCTGTTTCTGTGTAGACTAGGGAAAGACAGCATGGTCCCCAGCTTACAACGGCTCTTTTAACAGTTGGTTTTATCCATGAAAGAGCCAGAATGGCTGATCTCAAGTAATCGTGCTGCATATCCGTGAACCCTTGGGGTAGGGCAATTCTGAGCCAATGTGCCACCTAAGGAAAGAAAGCAGAGTTTTCAGCCTGGGAAGCAGGGCCTGAAGTAAGTCAGCCAACAGAGTGCCCTCCTTTATAGCCAGCTGAGAAAATGAGGAAAGGCTGAATCTACCCGCTTACAGCGAAATATTTCTCTTCAGAATAGCAGATGTTTCTACCAAAGGCCAGCAGCTCCTCTCCCTCAGAGTGCTGTTTCTGTGTACACTACGGAAACACACTATGGTCCCCAGCTTAGAACAGGTCTTTTCCCAGTTGCTTTCCTCCATGAAAGAGTCAGAATGTCTGATCTCAAAAAATTGGCATGCACATCCCTGAATCCTTGGGGTAGGGGAGTTCTGAGCCAATGTGCCAACTAAGGAATGAAAGCAAAATTTTCAGCCTGGGAACCAGGGCCTCAAGTAAGTCTGCCAACAGAGTGCCCTCCTTTAGATCCAGCTGAGAAAATGTGGCCAGGCTGATCTACCCGCTTACAACGAAATATTTCACTTCAGAATAGGAGATTTTGCTACCAAACGCCAGCAGCCCCTTTCCCTCAAAGTGCTGTTTCTGTGTAGACTAGGGAAAGACACCATGGTTCCCAGCTAGCACGGCTGTTTTGACTGTTGGTTTCCTCCATGAAAGAGCCAGAAGTGCTGATCTCAACTAATCGGGCTGCACATCCCTATATCCTAGGGGTAGGGCAGTTCGGGGCCAACGTGCCACCTAAAGAAAGAAAGCAGAGTTTTCAGCCTGGGAAGCAGGGCCTTAGGTAACTCTGCCAACAGAATGCCCTCCTTTATAGCCAGCTGAGAAATTCTGGCAAGGCTGAATCTACCCACTTACAACGAAATGTTTCTCTTCAGAATAGCAGATGTTGCTACCAGACGCCAGCAGCTCCTCTCCCTCAGAGTGCTGTTTCTGTGTAGACTAGGGAAAGACACTATGGTCCACAGCTTAGAACGGGTCTTATCCCTGTTGGTTTCCTCCATGAAAGAGCCAGAAAGGCTGATCTCAACTAATTGGCCTGCACATCCCTGAATCCCTGGGGTAGGATAGTTCTGAGCCAAAGTGCCACCTAAGGAATGAAAGCAAAATTTTCAGCCTGGGAAGCAGGGCCTCAAGTAAGTCAGCCAACAGAGTGCCCTCCTTTAGAGCCAGCTGAGAAAATGTGGCCAGGCTGAATCTACCCGCTTACAACGAAATGTTTCACTTCAGAATAGGAGATTTTGCTACCAAACGCCAGGAGCCCCTTTCCCTCAAAGTGCTGTTTCTCTGTAGACTAGGGAAACACACCATGGTTCCCAGCTTAGAACGGCTCTTTTCACTGTGGGTTTCCTCCATGAAAGAGCCAGAAGTGCTGATCTCAACGAATCGGGCTGCACATCCCTGAATCCTAGGGGTAGGGCAGTTCTGAGCCAAAGTGCCACCTAAGGAAAGAAAGCAGAGTTTTCAGCCTGGGAAGCAGGGCCTCAAGTAAGTCTGCCAACAGAGTGCCCTCCTTTATAGCCAGCTGAGGAATTCTGGCAAGGCTGAATCTACCCGCTTACAACGAAATGTTTCACTTTAGAAAAGGAGATTATGCTACCAAACGCCAGCAGCCCCTCTCCTTCAGAATCCTGTTTCTCTTTAGACTAGGGAAAGACAGCATGGTCCCCAGCTTACAACGGCTCTTTTCCCAGTTGGGTTCCTCCATAAAAGAGCCAGAAGGGCTGATCTCAGGTAATCGAGCTGCACATCCGTGAACCCTTGGGGTAGGGCAGTTCTGAGCCAAAGTGCCACCTAAGGAAAGAAAGCAGAGTTTTCAGCCTGGGAAGCAGGGCCTCAAGTAAGTCTGCCATCAGAGTGCCCTCCTTTAGAGCCAGCTGAGAAAATGTGGCAAGGCTTAATATACCCGCTTAAAACGAAATGTTTCACTTCAGATAAGGAGATTATGCTACCAAACGCCAGCAGCCCCTCTCCCTCAGAGTCCTGTTTCTGTGTAGACTAGGGAAAGACACCATGGTTCCCAGCTAGAACGGCTCTTTTACCAGTTGGTTTTATCCAAAAAAGAGCCAGAAGGGCTGATCTCAACTAATCGGGCTGCACATCCCTGAATCGTAGTGGTAGGGCAGTTCTGAGCCAATGTGCCACCTAAGGAAAGAAAGCAGAGTTTTCAGCCTGGGAAGCAGGGCCTCAAGTAAGTCTGCCAACAGAGTGCCCTCCTTTAGAGCCAGCTGAGAAATTCTGGCAAGGCTGAATCTACCCGCTTACAACGAAATGTTTCTCTTCAGAATAGCAGATGTTGCTACCAAACGCCAGCAGCTACTCTCCCTCAGAGTGCTGTTTCTGTGTACACTAGGAAAAGACACTATGGTCCGCAGCTTAGAACGGGTCTTTTCCCAGTTGGTTTTATCCGTGAAAGAGCCAGAAGGGCTGATCTCATGTAATCGGGCTGCACATCCGTGAACCCTTGGGGTAGGGCAGTTCTGAGCCAATGTGCCACCTAAGGAAAGAAAGCAGAGTTCTCAGCCTGGGAAGCAGGGCCTCAAGTAAGTTAGACAACAGAGTGCCCTCCTTTATAGCCAGCTGAGAAAATGAGGAAAGGCTGAATCTACCCGCTTACAGCGAAATGTTTCTCTTCAGAATAGCAGATGTTTCTACTGAACGCCAGCAGCTCCTCTCCCTCAGAGTGCTGTTTCTGTGTACACTAGAGAAAGACACTATGGTCCCCAGCTTAGAACGGGTCTTTTCCCAGTTGGTTTCCTCCATGAAAGAGTCAGAAAGGCTGATCTCAAAAAATCGGCCTGCACATCCCTGAATCCTTGGGGTAGGGGAGTTCTGAGCCAATGTGCCACCTAAGGAATGAAAGCAAAATTTTCAGCCTGGGAAGCAGGGGCTCAAGTAAGTCTGCCAACACAATGCCCTCCTTTAGAGCCAGCTGAGAAAATGTGGCCAGGCTGATCTACCCGCTTACAACGAAATGTTTCACTTCAGAATAAGAGATTTTGCTACCAAACGCCGACAGCCCCTTTCCCTCAAAGTGCTGTTTCTGTGTAGACTAGGGAAAGACACCATGGTTCCCAGCTAGAAAGGCTCTTTTGACTGTTGGTTTCCTCCATGAAAGAGCCAGAAGTGCTGATCTCAACTAATCGGGCTGCACATCCCTGAATCGTAGGGGTAGGGCAGTTCTGAGCCAATGTGCCACCTACGGAAAGAAAGCAGAGTTTTCAGCCTGGGAAGCAGGGCCTCAAGGAAGTCTGCCAACAGAGTGCCCTCCTTTATAGCCAGCTGAGAAATTCTGGCAAGGCTGAATCTACCCGCTTACAACGAAATGTTTCTCTTCAGAATAGCAGATGCTGCTACCAAACGCCAGCAGCTCCTCTCCCTCAGAGTGCTGTTTCTGTGTAGACTAGGGAAAGACACTATGGACCACAGCTTAGCACGGGTCTTATCCCAGTTGGTTTCCTCCATGAAAGAGCCAGAAAGGCTGATCTCAACTAATCGGCCTGCACATCCCTGAATCCCTGGGGTAGGGTAGTTCTGAGCCAATGTGCCACCTAAGGAATGAAAGCAAAATTTTCAGCCTGGGAAGCAGGGCCTCAAGTAAGTCAGCCAACAGAGTGCCCTCTTTTAGAGCCAGCTGAGAAAATGTGGCCAGGCTGAATCTACCCCCTTACAATGAAATGTTTCACTTTAGAAAAGGAGACTATGCTACCAAACGCCAGCAGCCCCTCTCCTTCAGAATCCTGTTTCTCTTTAGACTAGGGAAAGACAGCATGGTCCCCAGCTTACAACGGCTCTTTTCCCAGTTGGGTTCCTCCATAAAAGAGCCAGAAGGGCTGATCTCAAGTAATCGGGCTGCACATCCGTGAACCCTTGGGGTAGGGCAGTTCTGAGCCAAAATGCCACCTAAGGAAAGAAAGCAGAGTTTTCAGCCTGGGAAGCAGGGCCTCAAGTAAGTCTGCCATCAGAGTGCCCTCCTTTAGAGCCAGCTGAGAAAATGTGGCAAGGCTGAATATACCCGCTTACAACGAAATGTTTCACTTCAGATAAGGAGATTATGCTACCAAACGCCAGCAGCCCCTCTCCCTCAGAGTCCTGTTTCTGTGTAGACTAGGGAAAGACACCATGGTTCCCAGCTAGAACGGCTCTTTTACCAGTTGGTTTTATCCAAAAAAGAGCCAGAAGGGCTGATCTCAACTCATCGGGCTGCACATCCCTGAATCGTAGGAGTAGGGCAGTTCTGAGCCAATGTGCCACCTAAGGAAAGAAAGCAGAGTTTTCAGCCTGGGAAGCAGGGCCTCAAGTAAGTCTGCCAACAGAGTGCCCTCCTTTAGAGCCAGCTGAGAAAATGTGGCCAGGCTGATCTACCCGTTTACAATGAAAACAGCAGCCCCTCTCCCTCAGAGTCCTGTTTCTGTGTAGACTAGGGAAAGACACCATGGTTCCCAGCTAGAACGGCTCTTTTACCAGTTGGTTTTATCCAAGAAAGAGCCAGAAGGGCTGATCTCAACTAATCGGGCTGCACATCCCTGAATCGTAGGGGTAGGGCAGTTCTGAGCCAATGTGCCACCTAAGGAAAGAAAGCAGAGTTTTCAGCCTGGGAAGCAGGGCCTCAAGTAAGTCTGCCAACAGAGTGCCCTCCTTTAGAGCCAGCTGAGAAATTCTGGCAAGGCTGAATCTACCCGCTTACAACGAAATGTTTCTCTTCAGAATAGCAAATGTTGCTACCAAACGCCAGCAGCTACTCTCCCTCAGAGTGCTGTTTCTGTGTACACTAGGAAAAGACACTATGGTCCACAGCTTAGAACGGGTCTTTTCCCAGTTGGTTTCCTCAATGAAAGACTCAGAATGGCTGATCTCAAAAAATCGTCCTGCACATCCCTGAACACTTGGGGTAGGGGAGTTCTGAACCAATGTGCCACCTAAGGAATGAAAGCAAAATTTTCAGACTGGGAAGCAGGGCCTCAAGTAAGTCAGCCAACAGAGTGCCCTCTTGTAGAGACAGCTGAGAAAATGCGGCCAGGCTGAATCTACCCACTTACAACGAAATGTTTCACTTCAGAATAGGAGATTTTGCTACCAAACACCAGGAGCCCCTTTCCCTCAAAGTGCTGTTTCTCTGTAGACTAGGGAAACACACAATGGTTCCCAGCTTAGAATGGATCTTTTCACTGTTGGTTTCCTCCATGAAAGAACCAGAAGTGCTGATCTCAACGAATCGGGCTGCACATCCCTGAATCCTAGGGGTAGGGTAGTTCTGAGCCAAAATGCCACCTAAGGAATGAAAGCAAAGTTTTCAGTCTGGGAAGCAGGGCCTCATTAAGTCTGCCAACAGAGTGCCCTCCTTTAGAGCCAGCAGAGATAATGTGGCAAGGCTGAATCTACCCGCTTACAACGAAATGTTTCACTTCAGAAAAGGAGATTATGCTACCAAACACCAGCAGCCCCTCTCCCTCAGAGTCCTGTTTCTGTATAGACAAGGGAAAGACAGCATGGTCCCCAGCTTACAACGGCTCTTTTCCCAGTTGGTTTTATCCATGAAAGAGCCAGAAGGGCTGATCTCAAGTAATCGGGCTGCACTTTCGTGAACAATTGGGGTAGGGTAGTTCTGAGCCAATGTGCCACCTAAGGAAAGAAAACAGAGTTTTCAGCCTGGGAAGCAGGGCCTCAAGTAAGTCAGCCAACAGAGTGCGCTCCTTTATAGCCAGCTGAGAAAATGAGGCAAGGCTGAATCTACCCGCTTACAAAGAAATGATTCTCTTCATAATAGCAGATGTTTCTACCAAACGCCAGGAGGTCCTCTCCCTCAGAGTGCTGTTTCTGTGTAGACTAGGGAAAGACACTATGGTCCCCAGCTTAGAACGGGTCTCTTCCCAGTTGCTTTCCTCCATGAAAGAGTCAGAAAGGCTGATCTCAAAAAATCGGCCTGCACATCCCTGAATCCTTGGGGTAGGGGAGTTCTGAGCCAATGTGCCACCTAAGGAATGAAAGCAAAATTTTCAGCCTGGGAAGCAGGGCCTCAAGTAAGTCTGCCAACAGAGTGCCCTCTTTTAGAGCCAGCTGAGAAAATGTGGCCAGGATGATCTACCCGCTTACAACGAAATGTTTCACTTCAGAATTGGAGATTTTGCTACCAAATGCAAGCACCCCCTTTCCCTCAAAGGGCTGTTTCTGTGTAGACTAGGGAAAGACACCATGGTCTCCAGCTTAGAACGGCTCTTTTCACAGCTGCTTTCCTCCATGACAGAGCCAGAGGTGCTGATCTGAACTAATGGGGATGCACATCCCTGAATCCAAGGGGTAGGGTAGTTCTGAGCCAAAGTGCCACCTAAGGAATAAGAGCAGAGTTTTCTGCCTGGGAAGCAGGGCCTCAAGTAAGTCTGCCAAGAGAGTGCCCTCCTTCAGAGCCAGCTGAGAAAATGTGGCAAGGCTGAATCTACCCGCTTACAACGAAATGTTTCTCTTCAGATAAGGATATTTTGCTACCAAACGCCAGCAGAGCCACTCCCTCAGAGTGCTGTTTCTGTGTAGACTAGGGAAAGACAGCATGGTTCCCAGCTAGAACGGCTCTTTTACCTGTTGGTTTTATCCATGAAAGAGCCAGAAGGGCTGATCTCTAGTAAGCGGGCTGCACATTCGTGATCTCTTGGGGTAGGGCAGTTCTGAGAAAATGTGCCACGTAAGGAAAGAAAGCAGAGTTTTCAGCCTGGGAAGCAGGGCCTCAAGTAAGTCAGCCAACAGAGTGCCCTCCTTTATAGCCAGTTGAGAAAATGAGGCAAGGCTGAATCTACCCGCTTACAACGAAATGTTTCTCTTCCGAATAGCAGATGTTTCTACCAAATGCGAGCAGCTCCTCTCCCTCAGAGTGCTGTTTCTGTGTACACTACGGAAACACACTATGGTCCCCAGCGTAGAACGGGTCTTTTCCCAGTTGGTTTCCTCCATGAAAGAGTCAGAAAGGCTGATCTCAAAAAATCGGCCTGCACATCCCTGAATCCTTGGGGTAGGGGAGTTCTGAACCAATGTGCCACCTAAGGAATGAAAGCAAAATTTTCAGCCTGGGAACCAGGGCCTCAAGTAAGTCTGCCAAAAGAGTGCCGTCTTTTAGAGCCAGCTGAGAAAATATGGCCAGGCTGAATCTACCCGCTTACAACGAAATGTTTCACTTCAGAGTAGGAGATTTTGCTACCAAACACCAGGAGCCCCTTTCCCTCAAAATGCTGTTACTGTGTAGACTAGGGAAAGACACCATGGTTCCCAGCTTAGAACGGCTCTTTTCACTGTTGGTTTCCCCCATGAAAGAGTCAGACGTGCTGATCTCAACGAATCGGGCTGCACATCCCTGAGTCCTAGGGGTAGGGCAGTTCTGAGCCAATGTGCCACCTAAGGAAAGAAATCAGAGTTTTCACCCTGGGAAGCAGGGCCTCAGGTAAGTCTGCCAACAGAGTGCCCTCCTTTATAGCCAGCTGAGAAATTCTGGCAAGGCTGAATCTACCCGCTTACAACGAAATGTTTCACTTTAGAAAAGGAGATTATGCTACCAAAGGCCAGCAGCCCCTCTCCTTCAGAATCCTGTTTCTCTTTAGACTAGGGAAAGACAGCATGGTCCCCAGCTTACAACGGCTCTTTTCCCAGTTGGGTTCCTCCATAAAAGAGCCAGAAGGGCTGATCTCAAGTAATCGGGCTGCACATCCGTGAACCCTTGGGGTAGGGCAGTTCTGAGCCAAAGTGCCACCTAAGGAAAGAAAGCAGAGTTTTCAGCCTGGGAAGCAGGGCCTCAAGTAAGTCTGCCAACAGAGTGCCCTCCTTTATAGCCAGCTGAGAAAATGAGGAAAGGCTGAATCTACCCGCTTACAGCGAAATATTTCTCTTCAGAATAGCAGATGTTTCTACTAAAGGCCAGCAGCTCCTCTCCCTCAGAGTGCTGTTTCTGTGTACACTACGGAAACACACTATGGTCCCCAGCTTAGAACGGGTCTTTTCCCAGTTGCTTTCCTCCATGAAAGAGTCAGAAAGTCTGATCTCAAAAAATTGGCATGCACATCCCTGAATCCTTGGGGTAGGGGAGTTCTGAGCCAATGTGCCACCTAAGGAATGAAAGCAAAATTTTCAGCCTGGGAAGCAGGGCCTCAAGTAAGTCTGCCAACAGAGTGCCCTCCTTTAGATCCAGCTGAGAAAATGTGGCCAGGCTGATCTACCCGCTTACAACGAAATATTTCACTTCAGAATAGGAGATTTTGCTACCAAACGCCAGCAGCCCCTTTCCCTCAAAGTGCTGTTTCTGTGTAGACTAGGGAAAGACACCATGGTTCCCAGCTAGCACGGCTGTTTTGACTGTTGGTTTCCTCCATGAAAGAGCCAGAAGTGCTGATCTCAACTAATCGGGCTGCACATCCCTATATCCTAGGGGTAGGGCAGTTCTGATCCAACATGCCACCTAAAGAAAGAAAGCAGAGTTTTCAGCCTGGGAAGCAGGGCCTTAGGTAACTCTGCCAACAGAATGCCCTCCTTTATAGCCAGCTGAGAAATTCTGGCAAGGCTGAATCTACCCACTTACAACGAAATGTTTCTCTTCAGAATAGCAGATGTTGCTACCAGACGCCAGCAGCTCCTCTCCCTCAGAGTGCTGTTTCTGTGTAGACTAGGGAAAGACACTATGGTCCACAGCTTAGAACGGGTCTTATCCCTGTTGGTTTCCTCCATGAAAGAGCCAGAAAGGCTGATCTCAACTAATTGGCCTGCACATCCCTGAATCCCTGGGGTAGGATAGTTCTGAGCCAAAGTGCCACCTAAGGAATGAAAGCAAAATTTTCAGCCTGGGAAGCAGGGCCTCAAGTAAGTCAGCCAACAGAGTGCCCTCCTTTAGAGCCAGCTGAGAAAATGTGGCCAGGCTGAATCTACCCGCTTACAACGAAATGTTTCACTTCAGAATAGGAGATTTTGCTACCAAACGCCAGGAGCCCCTTTCCCTCAAAGTGCTGTTTCTCTGTAGACTAGGGAAACACACCATGGTTCCCAGCTTAGAACGGCTCTTTTCACTGTGGGTTTCCTCCATGAAAGAGCCAGAAGTGCTGATCTCAACGAATCGGGCTGCACATCCCTGAATCCTAGGGGTAGGGCAGTTCTGAGCCAAAGTGCCACCTAAGGAAAGAAAGCAGAGTTTTCAGCCTGGAAAGCAGGGCCTCAAGTAAGTCTGCCAACAGAGTGCCCTCCTTTATAGCCAGCTGAGGAATTCTGGCAAGGCTGAATCTACCCGCTTACAACGAAATGTTTCACTTTAGAAAAGGAGATTATGCTACCAAACGCCAGCAGCCCCTCTCCATCACAGTCCTGTTTCTGTGTAGACTAGGGAAAGACAGCATGGTCCCCAGCTTACAACGGCTCTTTTCCCAGTTGGTTTTATCCATTAAAGAGCCAGAAGGGCTGATCTCTAGTAATCGCGCTGCACATCCGTGAACTCTTGGGGTAGGGCAGTTCTTAGCCAATGTGCCACCTAAGGAAAGGAAGCAGAGTTTTCAGCCTGGGAAGCAGGGCCTAAAGTAAGTAAGC
The DNA here is from genome assembly GCF_965194825.1 of Balaenoptera physalus. Taxonomy (NCBI): domain Eukaryota; kingdom Metazoa; phylum Chordata; class Mammalia; order Artiodactyla; family Balaenopteridae; genus Balaenoptera; species Balaenoptera physalus. The sequence continues at coordinate 31,530 of NW_028125847.1, forward strand.
CAACAGAGTGCCCTCCTTTATAGCTAGCTGAGAAAATGAGGCAAGGCTGAATCTACCCGCTTACAACGAAATGTTTCTCTTCCGAATAGCAGATTTTTCTACCAAATGCCAGCAGCTCCTCTCCCTCAGAGTGCTGTTTCTGTGTACACTAGGGAAAGACACTATGGTCCGCAGCTTAGAACGGGTCTTTTCCCAGTTGGTTTCCTCCATGAAAGAGTCAGAAAGACTGATCTCAAAAAATCGGCCTGCACAACTCTGAATCCTTGGGGTAGGGAAGTTCTGAGCCAATGTGCCACCTAAGGAATGAGAGCAAAATTTTCAGCCTGGGAAGCAGGGCCTCAAGTAAGTCCGCCAAGAGAGTGCCCTCTTTAAGAGCCAGCTGAGAAAATGTGGCCAGGCTGAATCTACCCACTTACAACGAAATGTTTCACTTCAGAATAGGAGATTTTGCTACCAAACGCCAGCAGCCCCTCTCCCTCAGAGTCCTGTTTCTGTGTAGACTAGGGAAAGACAGCATGGTCCCCAGCTTACAACGGCTCTTTTAACAGTTGGTTTTATCCATGAAAGAGCCAGAATGGCTGATCTCAAGTAATCGTGCTGCATATCCGTGAACCCTTGGGGTAGGGCAGTTCTGAGCCAATGTGCCACCTAAGGAAAGAAAGCAGAGTTTTCAGCTTGGGAAGCAGGGCCTCAAGTAAGTCTGCCAACAGAGTGCCCTCCTTTAGAGCCAGCTGAGAAATTCTGGCAAGGATGAATATACCCGCTTACAACGAAATGTTTCTCTTCAGAATAGCAGATGTTGCTACCAAACGCCAGCAGCTCCTCTCCCTCAGAGTGCTGTTTCTGTGTAGACTAGGGAAAGACACTATGGTGCACAGCTTAGAACGTGTCTTTTCCCAGTTGGTTTCCTCCATGAAAGAGCCAGAAAGGCTGATCTCAACTAATCGGCCTGCACATCCCTGAATCCCTGGGGTAGGGTAGTTCTGAGCCAAAGTGCCACCTAAGGAATGAAAGCAAAATTTTCAGCCTGGGAAGCAGGGCCTCAGGTAAGTCTGCCAACAGAGTGCCCTCCTTTAGAGCCAGCTGAGAAAATGTGGCCAGGCTGATCTACCCGTTTACAACGAAAACAGCAGCCCCTCTCCCTCAGAGTCCTGTTTCTGTGTAGACTAGGGAAAGACACCATGGTTCCCAGCTAGAACGGCCCTTTTACCGGTTGGTTTTATCCAAGAAAGAGCCAGAAGGGCTGATCTCAACTAATCGGGCTGCGCATCCCTGAATCGTAGGGGTAGGGCAGTTCTGAGCCAATGTGCCACCTAAGGAAAGAAAGCAGAGTTTTCAGCCTGGGAAGCAGGGCCTCAAGGAAGTCTGCCAACAGAGTGCCCTCCTTTAGAGCCAGCTGAGAAAATGTGGCCAGGCTGAATCTACCCGCTTACAACGAAATGTTTCACTTCAGAATAGGAGATTTTGCTACCAAACGCCAGGAGCCCCTTTCCCTCAAAGTGCTGTTTCTCTGTAGACTAGGGAAACACACCATGGTTCCCAGCTTAGAACGGCTCTTTTCACTGTGGGTTTCCTCCATGAAAGAGCCAGAAGTGCTGATCTCAACGAATCGGGCTGCACATCCATGAATCCTAGGGGTAGGGCAGTTCTGAGCCAAAGTGCCACCTAAGGAAAGAAAGCAGAGTTTTCAGCCTGGGAAGCAGGGCCTCAAGTAAGTCTGCCAACAGAGTGCCCTACTTTATAGCCAGCTGAGGAATTCTGGCAAGGCTGAATCTACCCGCTTACAACGAAATGTTTCACTTTAGAAAAGGAGATTATGCTACCAAACGCCAGCAGCCCCTCTCCCTCAGAGTCCTGTTTCTGTGTAGACTAGGGAAAGACACCATGGTTCCCAGCTAGAACGGCTCTTTTACCAGTTGGTTTTATCCAAAAAAGAGCCAGAAGGGCTGATCTCAACTCATCGGGCTGCACATCCCTGAATCGTAGGAGTAGGGCAGTTCTGAGCCAATGTGCCACCTAAGGAAAGAAAGCAGAGTTTTCAGCCTGGGAAGCAGGGCCTCAAGTAAGTCTGCCAACAGAGTGCCCTCCTTTAGAGCCAGCTGAGAAAATGTGGCCAGGCTGATCTACCCGTTTACAATGAAAACAGCAGCCCCTCTCCCTCAGAGTCCTGTTTCTGTGTAGACTAGGGAAAGACACCATGGTTCCCAGCTAGAACGGCTCTTTTACCAGTTGGTTTTATCCAAGAAAGAGCCAGAAGGGCTGATATCAACTAATCGGGCTGCACATCCCTGAATCGTAGGGGTAGGGCAGTTCTGAGCCAATGTGCCACCTAAGGAAAGAAAGCAGAGTTTTCAGCCTGGGAAGCAGGGCCTCAAGGAAGTCTGCCAACAGAGTGCCCTCCTTTAGAGCCAGCTGAGAAATTCTGGCAAGGCTGAATCTACCCGATTACAACGAAATGTTTCTCTTCAGAATAGCAAATGTTGCTACCAAACGCCAGCAGCTACTCTCCCTCAGAGTGCTGTTTCTGTGTACACTAGGAAAAGACACTATGGTCCACAGCTTAGAACGGGTCTTTTCCTAGTTGGTTTCCTCCATGAAAGAGTCAGAATGGCTGATCTCAAAAAATCGTCCTGCACATCCCTGAATACTTGGGGTAGGGGAGTTCTGAACCAATGTGCCACCTAAGGAATGAAAGCAAAATTTTCAGACTGGGAAGCAGGGCCTCAAGTAAGTCAGCCAACAGAGTGCCCTCTTGTAGAGACAGCTGAGAAAATGCGGCCAGGCTGAATCTACCCACTTACAACGAAATGTTTCACTTCAGAATAGGAGATTTTGCTACCAAACACCAGGAGCCCCTTTCCCTCAAAGTGCTGTTTCTCTGTAGACTAGGGAAACACACCATGGTTCCCAGCTTAGAATGGATCTTTTCACTGTTGGTTTCCTCCATGAAAGAACCAGAAGTGCTGATCTCAACGAATCGGGCTGCACATCCCTGAATCCTAGGGGTAGGGTAGTTCTGAGCCAAAATGCCACCTAAGGAATGAAAGCAAAGTTTTCAGTCTGGGAAGCAGGGCCTCATTAAGTCTGCCAACAGAGTGCCCTCCTTTAGAGCCAGCAGAGATAATGTGGCAAGGCTGAATCTACCCGCTTACAACGAAATGTTTCACTACAGAAAAGGAGATTATGCTACCAAACACCAGCAGCCCCTCTCCCTCAGAGTCCTGTTTCTGTGTAGACAAGGGAAAGACAGCATGGTCCCCAGATTACAACGGCTCTTTGCCCAGTTGGTTTTATCCATGAAAGAGCCAGAAGGGCTGATCTCAAGTAATCGGGCTGCACTTTCGTGAACAATTGGGGTAGGGTAGTTCTGAGCCAATGTGCCACCTAAGGAAAGAAAACAGAGTTTTCAGCCTGGGAAGCAGGGCCTCAAGTAAGTCAGCCAACAGAGTGCGCTCCTTTATAGCCAGCTGAGAAAATGAGGCAAGGCTGAATCTACCCGCTTACAAAGAAATGATTCTCTTCATAATAGCAGATGTTTCTACCAAACGCCAGGAGGTCCTCTCCCTCAGAATGCTGTTTCTGTGTAGACTAGGGAAAGACACTATGGTCCCCAGCTTAGAACGGGTCTCTTCCCAGTTGCTTTCCTCCATGAAAGAGTCAGAAAGGCTGATCTCAAAAAATCGGCCTGCACATCCCTGAATCCTTGGGGTAGGGGAGTTCTGAGCCAATGTGCCACCTAAGGAATGAAAGCAAAATTTTCAGCCTGGGAAGCAGGGCCTCAAGTAAGTCTGCCAACAGAGTGCCCTCTTTAAGAGCCAGCTGAGACAATGTGGCCAGGCTGATCTACCCGCTTACAACGGAATGTTTCACTTCAGAATTGGAGATTTTGCTACCAAATGCAAGCACCCCCTTTCCCTCAAAGGGCTGTTTCTGTGTAGACTAGGGAAAGACACCATGGTCTCCAGCTTAGAACGGCTCTTTTCACAGCTGGTTTCCTCCATGACAGAGCAAGAGGTGCTGATCTCAACGAATCGGGCTGCACATCCCTGAATCCTAGGGGTAGGGCAGTTCTGAGCCAAAGTGCCACCTAAGGAAAGAAAGCAGAGTTTTCAGCCTGGGAAGCAGGGCCTCAAGTAAGTCTGCCAACAGAGTGCCCTCCTTTATAGCCAGCTGAGGAATTCTGGCAAGGCTGAATCTACCCACTTACAACGAAATGTTTCACTTTAGAAAAGGAGATTATGCTACCAAACGCCAGCAGCCCCTCTCCTTCAGAATCCTGTTTCTCTTTAGACTAGGGAAAGACAGCATGGTCCCCAGCTTACAACGGCTCTTTTCCCAGTTGGGTTCCTACATAAAAGAGCCAGAAGGGCTGATCTCAAGTAATCGGGCTGCACATCCGTGAACCCTTGGGGTAGGGCAGTTCTGAGCCAAAGTGCCACCTAAGGAAAGAAAGCAGAGTTTTCAGCCTGGGAAGCAGGGCCTCAAGTAAGTCTGCCATCAGAGTGCCCTCCTTTAGAGCCAGCTGAGAAAATGTGGCAAGGCTGAATCTACCCGCTTACAACGAAATGTTTCTCTTCAGATAAGGATATTTTGCTACCAAACGCCAGCAGAGCCACTCCCTCAGAGTGCTGTTTCTGTGTAGACTAGGGAAAGACAGCATGGTTCCCAGCTAGAACGGCTCTTTTACCAGTTGGTTTTATCCATGAAAGAGCCAGAAGGGCTGATCTCTAGTAAGCGGGCTGCACATTCGTGATCTCTTGGGGTAGGGCAGTTCTGAGAAAATGTGCCACGTAAGGAAAGAAAGCAGAGTTTTCAGCCTGGGAAGCAGGGCCTCAAGTAAGTCAGCCAACAGAGTGCCCTCCTTTATAGCCAGTTGAGAAAATGAGGCAAGGCTGAATCTACCCGCATACAACGAAATGTTTCTATTCCGAATAGCAGATGTTTCTACCAAATGCGAGCAGCTCCTCTCCCTCAGAGTGCTGTTTCTGTGTACACTACGGAAACACACTATGGTCCCCAGCGTAGAACGGGTCTTTTCCCAGTTGGTTTCCTCCATGAAAGAGTCAGAAAGGCTGATCTCAAAAAATCGGCCTGCACATCCCTGAATCCTTGGGGTAGGGGAGTTCTGAACCAATGTGCCACCTAAGGAATGAAAGCAAAATTTTCAGCCTGGGAACCAGGGCCTCAAGTAAGTCTGCCAACAGAGTGCCCTCCTTTAGATCCAGCTGAGAAAATGTGGCCAGGCTGATCTACCCGCTTACAACGAAATATTTCACTTCAGAGTAGGAGATTTTGCTACCAAACGCCAGCAGCCCCTTTCCCTCAAAGTGCTGTTTCTGTGTAGACTAGGGAAAGACACCATGGTTCCCAGCTAGCACGGCTGTTTTGACTGTTGGTTTCCTCCATGAAAGAGCCAGAAGTGCTGATCTCAACTAATCGGGCTGCACATCCCTATATCCTAGGGGTAGGGCAGTTCTGAGCCAACGTGCCACCTAAAGAAAGAAAGCAGAGTTTTCAGCCTGGGAAGCAGGGCCTTAGGTAACTCTGCCAACAGAATGCCCTCCTTTATAGCCAGCTGAGAAATTCTGGCAAGGCTGAATCTACCCACTTACAACGAAATGTTTCTCTTCAGAATAGCAGATGTTGCTACCAGACGCCAGCAGCTCCTCTCCCTCAGAGTGCTGTTTCTGTGTACACTAGGGAAAGACACTATGGTCCACAGCTTAGAACGGGTCTTATCCCTGTTGGTTTCCTCCATGAAAGAGCCAGAAAGGCTGATCTCAACTAATTGGCCTGCACATCCCTGAATCCCTGGGGTAGGATAGTTCTGAGCCAAAGTGCCACCTAAGGAATGAAAGCAAAATTTTCAGCCTGGGAAGCAGGGCCTCAAGTAAGTCAGCCAACAGAGTGCCCTCCTTTAGAGCCAGCTGAGAAAATGTGGCCAGGCTGAATCTACCCGCTTACAACGAAATGTTTCACTTCAGAATAGGAGATTTTGCTACCAAAGGACAGGAGCCCCTTTCCCTCAAAGTGCTGTTTCTCTGTAGACTAGGGAAACACACCATGGTTCCCAGCTTAGAACGGCTCTTTTCACTGTGGGTTTCCTCCATGAAAGAGCCAGAAGTGCTGATCTCAACGAATCGGGCTGCACATCCCTGAATCCTAGGGGTAGGGCAGTTCTGAGCCAAAGTGCCACCTAAGGAAAGAAAGCAGAGTTTTCAGCCTGGGAAGCAGGGCCTCAAGTAAGTCTGCCAACAGAGTGCCCTCCTTTATAGCCAGCTGAGGAATTCTGGCAAGGCTGAATCTACCCACTTACAACGAAATATTTCACTTTAGAAAAGGAGATTATGCTACCAAACGCCAGCAGCCCCTCTCCTTCAGAATCCTGTTTCTCTTTAGACTAGGGAAAGACAGCATGGTCCCCAGCTTACAACGGCTCTTTTCCCAGTTGGGTTCCTCCATAAAAGAGCCAGAAGGGCTGATCTCAAGTAATCGGGCTGCACATCCGTGAACCCTTGGGGTAGGGCAGTTCTGAGCCAAAGTGCCACCTAAGGAAAGAAAGCAGAGTTTTCAGCCTGGGAAGCAGGGCCTCAAGTAAGTCTGCCATCAGAGTGCCCTCCTTTAGAGCCAGCTGAGAAAATGTGGCAAGGCTGAATCTACCCGCTTACAACGAAATGTTTCTCTTCAGATAAGGATATTTTGCTACCAAACGCCAGCAGAGCCACTCCCTCAGAGTGCTGTTTCTGTGTAGACTAGGGAAAGACAGCATGGTCCCCAGCTTACAACGGCTCTTTTACCAGTTGGTTTTATCCATGAAAGAGCCAGAAGGGCTGATCTCTAGTAAGCGGGCTGCACATTCGTGATCTCTTGGGGTAGGGCAGTTCTGAGCAAATGTGCCACGTAAGGAAAGAAAGCAGAGTTTTCAGCCTCGGAAGCAGGGCCTCAAGTAAGTCAGCCAACAGAGTGCCCTCCTTTATAGCCAGTTGAGAAAATGAGGCAAGGCTGAAATTACCCGCTTACAACGAAATGTTTCTCTTCCGAATAGCAGATGTTTCTACCAAAGGCGAGCAGCTCCTCTCCCTCAGAGTGCTGTTTCTGTGTACACTACGGAAACACACTATGGTCCCCAGCGTAGAACGGGTCTTTTCCCAGTTGGTTTCCTCCATGAAAGTGTCAGAAAGGCTGATCTCAAAAAATCGGCCTGCACATCCCTGAATCCTTGGGGTAGGGGAGTTCTGAACCAATGTGCCACCTAAGGAATGAAAGCAAAATTTTCATCCTGGGAACCAGGGCCTCAAGTAAGTGTGCCAAAAGAGTGCCGTCTTTTAGAGCCAGCTGAGAAACTATGGCCAGGCTGAATCTACCCGCTTACAACGAAATGTTTCACTTCAGAGTAGGAGATTTTGCTACCAAACACCAGGAGCCCCTTTCCCTCAAAATGCTGTTACTGTGTAGACTAGGGAAAGACACCATGGTTCCCAGCTTAGAACGGCTCTTTTCACTGTTGGTTTCCCCCATGAAAGAGTCAGACGTGCTGATCTCAATGAATCGGGCTGCACATCCCTGAATCCTAGGGGTAGGGCAGTTCTGAGCCAATGTGCCACCTAAGGAAAGAAATCAGAGTTTTCAACCTGGGAAGCAGGGCCTCAGGTAAGTCTGCCAACAGAGTGCCCTCCTTTATAGCCAGCTGAGAAATTCTGGCAAGGCTGAATCTACCCGCTTACAACGAAATGTTTCACTTTAGAAAAGGAGATTATGCTACCAAAGGCCAGCAGCCCCTCTCCTTCAGAATCCTGTTTCTCTTTAGACTAGGGAAAGACAGCATGGTCCCCAGCTTACAACGGTTCTTTTCCCAGTTGGTTTCCTCCATAAAAGAGCCAGAAGGGCTGATCTCAAGTAATCGGGCTGCACATCCGTGAACCCTTGGGGTAGGGCAGTTCTGAGCCAAAGTGCCACCTAAGGAAAGAAAGCAGAGTTTTCAGCCTGGGAAGCAGGGCCTCAAGTAAGTTAGAAAACAGAGTGCCCTCCTTTATAGCCAGCTGAGAAAATGAGGAAAGGCTGAACCTACCCGCTTACAGCGAAATGTTTCTCTTCAGAATAGCAGATGTTTCTACTGAACGACAGCAGCTCCTCTCCCTCAGAGTGCTGTTTCTGTGTACACTAGAGAAAGACACTATGGTCCCCAGCTTAGAACGGGTCTTTTCCCAGTTGGTTTCCTCCATGAAAGAGTCAGAAAGGCTGATCTCAAAAAATCGGCCTGCACATCCCTGAATCCTTGGGGTAGGGGAGTTCTGAGCCAATGTGCCACCTAAGGAATGAAAGCAAAATTTTCAGCCTTGGAAGCAAGGGCTCAAGTAAGTCTGCCAACACAATGCCCTCCTTTAGAGCCAGCTGAGAAAATGTGGCCAGGCTGATCTACCCCTTACAACGAAATGTTTCACTTCAGAATAGGACATTTTGCTACCAAACGCCGGCAGCCCCTTTCCCTCAAAGTGCTGATTCTGTGTAGACTAGGGAGAGACACCATGGTTCCCAGCTAGAAAGGCTCTTTTGACTGTTGGTTTCCTCCATGAAAGAGCCAGAAGTGCTGATCTCAACTAATCGGGCTGCACATCCCTGAATCGTAGGGGTAGGGCAGTTCTGAGCCAATGTGCCACCTACGGAAAGAAAGCAGAGTTTTCAGCCTGGGAAGCAGGGCCTCAAGTAAGTCTGCCAACAGAGTGCCCTCCTTTATAGCCAGCTGAGAAATTCTGGCAAGGCTGAATCTACCCGCTTACAACGAAATGTTTCTCTTCAGAATAGCAGATGCTGCTACCAAACGCCAGCAGCTCCTCTCCCTCAGAGTGTTGTTTCTGTGTAGACTAGGGAAAGACACTATGGACCACAGCTTAGCACGGGTCTTATCCCAGTTGGTTTCCTCCATGAAAGAGCCAGAAAGGCTGATCTCAACTAATCGGCCTGCACATCCCTGAATCCCTGGGGTAGGGTAGTTCTGAGCCAATGTGCCACCTAAGGAATGAAAGCAAAATTTTCAGCCTGGGAAGCAGGGCCTCAAGTAAGTCAGCCAACAGAGTGCCATCTTTTAGAGCCAGCTGAGAAAATGTGGCCAGGCTGAATGTACCCGCTTACAACGAAATGTTTCACTTCAGAATAGGAGATTTTGCTACCAAACGCCAGGAGCCCCTTTCCCTCAAAGTGCTGTTTCTCTGTAGACTAGGGAAACACACCATGGTTCCCAGCTTAGAACGGTTCTTTTCACTGTTGGTTTCCTCCATGAAAGAGCCAGAAGTGCTGATCTCAACTAATCGGGCTGCACATCCCTGAATCGTAGGGGTAGGGCAGTTCTGAGCCAATGTGCCACCTACGGAAAGAAAGCAGAGTTTTCAGCCTGGGAAGCAGGGCCTCAAGTAAGTCTGCCATCAGAGTGCCCTCCTTTATAGCCAGCTGAGAAATTCTGGCAAGGCTGAATCTACCCGCTTACAACGAAATGTTTCTCTTCAGAATAGCAGATGCTGCTACCAAACGCCAGCAGCTCCTCTCCCTCAGAGTGCTGTTTCTGTGTAGACTAGGGAAAGACACTATGGACCAGAGCTTAGAACGGGTCTTATCCTAGTTGGTTTCCTCCATGAAAGAGCCAGAAAGGCTGATCTCAACTAATCGGCCTGCACATCCCTGAATCCCTGGGGTAGGGTAGTTCTGAGCCAAAGTGCCACCTAAGGAATGAAAGCAAAATTTTCCGCCTGGGAAGCAGGGCCTCAAGTAAGTCAGCCAACAGAGTGCCCTCTTTTAGAGCCATCTGAGAAAATGTGGCCAGGCTGAATCTACCCGCTTACAACGAAATGTTTCACTTCAGAATAGGAGATTTTGCTACCAAACGCCAGGAGCCCCTTTCCCTCAAAGTGCTGTTTCTCTGTAGACTAGGGAAACACACCATGGTTCCCAGCTTAGAACGGTTCTTTTCACTGTTGGTTTCCTCCATGAAAGAGCCAGAAGTGCTGATCTCAACGAATCGGGCTGCACATCCCTGAATCCTAGGGGTAGGGCAGTTCTGAGCCAAAGTGCCACCTAAGGAAAGAAAGCAGACTTTTCAGCCTGGGAAGCAGGGCCTCAAGTAAGTCTTCCAACAGAGTGCCCTCCTTTGTAGCCAGCTGAGAAATTCTGGCAAAGCTGAATCTACCCCCTTACAATGAAATGTTTCACTTTAGAAAAGGAGACTATGCTACCAAACGCCAGCAGCCCCTCTCCTTCAGAATCCTGTTTCTCTTTAGACTAGGGAAAGACAGCATGGTCCCCAGCTTACAACGGCTCTTTTCCCAGTTGGTTTCCTCCATAACAGAGCCAGAAGGGCTGATCTCAAGTAATCGGGCTGCACATCCGTGAACCCTTGCGGTAGGGCATTTCTGAGCCAATGTGCCACCTAAGGAAAGAAAGCAGAGTTTTCAGCCTGGGAAGCAGGGCCTAAAGTAAGTCAGCCAACAGAGTGCCCTCCTTTATAGCTAGCTGAGAAAATGAGGCAAGACTGAATCTACCCGCTTACCACGAAATGTTTCTCTTCCGAATAGCAGATGTTGCTACCAAACGCCAGCAGCTCCTCTCCCTCAGAGTGCTGTTTCTGTGTAGACTAGGGAAAGACACTATGGTGCACAGCTTAGAACGTGTCTTTTCCCAGTTGGTTTCCTCCATGAAAGAGCCAGAAAGGCTGATCTCAACTAATCGGCCTGCACATCCCTGAATCCCTGGGGTAGGGTAGTTCTGAGCCAAAGTGCCACCTAAGGAATGAAAGCAAAATATTCAGCCTGGGAAGCAGGGCCTCAAGTAAGTCTGCCAACAGAGTGCCCTCCTTTAGAGCCAGCTGAGAAAATGTGGCCAGGCTGATCTACCCGCTTACAACGAAATGTTTCACTTCAGAATAGGAGATTTTGCTACCAAACGCAAGCAGCCCCTTTCCCTCAAAGGGCTGTTTCTGGGTAGACTAGGGAAGGACACCATGGTTTCCAGCTTAGAACGGCTCTTTTCACTGTTTGTTTCCTCCATGAAAGACCCAGAGTTGCTGATCTCAACTAATGGGGCTGCACATCCCTGAATCCTAGGGGTAGGGTAGTTCTGAGCCAAAGTGCCACCTAGGAATGACAGCCGAGTTTTCAGCCTGGGAAGCAGGGCCTCAAGTAAGTCTGCCAACAGAGTGCCCTCCTTTCGAGCCAGCTGAGAAAATGTGGCAAGGCTGAATCTACCCGCTTACAAGGCAATGTTTCTCTTCAGATAAGGAGATTATTCTACCAAACGCCAGCAGAGCCACTCCCTCAGAGTCCTGTTTCTGTGTAGACTAGGGAAAGACAGCATGGTCCCCAGCTTACAACGGCTCTTTTACCAGTTGGTTTTATCCATGAAAGAGCCAGAATGGCTGATCTCAAGTAATCGTGCTGCATATCCGTGAACCCTTGGGGTAGGGCAGTTCTGAGCCAATGTGCCACCTAAGGAAAGAAAGCAGAGTTTTCAGCCTGGGAAGCAGGGCCTCAAGTAAGTCAGCCAACAGAGTGCCCTCCTTTATAGCCAGCTGAGAAAATGAGGCAAGGCTGTATCTACCCACTTACAACGAAATGTTTCTGTTCAGAATAGCAGATGTTGCTACCAAACGCCAGCAGCTCCTCTCCCTCAGAGTGCTGTTTCTGTGTAGACTAGGGAAAGACACTATGGTGCACAGCTTAGAACGTGTCTTTTCCCAGTTGGTTTCCTCCATGAAAGAGCCAGAAAGGCTGATCTCAACTAATCGGCCTGCACATCCCTGAATCCCTGGGGTAGGGTAGTTCTGAGCCAAAGTGCCACCTAAGGAATGAAAGCAAAATTTTCAGCCTGGGAAGCAGGGCCTCAGGTAAGTCTGCCAACAGAGTGCCCTCCTTTAGAGCCAGCTGAGAAAATGTGGCCAGGCTGATCTACCCGTTTACAACGAAAACAGCAGCCCCTCTCCCTCAGAGTCCTGTTTCTGTGTAGACTAGGGAAAGACACCATGGTTCCCAGCTAGAACGGCTCTTTTACCAGTTGGTTTTATCCAAGAAAGAGCCAGAAGGGCTGATCTCAACTAATCGGGCTGCACATCCCTGAATCCTAGGGGTAGGGCAGTTCTGAGCCAACGTGCCACCTAAAGAAAGAAAGCAGAGTTTTCAGCCTGGGAAGCAGGGCCTCAGGTAAGTCTGCCAACAGAGTGCCCTCCTTTATAGCCAGCTAAGAAATTCTGGCAAGGCTGAATCTACCCGCTTACAACGAAATATTTCACTTCAGAATAGGAGATTTTGCTACCAAACAACAGGAGCCCCTTTCCCTCAAAATGCTGTTACTGTGTAGACTAGGGAAAGACACCATGGTTCCCAGCTTAGAACGGCTCTTTTCACTGTTGGTTTCCCCCATGAAAGAGTCAGACGTGCTGATCTCAACGAATCGGGCTGCACATCCCTGAATCCTAGGGGTAGGGCAGTTCTGAGCCAATGTGCCACCTAAGGAAAGAAATCAGAGTTTTCACCCTGGGAAGCAGGGCCTCAGGTAAGTCTGCCAACAGAGTGCCCTCCTTTATAGCCAGCTGAGAAATTCTGGCAAGGCTGAATCTACCCGCTTACAACGAAATGTTTCACTTTAGAAAAGGAGATTATGCTACCAAAGGCCAGCAGCCCCTCTCCTTCAGAATCCTGTTTCTCTTTAGACTAGGGAAAGACAGCATGGTCCCCAGCTTACAACGGCTCTTTTCCCAGTTGGGTTCCTCCATAAAAGAGCCAGAAGGGCTGATCTCAAGTAATCGGGCTGCACATCCGTGAACCCTTGGGGTAGGGCAGTTCTGAGCCAAAGTGCCACCTAAGGAAAGAAAGCAGAGTTTTCATCCTGGGAAGCCGGGCCTCAAGTAAGTCTGCCAACAGAGTGCCCTCCTTTATAGCCAGCTGAGAAAATGAGGAAAGGCTGAATCTACCCGCTTACAGCGAAATATTTCTCTTCAGAATAGCAGATGTTTCTACCAAAGGCCAGCAGCTCCTCTCCCTCAGAGTGCTGTTTCTGTGTACACTACGGAAACACACTATGGTCCCCAGCTTAGAACGGGTCTTTTCCCAGTTGCTTTCCTCCATGAAAGAGTCAGAAAGTCTGATCTCAAAAAATTGGCATGCACATCCCTCAATCCTTGGGGTAGGGGAGTTCTGAGCCAATGTGCCACCTAAGGAATGAAAGCAAAATTTTCAGCCTGGGAACCAGGGCCTCAAGTAAGTCTGCCAACAGAGTGCCCTCCTTTAGATCCAGCTGAGAAAATGTGGCCAGGCTGATCTACCCGCTTACAACGAAATATTTCACTTCAGAATAGGAGATTTTGCTACCAAACGCCAGCAGCCCCTTTCCCTCAAAGTGCTGTTTCTGTGTAGACTAGGGAAAGACACCATGGTTCCCAGCTAGCACGGCTGTTTTGACTGTTGGTTTCCTCCATGAAAGAGCCAGAAGTGCTGATCTCAACTAATCGGGCTGCACATCCCTATATCCTAGGGGTAGGGCAGTTCTGAGCCAACGTGCCACCTAAAGAAAGAAAGCAGAGTTTTCATCCTGGGAAGCAGGGCCTTAGGTAACTCTGCCAACAGAATGCCCTCCTTTATAGCCAGCTGAGAAATTCTGGCAAGGCTGAATCTACCCACTTACAACGAAATGTTTCTCTTCAGAATAGCAGATGTTGCTACCAGACGCCAGCAGCTCCTCTCCCTCAGAGTGCTGTTTCTGTGTAGACTAGGGAAAGACACTATGGTCCACAGCTTAGAACGGGTCTTATCCCTGTTGGTTTCCTCCATGAAAGAGCCAGAAAGGCTGATCTCAACTAATTGGCCTGCACATCCCTGAATCCCTGGGGTAGGATAGTTCTGAGCCAAAGTGCCACCTAAGGAATGAAAGCAAAATTTTCAGCCTGGGAAGCAGGGCCTCAAGTAAGTCAGCCAACAGAGTGCCCTCCTTTAGAGCCAGCTGAGAAAATGTGGCCAGGCTGAATCTACCCGCTTACAACGAAATGTTTCACTTCAGAATAGGAGATTTTGCTACCAAACGCCAGGAGCCCCTTTCCCTCAAAGTGCTGTTTCTCTGTAGACTAGGGAAACACACCATGGTTCCCAGCTTAGAACGGCTCTTTTCACTGTGGGTTTCCTCCATGAAAGAGCCAGAAGTGCTGATCTCAACGAATCGGGCTGCACATCCCTGAATCCTAGGGGTAGGGCAGTTCTGAGCCAAAGTGCCACCTAAGGAAAGAAAGCAGAGTTTTCAGCCTGGGAAGCAGGGCCTCAAGTAAGTCTGCCAACAGAGTGCCCTCCTTTAGAGCCAGCTGAGGAATTCTGGCAAGGCTGAATCTACCCGCTTACAACGAAATGTTTCACTTTAGAAAAGGAGATTATGCTACCAAACGCCAGCAGCCCCTCTCCTTCAGAATCCTGTTTCTCTTTAGACTAGGGAAAGACAGCATGGTCCCCAGCTTACAACGGCTCTTTTCCCAGTTGGGTTCCTCCATAAAAGAGCCAGAAGGGCTGATCTCAGGTAATCGAGCTGCACATCCGTGAACCCTTGGGGTAGGGCAGTTCTGAGCCAAAGTGCCACCTAAGGAAAGAAAGCAGAGTTTTCAGCCTGGGAAGCAGGGCCTCAAGTAAGTCTGCCATCAGAGTGCCCTCCTTTAGAGCCAGCTGAGAAAATGTGGCAAGGCTTAATATACCCGCTTACAACGAAATGTTTCACTTCAGATAAGGAGATTATGCTACCAAACGCCAGCAGCCCCTCTCCCTCAGAGTCCTGTTTCTGTGTAGACTAGGGAAAGACACCATGGTTCCCAGCTAGAACAGCTCTTTTACCAGTTGGTTTTATCCAAAAAAGAGCCAGAAGGGCTGATCTCAACTAATCGGGCTGCACATCCCTGAATCGTAGGGGTAGGGCAGTTCTGAGCCAATGTGCCACCTAAGGAAAGAAAGCAGAGTTTTCAGCCTGGGAAGCAGGGCCTCAAGTAAGTCTGCCAACAGAGTGCCCTCCTTTAGAGCCAGCTGAGAAATTCTGGCAAGGCTGAATCTACCCGCTTACAACGAAATGTTTCTCTTCAGAATAGCAGATGTTGCTACCAAACGCCAGCAGCTACTCTCCCTCAGAGTGCTGTTTCTGTGTACACTAGGAAAAGACACTATGGTCCGCAGCTTAGAACGGGTCTTTTCCCACTTGGTTTCCTCCATGAAAGAGTCAGAATGGCTGATCTCAAAAAATCGGCCTGCACATCCCTGAATACTTGGGGTAGGGGAGTTCTGAACCAATGTGCCACCTAAGGAATGAAAGCAAAATTTTGAGCCTGGGAACCAGGGCCTCAAGTAAGTCTGCCAAAAGAGTGCCCTCTTTTAGAGCCAGCTGAGAAAATATGGCCAGGCTGAATCTTCCCGCTTACAACGAAATCTTATACTTCAGAGTAGGAGATTTTGTTACCAAACTCCAGGGGCCCCTTTCCCTCAAAGTGCTGTTACTGGGTAGACTAGGGAAAGACACCATGGTCCCCAGCTTAGAACGGCTCTTTTCACTGTTGGTTTCCCCCATGAAAGAGCCAGACGTGCTGATCTCAAATAATCGGGCTGCACATCCCTGAATCCTAGGGGTAGGGCAGTTCTGAGCCAATGTGCCACCTAAGGAAAGAAAGCCGAGTTTTCAGCTTGGGAAGCAGGGCCTCAGGTAAGTCTGCCAACAGAATGCCCTCCTTTATAGCCAGCTGAGGAATTCTGGCAAGGCTGAATCTACCCGCTTACAACGAAATGTTTCTCTTCAGAATAGCAGATGTTGCTACTAAACGCCACCAACTCCTCTCCCTGAGAATGCTGTTTCTGTGTACACTAGGGAAAGACACTATGGTCCACAGCTTAGAACGGGTCTTTTCCCAGTTGGTTTTATCCATGAAAGAGCCAGAAGGGCTGATCTCATGTAATCGGGCTGCACATCCGTGAACCCTTGGGGTAGGGCAGTTCTGAGCCAATGTGCCACCTAAGGAAAGAAAGCAGAGTTTTCGGCCTGGGAAGCAGGGCCTCAAGTAAGTTAGACAACAGAGTGCCCTCCTTTATAGCCAGCTGAGAAAATGAGGAAAGGCTGAATCTACCCGCTTACAGCGAAATGTTTCTCTTCAGAATAGCAGATGTTTGTACTGAACGCCAGCAGCTCCTCTCCCTCAGAGTGCTGTTTCTGTGTACACTAGAGAAAGACACTATGGTCCCCAGCTTAGAACGGGTCTTTTCCCAGTTGGTTTCCTCCATGAAAGAGTCAGAAAGGCTGATCTCAAAAAATCGGCCTGCACATCCCTGAATCCTTGGGGTAGGGGAGTTCTGAGCCAATGTGCCACCTAAGGAATGAAAGCAAAATTTTCAGCCTGGGAAGCAGGGGCTCAAGTAAGTCTGCCAACACAATGCCCTCCTTTAGAGCCAGCTGAGAAAATGTGGCCAGGCTGATCTACCCCCTTACAACGAAATGTTTCACTTCAGAATAGGAGATTTTGCTACCAAACGCTGGCAGCCCCTTTCCCTCAAAGTGCTGTTTCTGTGTAGACTAGGGAAAGACACCATGGTTCCCAGCTAGAAAGGCTCTTTTGACTGTTGGTTTCCTCCATGAAAGAGCCAGAAGTGCTGATCTCAACTAATCGGGCTGCACGTCCCTGAATCGTAGGGGTAAGGCAGTTCTGAGCCAATGTGCCACCTACGGAAAGAAAGCAGAGTTTTCAGCCTGGGAAGCAGGGCCTCAAGTAAGTCTGCCAACAGAGTGCCCTCCTTTATAGCCAGCTGAGAAATTCTGGCAAGGCTGAATCTACCCGCTTACAACGAAATGTTTCTCTTCAGAATAGCAGATGCTGCTACCAAACGCCAGCAGCTCCTCTCCCTCAGAGTGCTGTTTCTGTGTAGACTAGGGAAAGACACTATGGACCACAGCTTAGCACGGGTCTTATCCCAGTTGGTTTCCTCCATGAAAGAGCCAGAAAGGCTGATCTCAACTAATCGGCCTGCACATCCCTGAATCCCTGGGGTAGGGTAGTTCTGAGCCAATGTGCCACCTAAGGAATGAAAGCAAAATTTTCAGCCTGGGAAGCAGGGCCTCAAGTAAGTCAGCCAACAGAGTGCCCTCTTTTAGAGCCAGCTGAGAAAATGTGGCCAGGCTGAATCTACCCGCTTACAACGAAATGTTTCACTTCAGAATAGGAGATTTTGCTACCAAACGCCAGGAGCCCCTTTCCCTCAAAGTGCTGTTTCTCTGTAGACTAGGGAAACACACCATGGTTCCCAGCTTAGAACGGTTCTTTTCACTGTTGGTTTCCTCCATGAAAGAGCCAGAAGTGCTGATCTCAACTAATCGGGCTGCACATCCCTGAATCCTAGGGGTAGGGCAGTTCTGAGCCAAAGTGCCACCTAAGGAAAGAAAGCAGACTTTTCAGCCTGGGAAGCAGGGCCTCAAGTAAGTCTTGCAACAGAGTGCCCTCCTTTGTAGCCAGCTGAGAAATTCTGGCAAGGCTGAATCTACCCCCTTACAATGAAATGTTTCACTTTAGAAAAGGATACTATGCTACCAAACGCCAGCAGCCCCTCTCCTTCAGAATCCTGTTTCTCTTTAGACTAGGGAAAGACAGCATGGTCCCCAGCTTACAACGGCTCTTTTCCCAGTTGGGTTCCTCCATAACAGAGCCAGAAGGGCTGATCTCAAGTAATCGGGCTGCACATCCGTGAACCCTTGCGGTAGGGCAGTTCTGAGCCAATGTGCCACCTAAGGAAAGAAAGCAGAGTTTTCAGCCTGGGAAGCAGGGCCTAAAGTAAGTCAGCCAACAGAGTGCCCTCCTTTGTAGCCAGCTGAGAAATTCTGGCAAGGCTGAATATACCCGCTTACAACGAAATATTTCACTTCAGATAAGGAGATTACGCTACCAAACGCCAGCAGCCCCTCTCCCTCACAGTCCTGTTTCTGTGTAGACTAGGGAAAGACAGCATGGTCCCCAGCTTACAACGGCTCTTTTCCCAGTTGGTTTTATCCATTAAAGAGCCAGAAGGGCTGATCTCTAGTAATCGCGCTGCACATCCGTGAACTCTTGGGGTAGGGCAGTTCTTAGCCAATGTGCCACCTAAGGAAAGGAAGCAGAGTTTTCAGCCTGGGAAGCAGGGCCTAAAGTAAGTCAGCCAACAGAGTGCCCTCCTTTATAGCTAGCTGAGAAAATGAGGCAAGGCTGAATATACCCGCTTACAACGAAATGTTTCTCTTCCGAATAGCAGATGTTGCTACCAAACGCCAGCAGCTCCTCTCCCTCAGAGTGCTGTTTCTGTGTAGACTAGGGAAAGACACTATGGTGCACAGCTTAGAACGTGTCTTTTCCCAGTTGGTTTCCTCCATGAAAGAGCCAGAAAGGCTGATCTCAACTAATCGGCCTGCACATCCCTGAATTCCTGGGGTAGGGTAGTTCTGAGCCAAAGTGCCACCTAAGGAATGAAAGCAAAATTTTCAGCCTGGGAAGCAGGGCCTCAAGTAAGTCTGCCAACAGAGTGCCCTCCTTTAGAGCCAGCTGAGAAAATGTGGCCAGGCTGATCTACCCGCTTACAAAGAAATGTTTCACATCAGAATAGGAGATTTTGCTACCAAACGCAAGCAGCCCCTTTCCCTCAAAGGGCTGTTTCTGGGGAGACTAGGGAAGGACACCATGGTCTCCAGCTTAGAACGGCTCTTTTCACTGTTGGTTTCCTCCATGAAAGACCCAGAGTTGCTGATCTCAACTAATGGGGCTGCACATCCCTGAATCCTAGGGGTAGGGCAGTTCTGAGCCAAAGTGCCACCTAAGGAATGACAGCCGAGTTTTCAGCCTGGGAAGCAGGGCCTCAAGTAAGTCTGCCAACAGAGTGCCCTCCTTTCGAGCCAGCTGAGAAAATGTGGCAAGGCTGAATCTACCCGCTTACAACGAAATGTTTCTCTTCAGATAAGGAGATTATTCTACCAAACGCCAGCAGAGCCACTCCCTCAGAGTCCTGTTTCTGTGTAGACTAGGGAAAGACAGCATTGTCCCCCGCTTACAACGGCTCTTTTACTAGTTGGTTTTATCCATGAAAGAGCCAGAAAGGCTGATCTCTAGTAATCGGGCTGCACATCCGTGAACTCTTGGGGTTGGGCAGTTCTGAGCCAATGTGCCACCTAAGGAAAGAAAGGAGAGTTTTCAGCCTGGTAAGCAGGGCCTCAAGTAAGTCAGCCAACAGAGTGCCCTCCTTTATAGGCAGTTGAGAAAATGAGGCAAGGCTGAATCTACCCGCTTACAACGAAATGTTTCTCTTCCGAATAGCAGATGTTTCTACCAAATGCGAGCAACTCCTCTCCCTCAGAGTGCTGTTTCTGTGTACACTAGGGAAAGACACTATGGTCCGCAGCTTAGAACGGGTCTTTTCCCCGTTGGTTTCCTCCATGAAAGAGTCAGAAAGACTGATCTCAAAAAATTGGCCTGCACAACCCTGAATCCTTGGGGTAGGGAAGTTCTGAGCCAATGTGCCACCTAAGGAATGAGAGCAAAATTTTCAGCCTGGGAAGCAGGGCCTCAAGTAATTCCGCCAAGAGAGTGCCCTCTTTAAGAGCCAGCTGAGAAAATGTGGCCAGGCTGAATCTACCCACTTACAACGAAATGTTTCACTTCAGAATAGGAGATTTTGCTACCAAACGCCAGCAGCCCCTCTCCCTCAGAGTCCTGTTTCTGTGTAGACTAGGGAAAGACAGCATGGTCCCCAGCTTACAACGGCTCTTTTAACAGTTGGTTTTATCCATGAAAGAGCCAGAATGGCTGATCTCAAGTAATCATGCTGCATATCCGTGAACCCTTGGGGTAGGGCAGTTCTGAGCCAATGTGCCACCTAAGGAAAGAAAGCAGAGTTTTCAGCCTGGGAAGCAGGGCCTCAAGTAAGTCAGCCAACAGAGTGCCCTCCTTTATAGCCAGCTGAGAAAATGAGGCAAGGCTGTATCTACCCACTTACAACGAAATGTTTCTGTTCAGAATAGCAGATGTTGCTACCAAACGCCAGCAGCTCCTCTCCCTCAGAGTCCTGTTTCTGTGTAGACTAGGGAAAGACACCATGGTTCCCAGCTAGAACGGCTCTTTTACCAGTTGGTTTTATCCAAAAAAGAGCCAGAAGGGCTGATCTCAACTAATCGGCCTGCACATCCCTGAATCCCTGGGGTAGGGTAGTTCTGAGCCAAAGTGCCACCTAAGGAATGAAAGCAAAATTTTCAGCCTGGGAAGCAGGGCCTCAGGTAAGTCTGCCAACAGAGTGCCCTCCTTTAGAGCCAGCTGAGAAAATGTGGCCAGGCTGATCTACCCGTTTACAACGAAAACAGCAGCCCCTCTCCCTCAGAGTCCTGTTTCTGTGTAGACTAGGGAAAGACACCATGGTTCCCAGCTAGAACGGCTCTTTTACCAGTTGGTTTTATCCAAGAAAGAGCCAGAAGGGCTGATCTCAACTAATCGGGCTGCACATCCCTGAATCCTAGGGGTAGGGCAGTTCTGAGCCAACGTGCCACCTAAAGAAAGAAAGCAGAGTTTTCAGCCTGAGAAGCAGGGCCTCAGGTAAGTCTGCCAACAGAGTGCCCTCCTTTATAGCCAGCTAAGAAATTCTGGCAAGGCTGAATCTACCCGCTTACAACGAAATATTTCACTTCAGAATAGGAGATTTTGCTACCAAACACCAGGAGCCCCTTTCCCTCAAAATGCTGTTACTGTGTAGACTAGGGAAAGACACCATGGTTCCCAGCTTAGAACGGCTCTTTTCACTGTTGGTTTCCCCCATGAAAGAGTCAGACGTGCTGATCTCAGCGAATCGGGCTGCACATCCCTGAATCCTAGGGGTAGGGCAGTTCTGAGCCAATGTGCCACCTAAGGAAAGAAATCAGAGTTTTCACCCTGGGAAGCAGGGCCTCAGGTAAGTCTGCCAACAGAGTGCCCTCCTTTATAGCCAGCTGAGAAATTCTGGCAAGGCTGAATCTACCCGCTTACAACGAAATGTTTCACTTTAGAAAAGGAGATTATGCTACCAAAGGCCAGCAGCCCCTCTCCTTCAGAATCCTGTTTCTCTTTAGACTACGGAAAGACAGCATGGTCCCCAGCTTACAACGGCTCTTTTCCCAGTTGGTTTCCTCCATAAAAGAGCCAGAAGGGCTGATCTCAAGTAATCGGGCTGCACATCCGTGAACCCTTGGGGTAGGGCAGTTCTGAGCCAAACTGCCACCTAAGGAAAGAAAGCAGAGTTTTCAGCCTGGGAAGCAGGGCCTCAAGTAAGTCTGCCATCAGAGTGCCCTCCTTTAGAGCCAGCTGAGAAAATGTGGCAAGGCTGAATATACCCGCTTACAACGAAATGTTTCACTTCAGATAAGGAGATTATGCTACCAAACGCCAGCAGCCCCTCTCCCTCAGAGTCCTGTTTCTGTGTAGACTAGGGAAAGACACCATGGTTCCCAGCTAGAACGGCTCTTTTACCAGTTGGTTTTATCCAAAAAAGAGCCAGAAGGGCTGATCTCAACTAATCGGGCTGCACATCCCTGAATCGTAGGGGTAGGGCAGTTTTGAGCCAATGTGCCACCTAAGGAAAGAAAGCAGAGTTTTCAGCCTGGGAAGCAGGGCCTCAAGTAAGTCTACCAACAGAGTGCCCTCCTTTAGAGCCAGCTGAGAAATTCTGGCAAGGCTGAATCTACCCGCTTACAACGAAATGTTTCTCTTCAGAATAGCAGATGTTGCTACCAAACGCCAGCAGCTACTCTCCCTCAGAGTGCTGTTTCTGTGTACACTAGGAAAAGACACTATGGTCCGCAGCTTAGAACGGGTCTTTTCCCAGTTGGTTTTATCCATGAAAGAGCCAGAAGGGCTGATCTCATGTAATCGGGCTGCACATCCGTGAACCCTTGGGGTAGGGCAGTTCTGAGCCAATGTGCCACCTAAGGAAAGAAAGCAGAGTTCTCAGCCTGGGAAGCAGGGCCTCAAGTAAGTTAGACAACAGAGTGCCCTCCTTTATAGCCAGCTGAGAAAATGAGGAAAGGCTGAATCTACCCGCTTACAGCGAAATGTTTCTCTTCAGAATAGCAGATGTTTCTCCTGAACGCCAGCAGCTCCTCTCCCTCAGAGTGCTGTTTCTGTGTACACTAGAGAAAGACACTATGGTCCCCAGCTTAGAACGGGTCTTTTCCCAGTTGGTTTCCTCCATGAAAGAGTCAGAAAGGCTGATCTCAAAAAATCGGCCTGCACATCCCTGAATCCTTGGGGTAGGGGAGTTCTGAGCCAATGTGCCACCTAAGGAATGAAAGCAAAATTTTCAGCCTGGGAAGCAGGGGCTCAAGTAAGTCTGCCAACACAATGCCCTCCTTTAGAGCCAGCTGAGAAAATGTGGCCAGGCTGATCTACCCGCTTACAACGAAATGTTTCACTTCAGAATAAGAGATTTTGCTACCAAACGCCGGCAGCCCCTTTCCCTCAAAGTGCTGTTTCTGTGTAGACTAGGGAAAGACACCATGGTTCCCAGCTAGAAAGGCTCTTTTGACTGTTGGTTTCCTCCATGAAAGAGCCAGAAGTGCTGATCTCAACTAATCGGGCTGCACATCCCTGAATCGTAGGGGTAGGGCAGTTCTGAGCCAATGTGCCACCTATGGAAAGAAAGCAGAGTTTTCAGCCTGGGAAGCAGGGCCTCAAGTAAGTCTGCCAACAGAGTGCCCTCCTTTATAGCCAGCTGAGAAATTCTGGCAAGGCTGAATCTACCCGCTTACAACGAAATGTTTCTCTTCAGAATAGCAGATGCTGCTACCAAACGCCAGCAGCTCCTCTCCCTCAGAGTGCTGTTTCTGTGTAGACTAGGGAAAGACACTATGGACCACAGCTTAGCACGGGTCTTATCCCAGTTGGTTTCCTCCATGAAAGAGCCAGAAAGGCTGATCTCAACTAATCGGCCTGCACATCCCTGAATCCCTGGGCTAGGGTAGTTCTGAGCCAATGTGCCACCTAAGGAATGAAAGCAAAATTTTCAGCCTGGGAAGCAGGGCCTCAAGTAAGTCAGCCAACAGAGTGCCCTCTTTTAGAGCCAGCTGAGAAAATGTGGCCAGGCTGAATCTACCCGCTTACAACGAAATGTTTCACTTCAGAATAGGAGATTTTGCTACCAAACGCCAGGAGCCCCTTTCCTTCAAAGTGCTGTTTCTCTGTAGACTAGGGAAACACACCATGGTTCCCAGCTTAGAACGGTTCTTTTCACTGTTGGTTTCCTCCATGAAATAGCCAGAAGTGCTGATCTCAACGAATCGGGCTGCACATCCCTGAATCCTAGGGGTAGGGCAGTTCTGAGCCAAAGTGCCACTTAAGGAAAGAAAGCAGACTTTTCAGCCTGGGAAGCAGGGCCTCAAGTAAGTCTTCCAACAGAGTGCCCTCCTTTGTAGCCAGCTGAGAAATTCTGGCAAGGCTGAATCTAACCCCTTACAATGAAATGTTTCACTTTAGAAAAGGAGACTATGCTACCAAACGCCAGCAGCCCCTCTCCTTCAGAATCCTGTTTCTCTTTAGACTAGGGAAAGACAGCATGGTCCCCAGCTTACAACGGCTCTTTTCCCAGTTGGTTTCCTCCATAACAGAGCCAGAAGGGCTGATCTCAAGTAATCGGGCTGCACATCCGTGAACCCTTGCGGTAGGGCAGTTCTGAGCCAATGTGCCACCTAAGGAAAGAAAGCAGAGTTTTCAGCCTGGGAAGCAGGGCCTAAAGTAAGTCAGCCAACAGAGTGCCCTCCTTTATAGCTAGCTGAGAAAATGAGGCAAGGCTGAATCTACCCGCTTACCACGAAATGTTTCTCTTCCGAATAGCAGATGTTGCTACCAAACGCCAGCAGCTCCTCTCCCTCAGAGTGCTGTTTCTGTGTAGACTAGGGAAAGACACTATGGTGCACAGCTTAGAACGTGTCTTTTCCCAGTTGGTTTCCTCCATGAAAGAGCCAGAAAGGCTGATCTCAACTAATCGGCCTGCACATCCCTGAATCCCTGGGGTAGGGTAGTTCTGAGCCAAAGTGCCACCTAAGGAATGACAGCCGAGTTTTCAGCCTGGGAAGCAGGGCCTCAAGTAAGTCTGCCAACAGAGTGCCCTCCTTTCGAGCCAGCTGAGAAAATGTGGCAAGGCTGAATCTACCCGCTTACAACGAAATGTTTCTCTTCAGATAAGGAGATTATTCTACCAAACGCCAGCAGAGCCACTCCCTCAGAGTCCTGTTTCTGTGTAGACTAGGGAAAGACAGCATTGTCCCCCGCTTACAACGGCTCTTTTACCAGTTGGTTTTATCCATGAAAGAGCCAGAAGGGCTGATCTCTAGTAATCGGGCTGCACATCCGTGAACCCTTGCGGTAGGGCAGTTCTGAGCCAATGTGCCACCTAAGGAATGAGAGCAAAATTTTCATCCTGGGAAGCAGGGCCTCAAGTAATTCCGCCAAGAGAGTGTCCTCTTTAAGAGCCAGCTGAGAAAATGTGGCCAGGCTGAATCTACCCACTTACAACGAAATGTTTCACTTCAGAATAGGAGATTTTGCTACCAAACGCCAGCAGCCCCTCTCCCTCAGAGTCCTGTTTCTGTGTAGACTAGGGAAAGACAGCATGGTCCCCAGCTTACAACGGCTCTTTTAACAGTTGGTTTTATCCATGAAAGAGCCAGAATGGCTGATCTCAAGTAATCGTGCTGCATATCCGTGAACCCTTGGGGTAGGGCAGTTCTGAGCCAATGTGCCACCTAAGGAAAGAAAGCAGACTTTTCAGCCTGGGAAGCAGGGCCTCAAGTATGTCAGCCAACAGAGTGCCCTCCTTTATAGCCAGCTGAGAAAATGTGGCAAGGCTGAATATACCCGCTTACAACGAAATGTTTCTCTTCCGAATAGCAGATGTTTCTACCAAATGCGAGCAGCTGCTCTCCCTCAGAGTGCTGTTTCTGTGTACACTAGGGAAAGACACTATGGTCCGCAGCTTAGAACGGGTCTTTTCCCGGTTGGTTTCCTCCATGAAAGAGTCAGAAAGATTGATCTCAAAAAATCGGCCTGCACAACCCTGAATCCTTGGGTTAGGGAAGTTCTGAGCCAATGTGCCACCTAAGGAATGAGAGCAAAATTTTCAGCCTGGGAAGCAGGGCCTCAAGTAAGTCCGCCAAGAGAGTGCCCTCTTTAAGAGCCAGCTGAGAAAATGTGGCCAGGCTGAATCTACCCACTTACAACGAAATGTTTCACTTCAGAATAGGAGATTTTGCTACCAAACGCCAGCAGCCCCTCTCCCTCAGAGTCCTGTTTCTGTGTAGACTAGGGAAAGACAGCATGGTCCCCAGCTTACAACGGCTCTTTTAACAGTTGGTTTTATCCATGAAAGAGCCAGAATGGCTGATCTCAAGTAATCGTGCTGCATATCCGTGAACCCTTGGGGTAGGGCAATTCTGAGCCAATGTGCCACCTAAGGAAAGAAAGCAGAGTTTTCAGCCTGGGAAGCAGGGCCTGAAGTAAGTCAGCCAACAGAGTGCCCTCCTTTATAGCCAGCTGAGAAAATGAGGAAAGGCTGAATCTACCCGCTTACAGCGAAATATTTCTCTTCAGAATAGCAGATGTTTCTACCAAAGGCCAGCAGCTCCTCTCCCTCAGAGTGCTGTTTCTGTGTACACTACGGAAACACACTATGGTCCCCAGCTTAGAACAGGTCTTTTCCCAGTTGCTTTCCTCCATGAAAGAGTCAGAATGTCTGATCTCAAAAAATTGGCATGCACATCCCTGAATCCTTGGGGTAGGGGAGTTCTGAGCCAATGTGCCAACTAAGGAATGAAAGCAAAATTTTCAGCCTGGGAACCAGGGCCTCAAGTAAGTCTGCCAACAGAGTGCCCTCCTTTAGATCCAGCTGAGAAAATGTGGCCAGGCTGATCTACCCGCTTACAACGAAATATTTCACTTCAGAATAGGAGATTTTGCTACCAAACGCCAGCAGCCCCTTTCCCTCAAAGTGCTGTTTCTGTGTAGACTAGGGAAAGACACCATGGTTCCCACCTAGCACGGCTGTTTTGACTGTTGGTTTCCTCCATGAAAGAGCCAGAAGTGCTGATCTCAACTAATCGGGCTGCACATCCCTATATCCTAGGGGTAGGGCAGTTCTGGGCCAACGTGCCACCTAAAGAAAGAAAGCAGAGTTTTCAGCCTGGGAAGCAGGGCCTTAGGTAACTCTGCCAACAGAATGCCCTCCTTTATAGCCAGCTGAGAAATTCTGGCAAGGCTGAATCTACCCACTTACAACGAAATGTTTCTCTTCAGAATAGCAGATGTTGCTACCAGACGCCAGCAGCTCCTCTCCCTCAGAGTGCTGTTTCTGTGTAGACTAGGGAAAGACACTATGGTCCACAGCTTAGAACGGGTCTTATCCCTGTTGGTTTCCTCCATGAAAGAGCCAGAAAGGCTGATCTCAACTAATTGGCCTGCACATCCCTGAATCCCTGGGGTAGGATAGTTCTGAGCCAAAGTGCCACCTAAGGAATGAAAGCAAAATTTTCAGCCTGGGAAGCAGGGCCTCAAGTAAGTCAGCCAACAGAGTGCCCTCCTTTAGAGCCAGCTGAGAAAATGTGGCCAGGCTGAATCTACCCGCTTACAACGAAATGTTTCACTTCAGAATAGGAGATTTTGCTACCAAACGCCAGGAGCCCCTTTCCCTCAAAGTGCTGTTTCTCTGTAGACTAGGGAAACACACCATGGTTCCCAGCTTAGAACGGCTCTTTTCACTGTGGGTTTCCTCCATGAAAGAGCCAGAAGTGCTGATCTCAACGAATCGGGCTGCACATCCCTGAATCCTAGGGGTAGGGCAGTTCTGAGCCAAAGTGCCACCTAAGGAAAGAAAGCAGAGTTTTCAGCCTGGGAAGCAGGGCCTCAAGTAAGTCTGCCAACAGAGTGCCCTCCTTTAGAGCCAGCTGAGAAATTCTGGCAAGGCTGAATCTACCCGCTTACAACGAAATGTTTCTCTTCAGAATAGCAGATGTTGCTACCAAACGCCAGCAGCCCCTCTCCTTCAGAATCCTGTTTCTCTTTAGACTAGGGAAAGACAGCATGGTCCCCAGCTTACAACGGCTCTTTTCCCAGTTGGGTTCCTCCATAAAAGAGCCAGAAGGGCTGATCTCAGGTAATCGAGCTGCACATCCGTGAACCCTTGGGGTAGGGCAGTTCTGAGCCAAAGTGCCACCTAAGGAAAGAAAGCAGAGTTTTCAGCCTGGGAAGCAGGGCCTCAAGTAAGTCTGCCATCAGAGTGCCCTCCTTTAGAGCCAGCTGAGAAAATGTGGCAAGGCTGAATATACCCGCTTACAACGAAATGTTTCACTTCAGATAAGGAGATTATGCTACCAAACGCCAGCAGCCCCTCTCCCTCAGAGTCCTGTTTCTGTGTAGACTAGGGAAAGACACCATGGTTCCCAGCTAGAACGGCTCTTTTACCAGTTGGTTTTATCCAAAAAAGAGCCAGAAGGGCTGATCTCAACTAATCGGGCTGCACATCCCTGAATCGTAGGGGTAGGGCAGTTCTGAGCCAATGTGCCACCTAAGGAAAGAAAGCAGAGTTTTCAGCCTGGGAAGCAGGGCCTCAAGTAAGTCTGCCAACAGAGTGCCCTCCTTTAGAGCCAGCTGAGAAATTCTGGCAAGGCTGAATCTACCCGCTTACAACGAAATGTTTCTCTTCAGAATAGCAGATGTTGCTACCAAACGCCAGCAGCTACTCTCCCTCAGAGTGCTGTTTCTGTGTACACTAGGAAAAGACACTATGGTCCGCAGCTTAGAACGGGTCTTTTCCCAGTTGGTTTCCTCCATGAAATAGTCAGAATGGCTGATCTCAAAAAATCGGCCTGCACATCCCTGAATACTTGGGGTAGGGGAGTTCTGAACCAATGTGCCACCTAAGGAATGAAAGCAAAATTTTCAGCCTGGGAACCAGGGCCTCAAGTAAGTCTGCCAAAAGAGAGCCCTCTTTTAGAGCCAGCTGAGAAAATATGGCCAGGCTGAATCTTCCCGCTTACAACGAAATGTTTCACTTCAGAATAAGAGATTTTGCTACCAAACGCCGGCAGCCCCTTTCCCTCAAAGTGCTGTTTCTGTGTAGACTAGGGAAAGACACCATGGTTCCCAGCTAGAAAGGCTCTTTTGACTGTTGGTTTCCTCCATGAAAGAGCCAGAAGTGCTGATCTCAACTAATCGGGCTGCACATCCCTGAATCGTAGGGGTAGGGCAGTTCTGAGCCAATGTGCCACCTACGGAAAGAAAGCAGAGTTTTCAGCCTGGGAAGCAGGGCCTCAAGTAAGTCTGCCAACAGAGTGCCCTCCTTTATAGCCAGCTGAGAAATTCTGGCAAGGCTGAATCTACCCGCTTACAACGAAATGTTTCTCTTCAGAATAGCAGATGCTGCTACCAAACGCCAGCAGCTCCTCTCCCTCAGAGTGCTGTTTCTGTGTAGACTAGGGAAAGACACTATGGACCACAGCTTAGCACGGGTCTTATCCCAGTTGGTTTCCTCCATGAAAGAGCCAGAAAGGCTGATCTCAACTAATCGTCCTGAACATCCCTGAATCCCTGGGGTAGGGTAGTTCTGAGCCAAAGTGCCACCTAAGGAATGAAAGCAAAATTTTCAGCCTGGGAAGCAGGGCCTCAAGTAAGTCTGCCAACAGAGTGCCCTCCTTTAGAGCCAGCTGAGGAATTCTGGCAAGGCTGAATCTACCCGCTTACAACGAAATGTTTCACTTTAGAAAAGGAGATTATGCTACCAAACGCCAGCAGCCCCTCTCCTTCAGAATCCTGTTTCTCTTTAGACTAGGGTAAGACAGCATGGTCCCCAGCTTACAACGGCTCTTTTCCCAGTTGGGTTCCTCCATAAAAGAGCCAGAAGGGCTGATCTCAAGTAATCGAGCTGCACATCCGTGAACCCTTGGGGTAGGGCAGTTCTGAGCCAAAGTGCCACCTAAGGAAAGAAAGCAGAGTTTTCAGCCTGGGAAGCAGGGCCTCAAGTAAGTCTGCCATCAGAGTGCCCTCCTTTAGAGCCAGCTGAGAAAATGTGGCAAGGCTTAATATACCCGCTTAAAACGAAATGTTTCACTTCAGATAAGGAGATTATGCTACCAAACGCCAGCAGCCCCTCTCCCTCAGAGTCCTGTTTCTGTGTAGACTAGGGAAAGACACCATGGTTCCCAGCTAGAACGGCTCTTTTACCAGTTGGTTTTATCCAAAAAAGAGCCAGAAGGGCTG
Source organism: Balaenoptera physalus (assembly GCF_965194825.1). NCBI lineage: Eukaryota > Metazoa > Chordata > Mammalia > Artiodactyla > Balaenopteridae > Balaenoptera > Balaenoptera physalus. Next base: position 60,793 of record NW_028125847.1, read on the forward strand.
ATCTCAACTAATCGGGCTGCACATCCCTGAATCGTAGTGCTAGGGCAGTTCTGAGCCAATGTGCCACCTAAGGAAAGAAAGCAGAGTTTTCAGCCTGGGAAGCAGGGCCTCAAGTAAGTCTGCCAACAGAGTGCCCTCCTTTAGAGCCAGCTGAGAAATTCTGGCAAGGCTGAATCTACCCGCTTACAACGAAATGTTTCTCTTCAGAATAGCAGATGTTGCTACCAAACGCCAGCAGCTACTCTCCCTCAGAGTGCTGTTTCTGTGTACACTAGGAAAAGACACTATGGTCCGCAGCTTAGAACGGGTCTTTTCCCAGTTGGTTTTATCCGTGAAAGAGCCAGAAGGGCTGATCTCATGTAATCGGGCTGCACATCCGTGAACCCTTGGGGTAGGGCAGTTCTGAGCCAATGTGCCACCTAAGGAAAGAAAGCAGAGTTTTCAGCCTGGGAAGCAGGGCCTCAAGTAAGTTAGACAACAGAGTGCCCTCCTTTATAGCCAGCTGAGAAAATGAGGAAAGGCTGAATCTACCCGCTTACAGCGAAATGTTTCTCTTCAGAATAGCAGATGTTTGTACTGAACGCCAGCAGCTCCTCTCCCTCAGAGTGCTGTTTCTGTGTACACTAGAGAAAGACACTATGGTCCCCAGCTTAGAACGGGTCTTTTCCCAGTTGGTTTCCTCCATGAAAGAGTCAGAAAGGCTGATCTCAAAAAATCGGCCTGCACATCCCTGAATCCTTGGGGTAGGGGAGTTCTGAGCCAATGTGCCACCTAAGGAATGAAAGCAAAATTTTCAGCCTGGGAAGCAGGGGCTCAAGTAAGTCTGCCAACACAATGCCCTCCTTTAGAGCCAGCTGAGAAAATGTGGCCAGGCTGATCTACCCCCTTACAACGAAATGTTTCACTTCAGAATAGGAGATTTTGCTACCAAACGCTGGCAGCCACTTTCCCTCAAAGTGCTGTTTCTGTGTAGACTAGGGAAAGACACCATGGTTCCCAGCTAGAAAGGCTCTTTTGACTGTTGGTTTCCTCCATGAAAGAGCCAGAAGTGCTGATCTCAACTAATCGGGCTGCACGTCCCTGAATCGTAGGGGTAAGGCAGTTCTGAGCCAATGTGCCACCTACGGAAAGAAAGCAGAGTTTTCAGCCTGGGAAGCAGGGCCTCAAGTAAGTCTGCCAAGAGAGTGCCCTCCTTTATAGCCAGCTGAGAAATTCTGGCAAGGCTGAATCTACCCGCTTACAACGAAATGTTTCTCTTCAGAATAGCAGATGCTGCTACCAAACGCCAGCAGCTCCTCTCCCTCAGAGTGCTGTTTCTGTGTAGACTAGGGAAAGACACTATGGACCACAGCTTAGCACGGGTCTTATCCCAGTTGGTTTCCTCCATGAAAGAGCCAGAAAGGCTGATCTCAACTAATCGGCCTGCACATCCCTGAATCCCTGGGGTAGGGTAGTTCTGAGCCAATGTGCCACCTAAGGAATGAAAGCAAAATTTTCAGCCTGGGAAGCAGGGCCTCAAGTAAGTCAGCCAACAGAGTGCCCTCTTTTAGAGCCAGCTGAGAAAATGTGGCCAGGCTGAATCTACCCGCTTACAACGAAATGTTTCACTTCAGAATAGGAGATTTTGCTACCAAACGCCAGGAGCCCCTTTCCCTCAAAGTGCTGTTTCTCTGTAGACTAGGGAAACACACCATGGTTCCCAGCTTAGAACGGTTCTTTTCACTGTTGGTTTCCTCCATGAAAGAGCCAGAAGTGCTGATCTCAACTAATCGGGCTGCACATCCCTGAATCCTAGGGGTAGGGCAGTTCTGAGCCAAAGTGCCACCTAAGGAAAGAAAGCAGACTTTTCAGCCTGGGAAGCAGGGCCTCAAGTAAGTCAGCCAACAGAGTGCCCTCCTTTGTAGCCAGCTGAGAAATTCTGGCAAGGCTGAATCTACCCCCTTACAATGAAATGTTTCACTTTAGAAAAGGATACTATGCTACCAAACGCCAGCAGCCCCTCTCCTTCAGAATCCTGTTTCTCTTTAGACTAGGGAAAGACAGCATGGTCCCCAGCTTACAACGGCTCTTTTCCCAGTTGGGTTCCTCCATAACAGAGCCAGAAGGGCTGATCTCAAGTAATCGGGCTGCACATCCGTGAACCCTTGCGGTAGGGCAGTTCTGAGCCAATGTGCCACCTAAGGAAAGAAAGCAGAGTTTTCAGCCTGGGAAGCAGGGCCTAAAGTAAGTCAGCCAACAGAGTGCCCTCCTTTATAGCTAGCTGAGAAAATGAGGCAAGGCTGAATCTACCCGCTTACCACGAAATGTTTCTCTTCCGAATAGCAGATGTTGCTACCAAACGCCAGCAGCTCCTCTCCCTCAGAGTGCTGTTTCTGTGTAGACTAGGGAAAGACACTATGGTGCACAGCTTAGAACGTGTCTTTTCCCAGTTGGTTTCCTCCATGAAAGAGCCAGAAATGCTGATCTCAACTAATCGGCCTGCACATCCCTGAATCCCTGGGGTAGGGTAGTTCTGAGCCAAAGTGCCACCTAAGGAATGAAAGCAAAATTTTCAGCCTGGGAAGCAGGGCCTCAAGTAAGTCTGCCAACAGAGTGCCCTCCTTTAGAGCCAGCAGAGAAAATGTGGCCAGGCTGATCTACCCGCTTACAACGAAATGTTTCACTTCAGAATAGGAGATTTTGCTACCAAACGCAAGCAGCCCCTTTCCCTCAAAGGGCTGTTTCTGGGTAGACTAGGGAAGGACACCATGGTCTCCAGCTTAGAACGGCTCTTTTCACTGTTTGTTTCCTCCATGAAAGACCCAGAATTGCTGATCTCAACTAATGGGGCTGCACATCCCTGAATCCTAGGGGTAGGGTAGTTCTGAGCCAAAGTGCCACCTAAGGAATGACAGCCGAGTTTTCAGCCTGGGAAGCAGGGCCTCAAGTAAGTCTGCCAACAGAGTGCCCTCCTTTCGAGCCAGCTGAGAAAATGTGGCAAGGCTGAATCTACCCGCTTACAACGAAATGTTTCTCTTCAGATAAGGAGATGATTCTACCAAACGCCAGCAGAGCCACTCCCTCAGAGTCCTGTTTCTGTGTAGACTAGGGAAAGAAAGCATTGTCCCCCGCTTACAACGGCTCTTTTACCAGTTGGTTTTATCCATGAAAGAGCCAGAAAGGCTGATCTCTAGTAATCGGGCTGCACATCCGTGAACTCTTGGGGTAGGGCAGTTCTGAGCCAATGTGCCACCTAAGGAAAGAAAGGAGAGTTTTCAGCCTGGTAAGCAGGGCCTCAAGTAAGTCAGCCAACAGAGTGCCCTCCTTTATAGGCAGTTGAGAAAATGAGGCAAGGCTGAATCTACCCGCTTACAACGAAATGTTTCTCTTCCGAATAGCAGATGTTTCTACCAAATGCGAGCAACTCCTCTCCCTCAGAGTGCTGTTTCTGTGTACACTAGGGAAAGACACTATGGTCCGCAGCTTAGAACGGGTCTTTTCCCAGTTGGTTTCCTCCATGAAAGAGTCAGAAAGGCTGATCTCAAAAAATCGTCCTGCACATCCCTTAATCCTAGGGGTAGGGGACTTCTGAGCCAATGTGCCACCTAAGGAATGAAAGCAAAATTTTTAGCCTGGGAAGCAGGGCTTCAAGTAAGTCTGCCATCAGAGTGCCCTCCTTTAGAGCCAGCTGAGAATATGTGGCAAGGCTGAATATACCCGCTTACAACGAAATGTTTCACTTCAGATAAGGAGATTACGCTACCAAACGCCAGCAGCCCCTCTCCCTCACAGTCCTGTTTCTGTGTAGACTAGGGAAAGACAGCATGGTCCCCAGCTTACAACGGCTCTTTTCCCAGTTGGTTTTATCCATTAAAGAGCCAGAAGGGCTGATCTCTAGTAATCGCGCTGCACATCCGTGAACTCTTGGGGTAGGGCAGTTCTTAGCCAATGTGCCACCTAAGGAAAGGAAGCAGAGTTTTCAGCCTGGGAAGCAGGGCCTAAAGTAAGTCAGCCAACAGAGTGCCCTCCTTTATAGCCAGCTGAGAAAATGAGGCAAGGCTGAATATACCCGCTTACAACGAAATATTTCTCTTCCGAATAGCAGATGTTGCTACCAAACGCCAGCAGCTCCTCTCCCTCAGAGTGCTGTTTCTGTGTAGACTAGGGAAAGACACTATGGTGCACAGCTTAGAACGTGTCTTTTCCCAGTTGGTTTCCTCCATGAAAGAGCCAGAAAGGCTGATCTCAACTAATCGGCCTGCACATACCTGAATCCCTGGGGTAGGGTAGTTCTGAGCCAAAGTGCCACCTAAGGAATGAAAGCAAAATTTTCAGCCTGGGAAGCAGGGCCTCAAGTAAGTCTGCCAACAGAGTGCCCTCCTTTAGAGCCAGCTGAGAAAATGTGGCCAGGCTGATCTACCCGCTTACAAAGAAATGTTTCACTTCAGAATAGGAGATTTTGCTACCAAACGCAAGCAGCCCCTTTCCCTCAAAGGGCTGTTTCTGGGTAGACTAGGGAAGGACACCATGGTCTCCAGCTTAGAACGGCTCTTTTCACTGTTGGTTTCCTCCATGAAAGACCCAGAGTTGCTGATCTCAACTAATGGGGCTGCACATCCCTGAATCCTAGGGGTAGGGCAGTTCTGAGCCAAAGTGCCACCTAAGGAATGACAGCCGAGTTTTCAGCCTGGGAAGCAGGGCCTCAAGTAAGTCTGCCAACAGAGTGCCCTCCTTTCGAGCCAGCTGAGAAAATGTGGCAAGGCTGAATCTACCCGCTTACAACGAAATGTTTCTCTTCAGATAAGGAGATTATTCTACCAAACGCCAGCAGAGCCACTCCCTCAGAGTCCTGTTTCTGTGTAGACTAGGGAAAGACAGCATTGTCCCCCGCTTACAACGGCTCTTTTACTAGTTGGTTTTATCCATGAAAGAGCCAGAAAGGCTGATTTCTAGTAATCGGGCTGCACATCCGTGAACTCTTGGGGTTGGGCAGTTCTGAGCCAATGTGCCACCTAAGGAAAGAAAGGAGAGTTTTCAGCCTGGTAAGCAGGGCCTCAAGTAAGTCAGCCAACAGAGTGCCCTCCTTTATAGGCAGTTGAGAAAATGAGGCAAGGCTGAATCTACCCGCTTACAACGAAATGTTTCTCTTCCGAATAGCAGATGTTTCTACCAAATGCGAGCAACTCCTCTCCCTCAGAGTGCTGTTTCTGTGTACACTAGGGAAAGACACTATGGTCCGCAGCTTAGAACGGGTCTTTTCCCAGTTGGTTTCCTCCATGAAAGAGTCAGAAAGACTGATCTCAAAAAATTGGCCTGCACAAACCTGAATCCTTGGGGTAGGGAAGTTCTGAGCCAATGTGCCACCTAAGGAATGAGAGCAAAATTTTCAGCCTGGGAAGCAGGGCCTCAAGTAATTCCGCCAAGAGAGTGCCCTCTTTAAGAGCCAGCTGAGAAAATGTGGCCAGGCTGAATCTACCCACTTACAACGAAATGTTTCACTTCAGAATAGGAGATTTTGCTACCAAACGCCAGCAGCCCCTCTCCCTCAGAGTCCTGTTTCTGTGTAGACTAGGGAAAGACAGCATGGTCCCCAGCTTACAACGGCTCTTTTAACAGTTGGTTTTATCCATGAAAGAGCCAGAATGGCTGATCTCAAGTAATCATGCTGCATATCCGTGAACCCTTGGGGTAGGGCAGTTCTGAGCCAATGTGCCACCTAAGGAAAGAAAGCAGAGTTTTCAGCCTGGGAAGCAGGGCCTCAAGTAAGTCAGCCAACAGAGTGCCCTCCTTTATAGCCAGCTGAGAAAATGAGGCAAGGCTCTATCTACCCACTTACAACGAAATGTTTCTGTTCAGAATAGCAGATGTTGCTACCAAACGCCAGCAGCTCCTCTCCCTCAGAGTGCTGTTTCTGTGTAGACTAGGGAAAGACACTATGGTGCACAGCTTAGAACGTGTCTTTTCCCAGTTGGTTTCCTCCATGAAAGAGCCAGAAAGGCTGATCTCAACTAATCGGCCTGCACATCCCTGAATCCCTGGGGTAGGGTAGTTCTGAGCCAAAGTGCCACCTAAGGAATGAAAGCAAAATTTTCAGCCTGGGAAGCAGGGCCTCAGGTAAGTCTGCCAACAGAGTGCCCTCCTTTAGAGCCAGCTGAGAAAATGTGGCCAGGCTGATCTACCCGTTTACAACGAAAACAGCAGCCCCTCTCCCTCAGAGTCCTGTTTCTGTGTAGACTAGGGAAAGACACCATGGTTCCCAGCTAGAACGGCTCTTTTACCAGTTGGTTTTATCCAAGAAAGAGCAAGAAGGGCTGATCTCAACTAATCGGGCTGCACATCCCTGAATCCTAGGGGTAGGGCAGTTCTGAGCCAACGTGCCACCTAAAGAAAGAAAGCAGAGTTTTCAGCCTGAGAAGCAGGGCCTCAGGTAAGTCTGCCAACAGAGTGCCCTCCTTTATAGCCAGCTAAGAAATTCTGGCAAGGCTGAATCTACCCGCTTACAACGAAATATTTCACTTCAGAATAGGAGATTTTGCTACCAAACACCAGGAGCCCCTTTCCCTCAAAATGCTGTTACTGTGTAGACTAGGGAAAGACACCATGGTTCCCAGCTTAGAACGGCTCTTTTCACTGTTGGTTTCCCCCATGAAAGAGTCAGACGTGCTGATCTCAGCGAATCGGGCTGCACATCCCTGAATCCTAGGGGTAGGGCAGTTCTGAGCCAATGTGCCACCTAAGGAAAGAAATCAGAGTTTTCACCCTGGGAAGCAGGGCCTCAGGTAAGTCTGCCAACAGAGTGCCCTCCTTTCGAGCCAGCTGAGAAAATGTGGCAAGGCTGAATCTACCCGCTTACAACGAAATGTTTCTCTTCAGATAAGGAGATTATTCTACCAAACGCCAGCAGAGCCACTCCCTCAGAGTCCTGTTTCTGTGTAGACTAGGGAAAGACAGCATTGTCCCCCGCTTACAACGGCTCTTTTACCAGTTGGTTTTATCCATGAAAGAGCCAGAAGGGCTGATCTCTAGTAATCGGGCTGCACATCCGTGAACCCTTGCGGTAGGGCAGTTCTGAGCCAATGTGCCACCTAAGGAATGAGAGCAAAATTTTCATCCTGGGAAGCAGGGCCTCAAGTAATTCCGCCAAGAGAGTGTCCTCTTTAAGAGCCAGCTGAGAAAATGTGGCCAGGCTGAATCTACCCACTTACAACGAAATGTTTCACTTCAGAATAGGAGATTTTGCTACCAAACGCCAGCAGCCCCTCTCCCTCAGAGTCCTGTTTCTGTGTAGACTAGGGAAAGACAGCATGGTCCCCAGCTTACAACGGCTCTTTTAACAGTTGGTTTTATCCATGAAAGAGCCAGAATGGCTGATCTCAAGTAATCGTGCTGCATATCCGTGAACCCTTGGGGTAGGGCAGTTCTGAGCCAATGTGCCACCTAAGGAAAGAAAGCAGACTTTTCAGCCTGGGAAGCAGGGCCTCAAGTATGTCAGCCAACAGAGTGCCCTCCTTTATAGCCAGCTGAGAAAATGTGGCAAGGCTGAATATACCCGCTTACAACGAAATGTTTCTCTTCCGAATAGCAGATGTTTCTACCAAATGCGAGCAGCTGCTCTCCCTCAGAGTGCTGTTTCTGTGTACACTAGGGAAAGACACTATGGTCCGCAGCTTAGAACGGGTCTTTTCCCGGTTGGTTTCCTCCATGAAAGAGTCAGAAAGATTGATCTCAAAAAATCGGCCTGCACAACCCTGAATCCTTGGGTTAGGGAAGTTCTGAGCCAATGTGCCACCTAAGGAATGAGAGCAAAATTTTCAGCCTGGGAAGCAGGGCCTCAAGTAAGTCCGCCAAGAGAGTGCCCTCTTTAAGAGCCAGCTGAGAAAATGTGGCCAGGCTGAATCTACCCACTTACAACGAAATGTTTCACTTCAGAATAGGAGATTTTGCTACCAAACGCCAGCAGCCCCTCTCCCTCAGAGTCCTGTTTCTGTGTAGACTAGGGAAAGACAGCATGGTCCCCAGCTTACAACGGCTCTTTTAACAGTTGGTTTTATCCATGAAAGAGCCAGAATGGCTGATCTCAAGTAATCGTGCTGCATATCCGTGAACCCTTGGGGTAGGGCAATTCTGAGCCAATGTGCCACCTAAGGAAAGAAAGCAGAGTTTTCAGCCTGGGAAGCAGGGCCTGAAGTAAGTCAGCCAACAGAGTGCCCTCCTTTATAGCCAGCTGAGAAAATGAGGAAAGGCTGAATCTACCCGCTTACAGCGAAATATTTCTCTTCAGAATAGCAGATGTTTCTACCAAAGGCCAGCAGCTCCTCTCCCTCAGAGTGCTGTTTCTGTGTACACTACGGAAACACACTATGGTCCCCAGCTTAGAACAGGTCTTTTCCCAGTTGCTTTCCTCCATGAAAGAGTCAGAATGTCTGATCTCAAAAAATTGGCATGCACATCCCTGAATCCTTGGGGTAGGGGAGTTCTGAGCCAATGTGCCAACTAAGGAATGAAAGCAAAATTTTCAGCCTGGGAACCAGGGCCTCAAGTAAGTCTGCCAACAGAGTGCCCTCCTTTAGATCCAGCTGAGAAAATGTGGCCAGGCTGATCTACCCGCTTACAACGAAATATTTCACTTCAGAATAGGAGATTTTGCTACCAAACGCCAGCAGCCCCTTTCCCTCAAAGTGCTGTTTCTGTGTAGACTAGGGAAAGACACCATGGTTCCCAGCTAGCACGGCTGTTTTGACTGTTGGTTTCCTCCATGAAAGAGCCAGAAGTGCTGATCTCAACTAATCGGGCTGCACATCCCTATATCCTAGGGGTAGGGCAGTTCGGGGCCAACGTGCCACCTAAAGAAAGAAAGCAGAGTTTTCAGCCTGGGAAGCAGGGCCTTAGGTAACTCTGCCAACAGAATGCCCTCCTTTATAGCCAGCTGAGAAATTCTGGCAAGGCTGAATCTACCCACTTACAACGAAATGTTTCTCTTCAGAATAGCAGATGTTGCTACCAGACGCCAGCAGCTCCTCTCCCTCAGAGTGCTGTTTCTGTGTAGACTAGGGAAAGACACTATGGTCCACAGCTTAGAACGGGTCTTATCCCTGTTGGTTTCCTCCATGAAAGAGCCAGAAAGGCTGATCTCAACTAATTGGCCTGCACATCCCTGAATCCCTGGGGTAGGATAGTTCTGAGCCAAAGTGCCACCTAAGGAATGAAAGCAAAATTTTCAGCCTGGGAAGCAGGGCCTCAAGTAAGTCAGCCAACAGAGTGCCCTCCTTTAGAGCCAGCTGAGAAAATGTGGCCAGGCTGAATCTACCCGCTTACAACGAAATGTTTCACTTCAGAATAGGAGATTTTGCTACCAAACGCCAGGAGCCCCTTTCCCTCAAAGTGCTGTTTCTCTGTAGACTAGGGAAACACACCATGGTTCCCAGCTTAGAACGGCTCTTTTCACTGTGGGTTTCCTCCATGAAAGAGCCAGAAGTGCTGATCTCAACGAATCGGGCTGCACATCCCTGAATCCTAGGGGTAGGGCAGTTCTGAGCCAAAGTGCCACCTAAGGAAAGAAAGCAGAGTTTTCAGCCTGGGAAGCAGGGCCTCAAGTAAGTCTGCCAACAGAGTGCCCTCCTTTATAGCCAGCTGAGGAATTCTGGCAAGGCTGAATCTACCCGCTTACAACGAAATGTTTCACTTTAGAAAAGGAGATTATGCTACCAAACGCCAGCAGCCCCTCTCCTTCAGAATCCTGTTTCTCTTTAGACTAGGGAAAGACAGCATGGTCCCCAGCTAACAACGGCTCTTTTCCCAGTTGGGTTCCTCCATAAAAGAGCCAGAAGGGCTGATCTCAGGTAATCGAGCTGCACATCCGTGAACCCTTGGGGTAGGGCAGTTCTGAGCCAAAGTGCCACCTAAGGAAAGAAAGCAGAGTTTTCAGCCTGGGAAGCAGGGCCTCAAGTAAGTCTGCCATCAGAGTGCCCTCCTTTAGAGCCAGCTGAGAAAATGTGGCAAGGCTTAATATACCCGCTTAAAACGAAATGTTTCACTTCAGATAAGGAGATTATGCTACCAAACGCCAGCAGCCCCTCTCCCTCAGAGTCCTGTTTCTGTGTAGACTAGGGAAAGACACCATGGTTCCCAGCTAGAACGGCTCTTTTACCAGTTGGTTTTATCCAAAAAAGAGCCAGAAGGGCTGATCTCAACTAATCGGGCTGCACATCCCTGAATCGTAGTGGTAGGGCAGTTCTGAGCCAATGTGCCACCTAAGGAAAGAAAGCAGAGTTTTCAGCCTGGGAAGCAGGGCCTCAAGTAAGTCTGCCAACAGAGTGCCCTCCTTTAGAGCCAGCTGAGAAATTCTGGCAAGGCTGAATCTACCCGCTTACAACGAAATGTTTCTCTTCAGAATAGCAGATGTTGCTACCAAACGCCAGCAGCTACTCTCCCTCAGAGTGCTGTTTCTGTGTACACTAGGAAAAGACACTATGGTCCGCAGCTTAGAACGGGTCTTTTCCCAGTTGGTTTTATCCGTGAAAGAGCCAGAAGGGCTGATCTCATGTAATCGGGCTGCACATCCGTGAACCCTTGGGGTAGGGCAGTTCTGAGCCAATGTGCCACCTAAGGAAAGAAAGCAGAGTTCTCAGCCTGGGAAGCAGGGCCTCAAGTAAGTTAGACAACAGAGTGCCCTCCTTTATAGCCAGCTGAGAAAATGAGGAAAGGCTGAATCTACCCGCTTACAGCGAAATGTTTCTCTTCAGAATAGCAGATGTTTCTACTGAACGCCAGCAGCTCCTCTCCCTCAGAGTGCTGTTTCTGTGTACACTAGAGAAAGACACTATGGTCCCCAGCTTAGAACGGGTCTTTTCCCAGTTGGTTTCCTCCATGAAAGAGTCAGAAAGGCTGATCTCAAAAAATCGGCCTGCACATCCCTGAATCCTTGGGGTAGGGGAGTTCTGAGCCAATGTGCCACCTAAGGAATGAAAGCAAAATTTTCAGCCTGGGAAGCAGGGGCTCAAGTAAGTCTGCCAACACAATGCCCTCCTTTAGAGCCAGCTGAGAAAATGTGGCCAGGCTGATCTACCCGCTTACAACGAAATGTTTCACTTCAGAATAAGAGATTTTGCTACCAAACGCCGACAGCCCCTTTCCCTCAAAGTGCTGTTTCTGTGTAGACTAGGGAAAGACACCATGGTTCCCAGCTAGAAAGGCTCTTTTGACTGTTGGTTTCCTCCATGAAAGAGCCAGAAGTGCTGATCTCAACTAATCGGGCTGCACATCCCTGAATCGTAGGGGTAGGGCAGTTCTGAGCCAATGTGCCACCTACGGAAAGAAAGCAGAGTTTTCAGCCTGGGAAGCAGGGCCTCAAGGAAGTCTGCCAACAGAGTGCCCTCCTTTATAGCCAGCTGAGAAATTCTGGCAAGGCTGAATCTACCCGCTTACAACGAAATGTTTCTCTTCAGAATAGCAGATGCTGCTACCAAACGCCAGCAGCTCCTCTCCCTCAGAGTGCTGTTTCTGTGTAGACTAGGGAAAGACACTATGGACCACAGCTTAGCACGGGTCTTATCCCAGTTGGTTTCCTCCATGAAAGAGCCAGAAAGGCTGATCTCAACTAATCGGCCTGCACATCCCTGAATCCCTGGGGTAGGGTAGTTCTGAGCCAATGTGCCACCTAAGGAATGAAAGCAAAATTTTCAGCCTGGGAAGCAGGGCCTCAAGTAAGTCAGCCAACAGAGTGCCCTCTTTTAGAGCCAGCTGAGAAAATGTGGCCAGGCTGAATCTACCCCCTTACAATGAAATGTTTCACTTTAGAAAAGGAGACTATGATACCAAACGCCAGCAGCCCCTCTCCTTCAGAATCCTGTTTCTCTTTAGACTAGGGAAAGACAGCATGGTCCCCAGCTTACAACGGCTCTTTTCCCAGTTGGGTTCCTCCATAAAAGAGCCAGAAGGGCTGATCTCAAGTAATCGGGCTGCACATCCGTGAACCCTTGGGGTAGGGCAGTTCTGAGCCAAAATGCCACCTAAGGAAAGAAAGCAGAGTTTTCAGCCTGGGAAGCAGGGCCTCAAGTAAGTCTGCCATCAGAGTGCCCTCCTTTAGAGCCAGCTGAGAAAATGTGGCAAGGCTGAATATACCCGCTTACAACGAAATGTTTCACTTCAGATAAGGAGATTATGCTACCAAACGCCAGCAGCCCCTCTCCCTCAGAGTCCTGTTTCTGTGTAGACTAGGGAAAGACACCATGGTTCCCAGCTAGAACGGCTCTTTTACCAGTTGGTTTTATCCAAAAAAGAGCCAGAAGGGCTGATCTCAACTCATCGGGCTGCACATCCCTGAATCGTAGGAGTAGGGCAGTTCTGAGCCAATGTGCCACCTAAGGAAAGAAAGCAGAGTTTTCAGCCTGGGAAGCAGGGCCTCAAGTAAGTCTGCCAACAGAGTGCCCTCCTTTAGAGCCAGCTGAGAAAATGTGGCCAGGCTGATCTACCCGTTTACAATGAAAACAGCAGCCCCTCTCCCTCAGAGTCCTGTTTCTGTGTAGACTAGGGAAAGACACCATGGTTCCCAGCTAGAACGGCTCTTTTACCAGTTGGTTTTATCCAAGAAAGAGCCAGAAGGGCTGATCTCAACTAATCGGGCTGCACATCCCTGAATCGTAGGGGTAGGGCAGTTCTGAGCCAATGTGCCACCTAAGGAAAGAAAGCAGAGTTTTCAGCCTGGGAAGCAGGGCCTCAAGTAAGTCTGCCAACAGAGTGCCCTCCTTTAGAGCCAGCTGAGAAATTCTGGCAAGGCTGAATCTACCCGCTTACAACGAAATGTTTCTCTTCAGAATAGCAAATGTTGCTACCAAACGCCAGCAGCTACTCTCCCTCAGAGTGCTGTTTCTGTGTACACTAGGAAAAGACACTATGGTCCACAGCTTAGAACGGGTCTTTTCCCAGTTGGTTTCCTCAATGAAAGACTCAGAATGGCTGATCTCAAAAAATCGTCCTGCACATCCCTGAACACTTGGGGTAGGGGAGTTCTGAACCAATGTGCCACCTAAGGAATGAAAGCAAAATTTTCAGACTGGGAAGCAGGGCCTCAAGTAAGTCAGCCAACAGAGTGCCCTCTTGTAGAGACAGCTGAGAAAATGCGGCCAGGCTGAATCTACCCACTTACAACGAAATGTTTCACTTCAGAATAGGAGATTTTGCTACCAAACACCAGGAGCCCCTTTCCCTCAAAGTGCTGTTTCTCTGTAGACTAGGGAAACACACAATGGTTCCCAGCTTAGAATGGATCTTTTCACTGTTGGTTTCCTCCATGAAAGAACCAGAAGTGCTGATCTCAACGAATCGGGCTGCACATCCCTGAATCCTAGGGGTAGGGTAGTTCTGAGCCAAAATGCCACCTAAGGAATGAAAGCAAAGTTTTCAGTCTGGGAAGCAGGGCCTCATTAAGTCTGCCAACAGAGTGCCCTCCTTTAGAGCCAGCAGAGATAATGTGGCAAGGCTGAATCTACCCGCTTACAACGAAATGTTTCACTTCAGAAAAGGAGATTATGCTACCAAACACCAGCAGCCCCTCTCCCTCAGAGTCCTGTTTCTGTATAGACAAGGGAAAGACAGCATGGTCCCCAGCTTACAACGGCTCTTTTCCCAGTTGGTTTTATCCATGAAAGAGCCAGAAGGGCTGATCTCAAGTAATCGGGCTGCACTTTCGTGAACAATTGGGGTAGGGTAGTTCTGAGCCAATGTGCCACCTAAGGAAAGAAAACAGAGTTTTCAGCCTGGGAAGCAGGGCCTCAAGTAAGTCAGCCAACAGAGTGCGCTCCTTTATAGCCAGCTGAGAAAATGAGGCAAGGCTGAATCTACCCGCTTACAAAGAAATGATTCTCTTCATAATAGCAGATGTTTCTACCAAACGCCAGGAGGTCCTCTCCCTCAGAGTGCTGTTTCTGTGTAGACTAGGGAAAGACACTATGGTCCCCAGCTTAGAACGGGTCTCTTCCCAGTTGCTTTCCTCCATGAAAGAGTCAGAAAGGCTGATCTCAAAAAATCGGCCTGCACATCCCTGAATCCTTGGGGTAGGGGAGTTCTGAGCCAATGTGCCACCTAAGGAATGAAAGCAAAATTTTCAGCCTGGGAAGCAGGGCCTCAAGTAAGTCTGCCAACAGAGTGCCCTCTTTTAGAGCCAGCTGAGAAAATGTGGCCAGGATGATCTACCCGCTTACAACGAAATGTTTCACTTCAGAATTGGAGATTTTGCTACCAAATGCAAGCACCCCCTTTCCCTCAAAGGGCTGTTTCTGTGTAGACTAGGGAAAGACACCATGGTCTCCAGCTTAGAACGGCTCTTTTCACAGCTGCTTTCCTCCATGACAGAGCCAGAGGTGCTGATCTGAACTAATGGGGATGCACATCCCTGAATCCAAGGGGTAGGGTAGTTCTGAGCCAAAGTGCCACCTAAGGAATAAGAGCAGAGTTTTCTGCCTGGGAAGCAGGGCCTCAAGTAAGTCTGCCAAGAGAGTGCCCTCCTTCAGAGCCAGCTGAGAAAATGTGGCAAGGCTGAATCTACCCGCTTACAACGAAATGTTTCTCTTCAGATAAGGATATTTTGCTACCAAACGCCAGCAGAGCCACTCCCTCAGAGTGCTGTTTCTGTGTAGACTAGGGAAAGACAGCATGGTTCCCAGCTAGAACGGCTCTTTTACCTGTTGGTTTTATCCATGAAAGGGCCAGAAGGGCTGATCTCTAGTAAGCGGGCTGCACATTCGTGATCTCTTGGGGTAGGGCAGTTCTGAGAAAATGTGCCACGTAAGGAAAGAAAGCAGAGTTTTCAGCCTGGGAAGCAGGGCCTCAAGTAAGTCAGCCAACAGAGTGCCCTCCTTTATAGCCAGTTGAGAAAATGAGGCAAGGCTGAATCTACCCGCTTACAACGAAATGTTTCTCTTCCGAATAGCAGATGTTTCTACCAAATGCGAGCAGCTCCTCTCCCTCAGAGTGCTGTTTCTGTGTACACTACGGAAACACACTATGGTCCCCAGCGTAGAACGGGTCTTTTCCCAGTTGGTTTCCTCCATGAAAGAGTCAGAAAGGCTGATCTCAAAAAATCGGCCTGCACATCCCTGAATCCTTGGGGTAGGGGAGTTCTGAACCAATGTGCCACCTAAGGAATGAAAGCAAAATTTTCAGCCTGGGAACCAGGGCCTCAAGTAAGTCTGCCAAAAGAGTGCCGTCTTTTAGAGCCAGCTGAGAAAATATGGCCAGGCTGAATCTACCCGCTTACAACGAAATGTTTCACTTCAGAGTAGGAGATTTTGCTACCAAACACCAGGAGCCCCTTTCCCTCAAAATGCTGTTACTGTGTAGACTAGGGAAAGACACCATGGTTCCCAGCTTAGAACGGCTCTTTTCACTGTTGGTTTCCCCCATGAAAGAGTCAGACGTGCTGATCTCAACGAATCGGGCTGCACATCCCTGAATCCTAGGGGTAGGGCAGTTCTGAGCCAATGTGCCACCTAAGGAAAGAAATCAGAGTTTTCACCCTGGGAAGCAGGGCCTCAGGTAAGTCTGCCAACAGAGTGCCCTCCTTTATAGCCAGCTGAGAAATTCTGGCAAGGCTGAATCTACCCGCTTACAACGAAATGTTTCACTTTAGAAAAGGAGATTATGCTACCAAAGGCCAGCAGCCCCTCTCCTTCAGAATCCTGTTTCTCTTTAGACTAGGGAAAGACAGCATGGTCCCCAGCTTACAACGGCTCTTTTCCCAGTTGGGTTCCTCCATAAAAGAGCCAGAAGGGCTGATCTCAAGTAATCGGGCTGCACATCCGTGAACCCTTGGGGTAGGGCAGTTCTGAGCCAAAGTGCCACCTAAGGAAAGAAAGCAGAGTTTTCAGCCTGGGAAGCAGGGCCTCAAGTAAGTCTGCCAACAGAGTGCCCTCCTTTATAGCCAGCTGAGAAAACGAGGAAAGGCTGAATCTACCCGCTTACAGCGAAATATTTCTCTTCAGAATAGCAGATGTTTCTACTAAAGGCCAGCAGCTCCTCTCCCTCAGAGTGCTGTTTCTGTGTACACTACGGAAACACACTATGGTCCCCAGCTTAGAACGGGTCTTTTCCCAGTTGCTTTCCTCCATGAAAGAGTCAGAAAGTCTGATCTCAAAAAATTGGCATGCACATCCCTGAATCCTTGGGGTAGGGGAGTTCTGAGCCAATGTGCCACCTAAGGAATGAAAGCAAAATTTTCAGCCTGGGAAGCAGGGCCTCAAGTAAGTCTGCCAACAGAGTGCCCTCCTTTAGATCCAGCTGAGAAAATGTGGCCAGGCTGATCTACCCGCTTACAACGAAATATTTCACTTCAGAATAGGAGATTTTGCTACCAAACGCCAGCAGCCCCTTTCCCTCAAAGTGCTGTTTCTGTGTAGACTAGGGAAAGACACCATGGTTCCCAGCTAGCACGGCTGTTTTGACTGTTGGTTTCCTCCATGAAAGAGCCAGAAGTGCTGATCTCAACTAATCGGGCTGCACATCCCTATATCCTAGGGGTAGGGTAGTTCTGATCCAACATGCCACCTAAAGAAAGAAAGCAGAGTTTTCAGCCTGGGAAGCAGGGCCTTAGGTAACTCTGCCAACAGAATGCCCTCCTTTATAGCCAGCTGAGAAATTCTGGCAAGGCTGAATCTACCCACTTACAACGAAATGTTTCTCTTCAGAATAGCAGATGTTGTTACCAGACGCCAGCAGCTCCTCTCCCTCAGAGTGCTGTTTCTGTGTAGACTAGGGAAAGACACTATGGTCCACAGCTTAGAACGGGTCTTATCCCTGTTGGTTTCCTCCATGAAAGAGCCAGAAAGGCTGATCTCAACTAATTGGCCTGCACATCCCTGAATCCCTGGGGTAGGATAGTTCTGAGCCAAAGTGCCACCTAAGGAATGAAAGCAAAATTTTCAGCCTGGGAAGCAGGGCCTCAAGTAAGTCAGCCAACAGAGTGCCCTCCTTTAGAGCCAGCTGAGAAAATGTGGCCAGGCTGAATCTACCCGCTTACAACGAAATGTTTCACTTCAGAATAGGAGATTTTGCTACCAAACGCCAGGAGCCCCTTTCCCTCAAAGTGCTGTTTCTCTGTAGACTAGGGAAACACACCATGGTTCCCAGCTTAGAACGGCTCTTTTCACTGTGGGTTTCCTCCATGAAAGAGCCAGAAGTGCTGATCTCAACGAATCGGGCTGCACATCCCTGAATCCTAGGGGTAGGGCAGTTCTGAGCCAAAGTGCCACCTAAGGAAAGAAAGCAGAGTTTTCAGCCTGGAAAGCAGGGCCTCAAGTAAGTCTGCCAACAGAGTGCCCTCCTTTATAGCCAGCTGAGGAATTCTGGCAAGGCTGAATCTACCCGCTTACAACGAAATGTTTCACTTTAGAAAAGGAGATTATGCTACCAAACGCCAGCAGCCCCTCTCCATCACAGTCCTGTTTCTGTGTAGACTAGGGAAAGACAGCATGGTCCCCAGCTTACAACGGCTCTTTTCCCAGTTGGTTTTATCCATTAAAGAGCCAGAAGGGCTGATCTCTAGTAATCGCGCTGCACATCCGTGAACTCTTGGGGTAGGGCAGTTCTTAGCCAATGTGCCACCTAAGGAAAGGAAGCAGAGTTTTCAGCCTGGGAAGCAGGGCCTAAAGTAAGTAAGCCAACAGAGTGCCCTCCTTTATAGCTAGCTGAGAAAATGAGGCAAGGCTGAATCTACCCGCTTACAACGAAATGTTTCTCTTCCGAATAGCAGATTTTTCTACCAAATGCCAGCAGCTCCTCTCCCTCAGAGTGCTGTTTCTGTGTACACTAGGGAAAGACACTATGGTCCGCAGCTTAGAACGGGTCTTTTCCCAGTTGGTTTCCTCCATGAAAGAGTCAGAAAGACTGATCTCAAAAAATCGGCCTGCACAACCCTGAATCCTTGGGGTAGGGAAGTTCTGAGCCAATGTGCCACCTAAGGAATGAGAGCAAAATTTTCAGCCTGGGAAGCAGGGCCTCAAGTAAGTCCGCCAAGAGAGTGCCCTCTTTAAGAGCCAGCTGAGAAAATGTGGCCAGGCTGAATCTACCCACTTACAACGAAATGTTTCACTTCAGAATAGGAGATTTTGCTACCAAACGCCAGCAGCCCCTCTCCCTCAGAGTCCTGTTTCTGTGTAGACTAGGGAAAGACAGCATGGTCCCCAGCTTACAACGGCTCTTTTAACAGTTGGTTTTATCCATGAAAGAGCCAGAATGGCTGATCTCAAGTAATCGTGCTGCATATCCGTGAACCCTTGGGGTAGGGCAGTTCTGAGCCAATGTGCCACCTAAGGAAAGAAAGCAGAGTTTTCAGCTTGGGAAGCAGGGCCTCAAGTAAGTCTGCCAACAGAGTGCCCTCCTTTAGAGCCAGCTGAGAAATTCTGGCAAGGATGAATATACCCGCTTACAACGAAATGTTTCTCTTCAGAATAGCAGATGTTGCTACCAAACGCCAGCAGCTCCTCTCCCTCAGAGTGCTGTTTCTGTGTAGACTAGGGAAAGACACTATGGTGCACAGCTTAGAACGTGTCTTTTCCCAGTTGGTTTCCTCCATGAAAGAGCCAGAAAGGCTGATCTCAACTAATCGGCCTGCACATCCCTGAATCCCTGGGGTAGGGTAGTTCTGAGCCAAAGTGCCACCTAAGGAATGAAAGCAAAATTTTCAGCCTGGGAAGCAGGGCCTCAGGTAAGTCTGCCAACAGAGTGCCCTCCTTTAGAGCCAGCTGAGAAAATGTGGCCAGGCTGATCTACCCGTTTACAACGAAAACAGCAGCCCCTCTCCCTCAGAGTCCTGTTTCTGTGTAGACTAGGGAAAGACACCATGGTTCCCAGCTAGAACGGCCCTTTTACCGGTTGGTTTTATCCAAGAAAGAGCCAGAAGGGCTGATCTCAACTAATCGGGCTGCGCATCCCTGAATCGTAGGGGTAGGGCAGTTCTGAGCCAATGTGCCACCTAAGGAAAGAAAGCAGAGTTTTCAGCCTGGGAAGCAGGGCCTCAAGGAAGTCTGCCAACAGAGTGCCCTCCTTTAGAGCCAGCTGAGAAAATGTGGCCAGGCTGAATCTACCCGCTTACAACGAAATGTTTCACTTCAGAATAGGAGATTTTGCTACCAAACGCCAGGAGCCCCTTTCCCTCAAAGTGCTGTTTCTCTGTAGACTAGGGAAACACACCATGGTTCCCAGCTTAGAACGGCTCTTTTCACTGTGGGTTTCCTCCATGAAAGAGCCAGAAGTGCTGATCTCAACGAATCGGGCTGCACATCCATGAATCCTAGGGGTAGGGCAGTTCTGAGCCAAAGTGCCACCTAAGGAAAGAAAGCAGAGTTTTCAGCCTGGGAAGCAGGGCCTCAAGTAAGTCTGCCAACAGAGTGCCCTCCTTTATAGCCAGCTGAGGAATTCTGGCAAGGCTGAATCTACCCGCTTACAACGAAATGTTTCACTTTAGAAAAGGAGATTATGCTACCAAACGCCAGCAGCCCCTCTCCCTCAGAGTCCTGTTTCTGTGTAGACTAGGGAAAGACACCATGGTTCCCAGCTAGAACGGCTCTTTTACCAGTTGGTTTTATCCAAAAAAGAGCCAGAAGGGCTGATCTCAACTCATCGGGCTGCACATCCCTGAATCGTAGGAGTAGGGCAGTTCTGAGCCAATGTGCCACCTAAGGAAAGAAAGCAGAGTTTTCAGCCTGGGAAGCAGGGCCTCAAGTAAGTCTGCCAACAGAGTGCCCTCCTTTAGAGCCAGCTGAGAAAATGTGGCCAGGCTGATCTACCCGTTTACAATGAAAACAGCAGCCCCTCTCCCTCAGAGTCCTGTTTCTGTGTAGACTAGGGAAAGACACCATGGTTCCCAGCTAGAACGGCTCTTTTACCAGTTGGTTTTATCCAAGAAAGAGCCAGAAGGGCTGATATCAACTAATCGGGCTGCACATCCCTGAATCGTAGGGGTAGGGCAGTTCTGAGCCAATGTGCCACCTAAGGAAAGAAAGCAGAGTTTTCAGCCTGGGAAGCAGGGCCTCAAGGAAGTCTGCCAACAGAGTGCCCTCCTTTAGAGCCAGCTGAGAAATTCTGGCAAGGCTGAATCTACCCGATTACAACGAAATGTTTCTCTTCAGAATAGCAAATGTTGCTACCAAACGCCAGCAGCTACTCTCCCTCAGAGTGCTGTTTCTGTGTACACTAGGAAAAGACACTATGGTCCACAGCTTAGAACGGGTCTTTTCCTAGTTGGTTTCCTCCATGAAAGAGTCAGAATGGCTGATCTCAAAAAATCGTCCTGCACATCCCTGAATACTTGGGGTAGGGGAGTTCTGAACCAATGTGCCACCTAAGGAATGAAAGCAAAATTTTCAGACTGGGAAGCAGGGCCTCAAGTAAGTCAGCCAACAGAGTGCCCTCTTGTAGAGACAGCTGAGAAAATGCGGCCAGGCTGAATCTACCCACTTACAACGAAACGTTTCACTTCAGAATAGGAGATTTTGCTACCAAACACCAGGAGCCCCTTTCCCTCAAAGTGCTGTTTCTCTGTAGACTAGGGAAACACACCATGGTTCCCAGCTTAGAATGGATGTTTTCACTGTTGGTTTCCTCCATGAAAGAACCAGAAGTGCTGATCTCAACGAATCGGGCTGCACATCCCTGAATCCTAGGGGTAGGGTAGTTCTGAGCCAAAATGCCACCTAAGGAATGAAAGCAAAGTTTTCAGTCTGGGAAGCAGGGCCTCATTAAGTCTGCCAACAGAGTGCCCTCCTTTAGAGCCAGCAGAGATAATGTGGCAAGGCTGAATCTACCCGCTTACAACGAAATGTTTCACTACAGAAAAGGAGATTATGCTACCAAACACCAGCAGCCCCTCTCCCTCAGAGTCCTGTTTCTGTGTAGACAAGGGAAAGACAGCATGGTCCCCAGATTACAACGGCTCTTTGCCCAGTTGGTTTTATCCATGAAAGAGCCAGAAGGGCTGATCTCAAGTAATCGGGCTGCACTTTCGTGAACAATTGGGGTAGGGTAGTTCTGAGCCAATGTGCCACCTAAGGAAAGAAAACAGAGTTTTCAGCCTGGGAAGCAGGGCCTCAAGTAAGTCAGCCAACAGAGTGCGCTCCTTTATAGCCAGCTGAGAAAATGAGGCAAGGCTGAATCTACCCGCTTACAAAGAAATGATTCTCTTCATAATAGCAGATGTTTCTACCAAACGCCAGGAGGTCCTCTCCCTCAGAATGCTGTTTCTGTGTAGACTAGGGAAAGACACTATGGTCCCCAGCTTAGAACGGGTCTCTTCCCAGTTGCTTTCCTCCATGAAAGAGTCAGAAAGGCTGATCTCAAAAAATCGGCCTGCACATCCCTGAATCCTTGGGGTAGGGGAGTTCTGAGCCAATGTGCCACCTAAGGAATGAAAGCAAAATTTTCAGCCTGGGAAGCAGGGCCTCAAGTAAGTCTGCCAACAGAGTGCCCTCTTTAAGAGCCAGCTGAGACAATGTGGCCAGGCTGATCTACCCGCTTACAACGGAATGTTTCACTTCAGAATTGGAGATTTTGCTACCAAATGCAAGCACCCCCTTTCCCTCAAAGGGCTGTTTCTGTGTAGACTAGGGAAAGACACCATGGTCTCCAGCTTAGAACGGCTCTTTTCACAGCTGGTTTCCTCCATGACAGAGCAAGAGGTGCTGATCTCAACGAATCGGGCTGCACATCCCTGAATCCTAGGGGTAGGGCAGTTCTGAGCCAAAGTGCCACCTAAGGAAAGAAAGCAGAGTTTTCAGCCTGGGAAGCAGGGCCTCAAGTAAGTCTGCCAACAGAGTGCCCTCCTTTATAGCCAGCTGAGGAATTCTGGCAAGGCTGAATCTACCCACTTACAACGAAATGTTTCACTTTAGAAAAGGAGATTATGCTACCAAACGCCAGCAGCCCCTCTCCTTCAGAATCCTGTTTCTCTTTAGACTAGGGAAAGACAGCATGGTCCCCAGCTTACAACGGCTCTTTTCCCAGTTGGGTTCCTCCATAAAAGAGCCAGAAGGGCTGATCTCAAGTAATCGGGCTGCACATCCGTGAACCCTTGGGGTAGGGCAGTTCTGAGCCAAAGTGCCACCTAAGGAAAGAAAGCAGAGTTTTCAGCCTGGGAAGCAGGGCCTCAAGTAAGTCTGCCATCAGAGTGCCCTCCTTTAGAGCCAGCTGAGAAAATGTGGCAAGGCTGAATCTACCCGCTTACAACGAAATGTTTCTCTTCAGATAAGGATATTTTGCTACCAAACGCCAGCAGAGCCACTCCCTCAGAGTGCTGTTTCTGTGTAGACTAGGGAAAGACAGCATGGTTCCCAGCTAGAACGGCTCTTTTACCAGTTGGTTTTATCCATGAAAGAGCCAGAAGGGCTGATCTCTAGTAAGCGGGCTGCACATTCGTGATCTCTTGGGGTAGGGCAGTTCTGAGAAAATGTGCCACGTAAGGAAAGAAAGCAGAGTTTTCAGCCTGGGAAGCAGGGCCTCAAGTAAGTCAGCCAACAGAGTGCCCTCCTTTATAGCCAGTTGAGAAAATGAGGCAAGGCTGAATCTACCCGCATACAACGAAATGTTTCTATTCCGAATAGCAGATGTTTCTACCAAATGCGAGCAGCTCCTCTCCCTCAGAGTGCTGTTTCTGTGTACACTACGGAAACACACTATGGTCCCCAGCGTAGAACGGGTCTTTTCCCAGTTGGTTTCCTCCATGAAAGAGTCAGAAAGGCTGATCTCAAAAAATCGGCCTGCACATCCCTGAATCCTTGGGGTAGGGGAGTTCTGAACCAATGTGCCACCTAAGGAATGAAAGCAAAATTTTCAGCCTGGGAACCAGGGCCTCAAGTAAGTCTGCCAACAGAGTGCCCTCCTTTAGATCCAGCTGAGAAAATGTGGCCAGGCTGATCTACCCGCTTACAACGAAATATTTCACTTCAGAGTAGGAGATTTTGCTACCAAACGCCAGCAGCCCCTTTCCCTCAAAGTGCTGTTTCTGTGTAGACTAGGGAAAGACACCATGGTTCCCAGCTAGCACGGCTGTTTTGACTGTTGGTTTCCTCCATGAAAGAGCCAGAAGTGCTGATCTCAACTAATCGGGCTGCACATCCCTATATCCTAGGGGTAGGGCAGTTCTGAGCCAACGTGCCACCTAAAGAAAGAAAGCAGAGTTTTCAGCCTGGGAAGCAGGGCCTTAGGTAACTCTGCCAACAGAATGCCCTCCTTTATAGCCAGCTGAGAAATTCTGGCAAGGCTGAATCTACCCACTTACAACGAAATGTTTCTCTTCAGAATAGCAGATGTTGCTACCAGACGCCAGCAGCTCCTCTCCCTCAGAGTGCTGTTTCTGTGTAGACTAGGGAAAGACACTATGGTCCACAGCTTAGAACGGGTCTTATCCCTGTTGGTTTCCTCCATGAAAGAGCCAGAAAGGCTGATCTCAACTAATTGGCCTGCACATCCCTGAATCCCTGGGGTAGGATAGTTCTGAGCCAAAGTGCCACCTAAGGAATGAAAGCAAAATTTTCAGCCTGGGAAGCAGGGCCTCAAGTAAGTCAGCCAACAGAGTGCCCTCCTTTAGAGCCAGCTGAGAAAATGTGGCCAGGCTGAATCTACCCGCTTACAACGAAATGTTTCACTTCAGAATAGGAGATTTTGCTACCAAAGGACAGGAGCCCCTTTCCCTCAAAGTGCTGTTTCTCTGTAGACTAGGGAAACACACCATGGTTCCCAGCTTAGAACGGCTCTTTTCACTGTGGGTTTCCTCCATGAAAGAGCCAGAAGTGCTGATCTCAACGAATCGGGCTGCACATCCCTGAATCCTAGGGGTAGGGCAGTTCTGAGCCAAAGTGCCACCTAAGGAAAGAAAGCAGAGTTTTCAGCCTGGGAAGCAGGGCCTCAAGTAAGTCTGCCAACAGAGTGCCCTCCTTTATAGCCAGCTGAGGAATTCTGGCAAGGCTGAATCTACCCACTTACAACGAAATATTTCACTTTAGAAAAGGAGATTATGCTACCAAACGCCAGCAGCCCCTCTCCTTCAGAATCCTGTTTCTCTTTAGACTAGGGAAAGACAGCATGGTCCCCAGCTTACAACGGCTCTTTTCCCAGTTGGGTTCCTCCATAAAAGAGCCAGAAGGGCTGATCTCAAGTAATCGGGCTGCACATCCGTGAACCCTTGGGGTAGGGCAGTTCTGAGCCAAAGTGCCACCTAAGGAAAGAAAGCAGAGTTTTCAGCCTGGGAAGCAGGGCCTCAAGTAAGTCTGCCATCAGAGTGCCCTCCTTTAGAGCCAGCTGAGAAAATGTGGCAAGGCTGAATCTACCCGCTTACAACGAAATGTTTCTCTTCAGATAAGGATATTTTGCTACCAAACGCCAGCAGAGCCACTCCCTCAGAGTGCTGTTTCTGTGTAGACTAGGGAAAGACAGCATGGTCCCCAGCTTACAACGGCTCTTTTACCAGTTGGTTTTATCCATGAAAGAGCCAGAAGGGCTGATCTCTAGTAAGCGGGCTGCACATTCGTGATCTCTTGGGGTAGGGCAGTTCTGAGCAAATGTGCCACGTAAGGAAAGAAAGCAGAGTTTTCAGCCTCGGAAGCAGGGCCTCAAGTAAGTCAGCCAACAGAGTGCCCTCCTTTATAGCCAGTTGAGAAAATGAGGCAAGGCTGAAATTACCCGCTTACAACGAAATGTTTCTCTTCCGAATAGCAGATGTTTCTACCAAAGGCGAGCAGCTCCTCTCCCTCAGAGTGCTGTTTCTGTGTACACTACGGAAACACACTATGGTCCCCAGCGTAGAACGGGTCTTTTCCCAGTTGGTTTCCTCCATGAAAGTGTCAGAAAGGCTGATCTCAAAAAATCGGCCTGCACATCCCTGAATCCTTGGGGTAGGGGAGTTCTGAACCAATGTGCCACCTAAGGAATGAAAGCAAAATTTTCATCCTGGGAACCAGGGCCTCAAGTAAGTGTGCCAAAAGAGTGCCGTCTTTTAGAGCCAGCTGAGAAACTATGGCCAGGCTGAATCTACCCGCTTACAACGAAATGTTTCACTTCAGAGTAGGAGATTTTGCTACCAAACACCAGGAGCCCCTTTCCCTCAAAATGCTGTTACTGTGTAGACTAGGGAAAGACACCATGGTTCCCAGCTTAGAACGGCTCTTTTCACTGTTGGTTTCCCCCATGAAAGAGTCAGACGTGCTGATCTCAATGAATCGGGCTGCACATCCCTGAATCCTAGGGGTAGGGCAGTTCTGAGCCAATGTGCCACCTAAGGAAAGAAATCAGAGTTTTCAACCTGGGAAGCAGGGCCTCAGGTAAGTCTGCCAACAGAGTGCCCTCCTTTATAGCCAGCTGAGAAATTCTGGCAAGGCTGAATCTACCCGCTTACAACGAAATGTTTCACTTTAGAAAAGGAGATTATGCTACCAAAGGCCAGCAGCCCCTCTCCTTCAGAATCCTGTTTCTCTTTAGACTAGGGAAAGACAGCATGGTCCCCAGCTTACAACGGTTCTTTTCCCAGTTGGTTTCCTCCATAAAAGAGCCAGAAGGGCTGATCTCAAGTAATCGGGCTGCACATCCGTGAACCCTTGGGGTAGGGCAGTTCTGAGCCAAAGTGCCACCTAAGGAAAGAAAGCAGAGTTTTCAGCCTGGGAAGCAGGGCCTCAAGTAAGTTAGAAAACAGAGTGCCCTCCTTTATAGCCAGCTGAGAAAATGAGGAAAGGCTGAACCTACCCGCTTACAGCGAAATGTTTCTCTTCAGAATAGCAGATGTTTCTACTGAACGACAGCAGCTCCTCTCCCTCAGAGTGCTGTTTCTGTGTACACTAGAGAAAGACACTATGGTCCCCAGCTTAGAACGGGTCTTTTCCCAGTTGGTTTCCTCCATGAAAGAGTCAGAAAGGCTGATCTCAAAAAATCGGCCTGCACATCCCTGAATCCTTGGGGTAGGGGAGTTCTGAGCCAATGTGCCACCTAAGGAATGAAAGCAAAATTTTCAGCCTTGGAAGCAAGGGCTCAAGTAAGTCTGCCAACACAATGCCCTCCTTTAGAGCCAGCTGAGAAAATGTGGCCAGGCTGATCTACCCCCTTACAACGAAATGTTTCACTTCAGAATAGGACATTTTGCTACCAAACGCCGGCAGCCCCTTTCCCTCAAAGTGCTGATTCTGTGTAGACTAGGGAGAGACACCATGGTTCCCAGCTAGAAAGGCTCTTTTGACTGTTGGTTTCCTCCATGAAAGAGCCAGAAGTGCTGATCTCAACTAATCGGGCTGCACATCCCTGAATCGTAGGGGTAGGGCAGTTCTGAGCCAATGTGCCACCTACGGAAAGAAAGCAGAGTTTTCAGCCTGGGAAGCAGGGCCTCAAGTAAGTCTGCCAACAGAGTGCCCTCCTTTATAGCCAGCTGAGAAATTCTGGCAAGGCTGAATCTACCCGCTTACAACGAAATGTTTCTCTTCAGAATAGCAGATGCTGCTACCAAACGCCAGCAGCTCCTCTCCCTCAGAGTGTTGTTTCTGTGTAGACTAGGGAAAGACACTATGGACCACAGCTTAGCACGGGTCTTATCCCAGTTGGTTTCCTCCATGAAAGAGCCAGAAAGGCTGATCTCAACTAATCGGCCTGCACATCCCTGAATCCCTGGGGTAGGGTAGTTCTGAGCCAATGTGCCACCTAAGGAATGAAAGCAAAATTTTCAGCCTGGGAAGCAGGGCCTCAAGTAAGTCAGCCAACAGAGTGCCATCTTTTAGAGCCAGCTGAGAAAATGTGGCCAGGCTGAATGTACCCGCTTACAACGAAATGTTTCACTTCAGAATAGGAGATTTTGCTACCAAACGCCAGGAGCCCCTTTCCCTCAAAGTGCTGTTTCTCTGTAGACTAGGGAAACACACCATGGTTCCCAGCTTAGAACGGTTCTTTTCACTGTTGGTTTCCTCCATGAAAGAGCCAGAAGTGCTGATCTCAACTAATCGGGCTGCACATCCCTGAATCGTAGGGGTAGGGCAGTTCTGAGCCAATGTGCCACCTACGGAAAGAAAGCAGAGTTTTCAGCCTGGGAAGCAGGGCCTCAAGTAAGTCTGCCATCAGAGTGCCCTCCTTTATAGCCAGCTGAGAAATTCTGGCAAGGCTGAATCTACCCGCTTACAACGAAATGTTTCTCTTCAGAATAGCAGATGCTGCTACCAAACGCCAGCAGCTCCTCTCCCTCAGAGTGCTGTTTCTGTGTAGACTAGGGAAAGACACTATGGACCAGAGCTTAGAACGGGTCTTATCCTAGTTGGTTTCCTCCATGAAAGAGCCAGAAAGGCTGATCTCAACTAATCGGCCTGCACATCCCTGAATCCCTGGGGTAGGGTAGTTCTGAGCCAAAGTGCCACCTAAGGAATGAAAGCAAAATTTTCCGCCTGGGAAGCAGGGCCTCAAGTAAGTCAGCCAACAGAGTGCCCTCTTTTAGAGCCAGCTGAGAAAATGTGGCCAGGCTGAATCTACCCGCTTACAACGAAATGTTTCACTTCAGAATAGGAGATTTTGCTACCAAACGCCAGGAGCCCCTTTCCCTCAAAGTGCTGTTTCTCTGTAGACTAGGGAAACACACCATGGTACCCAGCTTAGAACGGTTCTTTTCACTGTTGGTTTCCTCCATGAAAGAGCCAGAAGTGCTGATCTCAACGAATCGGGCTGCACATCCCTGAATCCTAGGGGTAGGGCAGTTCTGAGCCAAAGTGCCACCTAAGGAAAGAAAGCAGACTTTTCAGCCTGGGAAGCAGGGCCTCAAGTAAGTCTTCCAACAGAGTGCCCTCCTTTGTAGCCAGCTGAGAAATTCTGGCAAAGCTGAATCTACCCCCTTACAATGAAATGTTTCACTTTAGAAAAGGAGACTATGCTACCAAACGCCAGCAGCCCCTCTCCTTCAGAATCCTGTTTCTCTTTAGACTAGGGAAAGACAGCATGGTCCCCAGCTTACAACGGCTCTTTTCCCAGTTGGTTTCCTCCATAACAGAGCCAGAAGGGCTGATCTCAAGTAATCGGGCTGCACATCCGTGAACCCTTGCGGTAGGGCAGTTCTGAGCCAATGTGCCACCTAAGGAAAGAAAGCAGAGTTTTCAGCCTGGGAAGCAGGGCCTAAAGTAAGTCAGCCAACAGAGTGCCCTCCTTTATAGCTAGCTGAGAAAATGAGGCAAGGCTGAATCTACCCGCTTACCACGAAATGTTTCTCTTCCGAATAGCAGATGTTGCTACCAAACGCCAGCAGCTCCTCTCCCTCAGAGTGCTGTTTCTGTGTAGACTAGGGAAAGACACTATGGTGCACAGCTTAGAACGTGTCTTTTCCCAGTTGGTTTCCTCCATGAAAGAGCCAGAAAGGCTGATCTCAACTAATCGGCCTGCACATCCCTGAATCCCTGGGGTAGGGTAGTTCTGAGCCAAAGTGCCACCTAAGGAATGAAAGCAAAATATTCAGCCTGGGAAGCAGGGCCTCAAGTAAGTCTGCCAACAGAGTGCCCTCCTTTAGAGCCAGCTGAGAAAATGTGGCCAGGCTGATCTACCCGCTTACAACGAAATGTTTCACTTCAGAATAGGAGATTTTGCTACCAAACGCAAGCAGCCCCTTTCCCTCAAAGGGCTGTTTCTGGGTAGACTAGGGAAGGACACCATGGTTTCCAGCTTAGAACGGCTCTTTTCACTGTTTGTTTCCTCCATGAAAGACCCAGAGTTGCTGATCTCAACTAATGGGGCTGCACATCCCTGAATCCTAGGGGTAGGGTAGTTCTGAGCCAAAGTGCCACCTAGGAATGACAGCCGAGTTTTCAGCCTGGGAAGCAGGGCCTCAAGTAAGTCTGCCAACAGAGTGCCCTCCTTTCGAGCCAGCTGAGAAAATGTGGCAAGGCTGAATCTACCGCTTACAAGGCAATGTTTCTCTTCAGATAAGGAGATTATTCTACCAAACGCCAGCAGAGCCACTCCCTCAGAGTCCTGTTTCTGTGTAGACTAGGGAAAGACAGCATGGTCCCCAGCTTACAACGGCTCTTTTACCAGTTGGTTTTATCCATGAAAGAGCCAGAATGGCTGATCTCAAGTAATCGTGCTGCATATCCGTGAACCCTTGGGGTAGGGCACTTCTGAGCCAATGTGCCACCTAAGGAAAGAAAGCAGAGTTTTCAGCCTGGGAAGCAGGGCCTCAAGTAAGTCAGCCAACAGAGTGCCCTCCTTTATAGCCAGCTGAGAAAATGAGGCAAGGCTGTATCTACCCACTTACAACGAAATGTTTCTGTTCAGAATAGCAGATGTTGCTACCAAACGCCAGCAGCTCCTCTCCCTCAGAGTGCTGTTTCTGTGTAGACTAGGGAAAGACACTATGGTGCACAGCTTAGAACGTGTCTTTTCCCAGTTGGTTTCCTCCATGAAAGAGCCAGAAAGGCTGATCTCAACTAATCGGCTTGCACATCCCTGAATCCCTGGGGTAGGGTAGTTCTGAGCCAAAGTGCCACCTAAGGAATGAAAGCAAAATTTTCAGCCTGGGAAGCAGGGCCTCAGGTAAGTCTGCCAACAGAGTGCCCTCCTTTAGAGCCAGCTGAGAAAATGTGGCCAGGCTGATCTACCCGTTTACAACGAAAACAGCAGCCCCTCTCCCTCAGAGTCCTGTTTCTGTGTAGACTAGGGAAAGACACCATGGTTCCCAGCTAGAACGGCTCTTTTACCAGTTGGTTTTATCCAAGAAAGAGCCAGAAGGGCTGATCTCAACTAATCGGGCTGCACATCCCTGAATCCTAGGGGTAGGGCAGTTCTGAGCCAACGTGCCACCTAAAGAAAGAAAGCAGAGTTTTCAGCCTGGGAAGCAGGGCCTCAGGTAAGTCTGCCAACAGAGTGCCCTCCTTTATAGCCAGCTAAGAAATTCTGGCAAGGCTGAATCTACCCGCTTACAACGAAATATTTCACTTCAGAATAGGAGATTTTGCTACCAAACACCAGGAGCCCCTTTCCCTCAAAATGCTGTTACTGTGTAGACTAGGGAAAGACACCATGGTTCCCAGCTTAGAACGGCTCTTTTCACTGTTGGTTTCCCCCATGAAAGAGTCAGACGTGCTGATCTCAACGAATCGGGCTGCACATCCCTGAATCCTAGGGGTAGGGCAGTTCTGAGCCAATGTGCCACCTAAGGAAAGAAATCAGAGTTTTCACCCTGGGAAGCAGGGCCTCAGGTAAGTCTGCCAACAGAGTGCCCTCCTTTATAGCCAGCTGAGAAATTCTGGCAAGGCTGAATCTACCCGCTTACAACGAAATGTTTCACTTTAGAAAAGGAGATTATGCTACCAAAGGCCAGCAGCCCCTCTCCTTCAGAATCCTGTTTCTCTTTAGACTAGGGAAAGACAGCATGGTCCCCAGCTTACAACGGCTCTTTTCCCAGTTGGGTTCCTCCATAAAAGAGCCAGAAGGGCTGATCTCAAGTAATCGGGCTGCACATCCGTGAACCCTTGGGGTAGGGCAGTTCTGAGCCAAAGTGCCACCTAAGGAAAGAAAGCACAGTTTTCACCCTGGGAAGCAGGGCCTCAAGTAAGTCTGCCAACAGAGTGCCCTCCTTTATAGCCAGCTGAGAAAATGAGGAAAGGCTGAATCTACCCGCTTACAGCGAAATATTTCTCTTCAGAATAGCAGATGTTTCTACCAAAGGCCAGCAGCTCCTCTCCCTCAGAGTGCTGTTTCTCTGTACACTACGGAAACACACTATGGTCCCCAGCTTAGAACGGGTCTTTTCCCAGTTGCTTTCCTCCATGAAAGAGTCAGAAAGTCTGATCTCAAAAAATTGGCATGCACATCCCTCAATCCTTGGGGTAGGGGAGTTCTGAGCCAATGTGCCACCTAAGGAATGAAAGCAAAATTTTCAGCCTGGGAACCAGGGCCTCAAGTAAGTCTGCCAACAGAGTGCCCTCCTTTAGATCCAGCTGAGACAATGTGGCCAGGCTGATCTACCCGCTTACAACGAAATATTTCACTTCAGAATAGGAGATTTTGCTACCAAACGCCAGCAGCCCCTTTCCCTCAAAGTGCTGTTTCTGTGTAGACTAGGGAAAGACACCATGGTTCCCAGCTAGCACGGCTGTTTTGACTGTTGGTTTCCTCCATGAAAGAGCCAGAAGTGCTGATCTCAACTAATCGGGCTGCACATCCCTATATCCTAGGGGTAGGGCAGTTCTGAGCCAACGTGCCTCCTAAAGAAAGAAAGCAGAGTTTTCATCCTGGGAAGCAGGGCCTTAGGTAACTCTGCCAACAGAATGCCCTCCTTTATAGCCAGCTGAGAAATTCTGGCAAGGCTGAATCTACCCACTTACAACGAAATGTTTCTCTTCAGAATAGCAGATGTTGCTACCAGACGCCAGCAGCTCCTCTCCCTCAGAGTGCTGTTTCTGTGTAGACTAGGGAAAGACACTATGGTCCACAGCTTAGAACGGGTCTTATCCCTGTTGGTTTCCTCCATGAAAGAGCCAGAAAGGCTGATCTCAACTAATTGGCCTGCACATCCCTGAATCCCTGGGGTAGGATAGTTCTGAGCCAAAGTGCCACCTAAGGAATGAAAGCAAAATTTTCAGCCTGGGAAGCAGGGCCTCAAGTAAGTCAGCCAACAGAGTGCCCTCCTTTAGAGCCAGCTGAGAAAATGTGGCCAGGCTGAATCTACCCGCTTACAACGAAATGTTTCACTTCAGAATAGGAGATTTTGCTACCAAACGCCAGGAGCCCCTTTCCCTCAAAGTGCTGTTTCTCTGTAGACTAGGGAAACACACCATGGTTCCCAGCTTAGAACGGCTCTTTTCACTGTGGGTTTCCTCCATGAAAGAGCCAGAAGTGCTGATCTCAACGAATCGGGCTGCACATCCCTGAATCCTAGGGGTAGGGCAGTTCTGAGCCAAAGTGCCACCTAAGGAAAGAAAGCAGAGTTTTCAGCCTGGGAAGCAGGGCCTCAAGTAAGTCTGCCAACAGAGTGCCCTCCTTTATAGCCAGCTGAGGAATTCTGGCAAGGCTGAATCTACCCGCTTACAACGAAATGTTTCACTTTAGAAAAGGAGATTATGCTACCAAACGCCAGCAGCCCCTCTCCTTCAGAATCCTGTTTCTCTTTAGACTAGGGAAAGACAGCATGGTCCCCAGCTTACAACGGCTCTTTTCCCAGTTGGGTTCCTCCATAAAAGAGCCAGAAGGGCTGATCTCAGGTAATCGAGCTGCACATCCGTGAACCCTTGGGGTAGGGCAGTTCTGAGCCAAAGTGCCACCTAAGGAAAGAAAGCAGAGTTTTCAGCCTGGGAAGCAGGGCCTCAAGTAAGTCTGCCATCAGAGTGCCCTCCTTTAGAGCCAGCTGAGAAAATGTGGCAAGGCTTAATATACCCGCTTACAACGAAATGTTTCACTTCAGATAAGGAGATTATGCTACCAAACGCCAGCAGCCCCTCTCCCTCAGAGTCCTGTTTCTGTGTAGACTAGGGAAAGACACCATGGTTCCCAGCTAGAACGGCTCTTTTACCAGTTGGTTTTATCCAAGAAAGAGCCAGAAGGGCTGATCTCAACTAATCGGGCTGCACATCCCTGAATCGTAGGGGTAGGGCAGTTCTGAGCCAATGTGCCACCTAAGGAAAGAAAGCAGAGTTTTCAGCCTGG
This sequence comes from Balaenoptera physalus, assembly GCF_965194825.1. Classification (NCBI taxonomy): domain Eukaryota; kingdom Metazoa; phylum Chordata; class Mammalia; order Artiodactyla; family Balaenopteridae; genus Balaenoptera; species Balaenoptera physalus. The sequence goes on from NW_028125847.1 coordinate 93,403, forward strand.
GAAGCAGGGCCTCAAGGAAGTCTGCCAACAGAGTGCCCTCCTTTAGAGCCAGCTGAGAAATTCTGGCAAGGCTGAATCTACCCGATTACAACGAAATGTTTCTCTTCAGAATAGCAAATGTTGCTACCAAACACCAGCAGCTACTCTCCCTCAGAGTGCTGTTTCTGTGTACACTAGGAAAAGACACTATGGTCCACAGCTTAGAACGGGTCTTTTCCCAGTTGGTTTCCTCCATGAAAGAGTCAGAATGGCTGATCTCAAAAAATCGTCCTGCACATCCCTGAATACTTGGGGTAGGGGAGTTCTGAACCAATGTGCCACCTAAGGAATGAAAGCAAAATTTTCAGGCTGGGAAGCAGGGCCTCAAGTAAGTCAGCCAACAGAGTGCCCTCTTGTAGAGACAGCTGAGAAAATGCGGCCAGGCTGAATCTACCCACTTACAACGAAATGTTTCACTTCAGAATAGGAGATTTTGCTACCAAACACCAGGAGCCCCTTTCCCTCAAAGTGCTGTTTCTCTGTAGACTAGGGAAACACACCATGGTTCCCCGCTTAGAATGGATCTTTTCACTGTTGGTTTCCTCCATGAAAGAACCAGAAGTGCTGATCTCAACGAATCGGGCTGCACATCCCTGAATCCTAGGGGTAGGGTAGTTCTGAGCCAAAATGCCACCTAAGGAATGAAAGCAAAGTTTTCAGTCTGGGAAGCAGGGCCTCATTAAGTCTGCCAACAGAGTGCCCTCCTTTAGAGCCAGCAGAGATAATGTGGCAAGGCTGAATCTACCCGCTTACAACGAAATGTTTCACTACAGAAAAGGAGATTATGCTACCAAACACCAGCAGCCCCTCTCCCTCAGAGTCCTGTTTCTGTGTAGACAAGGGAAAGACAGCATGGTCCCCAGATTACAACGGCTCTGTGCCCAGTTGGTTTTATCCATGAAAGAGCCAGAAGGGCTGATCTCAAGTAATCGAGCTGCACTTTCGTGAACAATTGGGGTAGGGTAGTTCTGAGCCAATGTGCCACCTAAGGAAAGAAAACAGAGTTTTCAGCCTGGGAAGCAGGGCCTCAAGTAAGTCAGCCAACAGAGTGCGCTCCTTTATAGCCAGCTGAGAAAATGAGGCAAGGCTGAATCTACCCGCTTACAAAGAAATGATTCTCTTCATAATAGCAGATGTTTCTACCAAACGCCAGGAGGTCCTCTCCCTCAGAATGCTGTTTCTGTGTAGACTAGGGAAAGACACTATGGTCCCCAGCTTAGAACGGGTCTCTTCCCAGTTGCTTTCCTCCATGAAAGAGTCAGAAAGGCTGATCTCAAAAAATCGGCCTGCACATCCCTGAATCCTTGGGGTAGGGGAGTTCTGAGCCAATGTGCCACCTAAGGAATGAAAGCAAAATTTTCAGCCTGGGAAGCAGGGCCTCAAGTAAGTCTGCCAACAGAGTGCCCTCTTTAAGAGCCAGCTGAGACAATGTGGCCAGGCTGATCTACCCGCTTACAACGGAATGTTTCACTTCAGAATTGGAGATTTTGCTACCAAATGCAAGCACCCCCTTTCCCTCAAAGGGCTGTTTCTGTGTAGACTAGGGAAAGACACCATGGTCTCCAGCTTAGAACGGCTCTTTTCACAGCTGGTTTCCTCCATGACAGAGCAAGAGGTGCTGATCTCAACGAATCGGGCTGCACATCCCTGAATCCTAGGGGTAGGGCAGTTCTGAGCCAAAGTGCCACCTAAGGAAAGAAAGCAGAGTTTTCAGCCTGGGAAGCAGGGCCTCAAGTAAGTCTGCCAACAGAGTGCCCTCCTTTATAGCCAGCTGAGGAATTCTGGCAAGGCTGAATCTACCCACTTACAACGAAATGTTTCACTTTAGAAAAGGAGATTATGCTACCAAACGCCAGCAGCCCCTCTCCTTCAGAATCCTGTTTCTCTTTAGACTAGGGAAAGACAGCATGGTCCCCAGCTTACAACGGCTCTTTTCCCAGTTGGGTTCCTCCATAAAAGAGCCAGAAGGGCTGATCTCAAGTAATCGGGCTGCACATCCGTGAACCCTTGGGGTAGGGCAGTTCTGAGCCAAAGTGCCACCTAAGGAAAGAAAGCAGAGTTTTCAGCCTGGGAAGCAGGGCCTCAAGTAAGTCTGCCATCAGAGTGCCCTCCTTTATAGCCAGGTGAGAAAATGAGGCAAGGCTGAATCTACCCGCATACAACGAAATGTTTCTATTCCGAATAGCAGATGTTTCTACCAAATGCGAGCAGCTCCTCTCCCTCAGAGTGCTGTTTCTGTGTACACTACGGAAACACACTATGGTCCCCAGCGTAGAACGGGTCTTTTCCCAGTTGGTTTCCTCCATGAAAGAGTCAGAAAGGCTGATCTCAAAAAATCGGCCTGCACATCCCTGAATCCTTGGGGTAGGGGAGTTCTGAACCAATGTGCCACCTAAGGAATGAAAGCAAAATTTTCAGCCTGGGAACCAGGGCCTCAAGTAAGTCTGCCAACAGAGTGCCCTCCTTTAGATCCAGCTGAGAAAATGTGGCCAGGCTGATCTACCCGCTTACAACGAAATATTTCACTTCAGAGTAGGAGATTTTGCTACCAAACGCCAGCAGCCCCTTTCCCTCAAAGTGCTGTTTCTGTGTAGACTAGGGAAAGACACCATGGTTCCCAGCTTAGAACGGCTCTTTTCACTGTTGGTTTCCCCCATGAAAGAGTCAGACGTGCTGATCTCAACGAATCGGGCTGCACATCCCTGAATCCTAGGGGTAGGGCAGTTCTGAGCCAATGTGCCACCTAAGGAAAGAAATCAGAGTTTTCACCCTGGGAAGCAGGGCCTCAGGTAAGTCTGCCAACAGAGTGCCCTCCTTTATAGCCAGCTGAGAAATTCTGGCAAGGCTGAATCTACCCGCTTACAACGAAATGTTTCACTTTAGAAAAGGAGATTATGCTACCAAAGGCCAGCAGCCCCTCTCCTTCAGAATCCTGTTTCTCTTTAGACTAGGGAAAGACAGCATGGTCCCCAGCTTACAACGGCTCTTTTCCCAGTTGGGTTCCTCCATAAAAGAGCCAGAAGGGCTGATCTCAAGTAATCGGGCTGCACATCCGTGAACCCTTGGGGTAGGGCAGTTCTGAGCCAAAGTGCCACCTAAGGAAAGAAAGCAGAGTTTTCGGCCTGGGAAGCAGGGCCTCAAGTAAGTCTGCCAACAGAGTGCCCTCCTTTATAGCCAGCTGAGAAAATGAGGAAAGGCTGAATCTACCCGCTTACAGCGAAATATTTCTCTTCAGAATAGCAGATGTTTCTACCAAAGGCCAGCAGCTCCTCTCCCTCAGAGTGCTGTTTCTGTGTACACTACGGAAACACACTATGGTCCCCAGCTTAGAACGGGTCTTTTCCCAGTTGCTTTCCTCCATGAAAGAGTCAGAAAGTCTGATCTCAAAAAATTGGCATGCACATCCCTGAATCCTTGGGGTAGGGGAGTTCTGAGCCAATGTGCCACCTAAGGAATGAAAGCAAAATTTTCAGCCTGGGAACCAGGGCCTCAAGTAAGTCTGCCAACAGAGTGCCCTCCTTTAGATCCAGCTGAGAAAATGTGGCCAGGCTGATCTACCCGCTTACAACGAAATATTTCACTTCAGAATAGGAGATTTTGCTACCAAACGCCAGCAGCCCCTTTCCCTCAAAGTGCTGTTTCTGTGTAGACTAGGGAAAGACACCATGGTTCCCAGCTAGCACGGCTGTTTTGACTGTTGGTTTCCTCCATGAAAGAGCCAGAAGTGCTGATCTCAACTAATCGGGCTGCACATCCCTATATCCTAGGGGTAGGGCAGTTCTGATCCAACATGCCACCTAAAGAAAGAAAGCAGAGTTTTCAGCCTGGGAAGCAGGGCCTTAGGTAACTCTGCCAACAGAATGCCCTCCTTTATAGCCAGCTGAGAAATTCTGGCAAGGCTGAATCTACCCACTTACAACGAAATGTTTCTCTTCAGAATAGCAGATGTTGCTACCAGACGCCAGCAGCTCCTCTCCCTCAGAGTGCTGTTTCTGTGTAGACTAGGGAAAGACACTATGGTCCACAGCTTAGAACGGGTCTTATCCCTGTTGGTTTCCTCCATGAAAGAGCCAGAAAGGCTGATCTCAACTAATTGGCCTGCACATCCCTGAATCCCTGGGGTAGGATAGTTCTGAGCCAAAGTGCCACCTAAGGAATGAAAGCAAAATTTTCAGCCTGGGAAGCAGGGCCTCAAGTAAGTCAGCCAACAGAGTGCCCTCCTTTAGAGCCAGCTGAGAAAATGTGGCCAGGCTGAATCTACCCGCTTACAACGAAATGTTTCACTTCAGAATAGGAGATTTTGCTACCAAAGGCCAGGAGCCCCTTTCCCTCAAAGTGCTGTTTCTCTGTAGACTAGGGAAACACACCATGGTTCCCAGCTTAGAACGGCTCTTTTCACTGTGGGTTTCCTCCATGAAAGAGCCAGAAGTGCTGATCTCAACGAATCGGGCTGCACATCCCTGAATCCTAGGGGTAGGGCAGTTCTGAGCCAAAGTGCCACCTAAGGAAAGAAAGCAGAGTTTTCAGCCTGGGAAGCAGGGCCTCAAGTAAGTCTGCCAACAGAATGCCCTCCTTTATAGCCAGCTGAGGAATTCTGGCAAGGCTGAATCTACCCACTTACAACGAAATGTTTCACTTTAGAAAAGGAGATTATGCTACCAAACGCCAGCAGCCCCTCTCCTTCAGAATCCTGTTTCTCTTTAGACTAGGGAAAGACAGCATGGTCCCCAGCTTACAACGGCTCTTTTCCCAGTTGGGTTCCTCCATAAAAGAGCCAGAAGGGCTGATCTCAAGTAATCGGGCTGCACATCCGTGAACCCTTGGGGTAGGGCAGTTCTGAGCCAAAGTGCCACCTAAGGAAAGAAAGCAGAGTTTTCAGCCTGGGAAGCAGGGCCTCAAGTAAGTCTGCCATCAGAGTGCCCTCCTTTAGAGCCAGCTGAGAAAATGTGGCAAGGCTGAATCTACCCGCTTACAACGAAATGTTTCTCTTCAGATAAGGATATTTTGCTACCAAACGCCAGCAGAGCCACTCCCTCAGAGTGCTGTTTCTGTGTAGACTAGGGAAAGACAGCATGGTCCCCAGCTTACAACGGCTCTTTTACCAGTTGGTTTTATCCATGAAAGAGCCAGAAGGGCTGATCTCTAGTAAGCGGGCTGCACATTCGTGATCTCTTGGGGTAGGGCAGTTCTGAGCAAATGTGCCACGTAAGGAAAGAAAGCAGAGTTTTCAGCCTGGGAAGCAGGGCCTCAAGTAAGTCAGCCAACAGAGTGCCCTCCTTTATAGCCAGTTGAGAAAATGAGGCAAGGCTGAAATTACCCGCTTACAACGAAATGTTTCTCTTCCGAATAGCAGATGTTTCTACCAAAGGCGAGCAGCTCCTCTCCCTCAGAGTGCTGTTTCTGTGTACACTACGGAAACACACTATGGTCCCCAGCGTAGAACGGGTCTTTTCCCAGTTGGTTTCCTCCATGAAAGTGTCAGAAAGGCTGATCTCAAAAAATTGGCCTGCACATCCCTGAATCCTTGGGGTAGGGGAGTTCTGAACCAATGTGCCACCTAAGGAATGAAAGCAAAATTTTCATCCTGGGAACCAGGGCCTCAAGTAAGTGTGCCAAAAGAGTGCCGTCTTTTAGAGCCAGCTGAGAAACTATGGCCAGGCTGAATCTACCCGCTTACAACGAAAAGTTTCACTTCAGAGTAGGAGATTTTGCTACCAAACACCAGGAGCCCCTTTCCCTCAAAATGCTGTTACTGTGTAGACTAGGGAAAGACACCATGGTTCCCAGCTTAGAACGGCTCTTTTCACTGTTGGTTTCCCCCATGAAAGAGTCAGACGTGCTGATCTCAACGAATCGGGCTGCACATCCCTGAATCCTAGGGGTAGGGCAGTTCTGAGCCAATGTGCCACCTAAGGAAAGAAATCAGAGTTTTCACCCTGGGAAGCAGGGCCTCAGGTAAGTCTGCCAACAGAGTGCCCTCCTTTATAGCCAGCTGAGAAATTCTGGCAAGGCTGAATCTACCCGCTTACAACGAAATGTTTCACTTTAGAAAAGGAGATTATGCTACCAAAGGCCAGCAGCCCCTCTCCTTCAGAATCCTGTTTCTCTTTAGACTAGGGAAATACAGCATGGTCCCCAGCTTACAACGGTTCTTTTCCCAGTTGGTTTCCTCCATAAAAGAGCCAGAAGGGCTGATCTCAAGTAATCGGGCTGCACATCCGTGAACCCTTGGGGTAGGGCAGTTCTGAGCCAAAGTGCCACCTAAGGAAAGAAAGCAGAGTTTTCAGCCTGGGAAGCAGGGCCTCAAGTAAGTTAGACAACAGAGTGCCCTCCTTTATAGCCAGCTGAGAAAATGAGGAAAGGCTGAACCTACCCGCTTACAGCGAAATGTTTCTCTTCAGAATAGCAGATGTTTCTACTGAACGCCAGCAGCTCCTCTCCCTCAGAGTGCTGTTTCTGTGTACACTAGAGAAAGACACTATGTTCCCCAGCTTAGAACGGGTCTTTTCCCAGTTGGTTTCCTCCATGAAAGAGTCAGAAAGGCTGATCTCAAAAAATCGGCCTGCACATCCCTGAATCCTTGGGGTAGGGGAGTTCTGAGCCAATGTGCCACCTAAGGAATGAAAGCAAAATTTTCAGCCTTGGAAGCAAGGGCTCAAGTAAGTCTGCCAACACAATGCCCTCCTTTAGAGCCAGCTGAGAAAATGTGGCCAGGCTGATCTACCCCCTTACAACGAAATGTTTCACTTCAGAATAGGACATTTTGCTACCAAACGCCGGCAGCCCCTTTCCCTCAAAGTGCTGTTTCTGTGTAGACTAGGGAGAGACACCATGGTTCCCAGCTAGAAAGGCTCTTTTGACTGTTGGTTTCCTCCATGAAAGAGCCAGAAGTGCTGATCTCAACTAATCGGGCTGCACATCCCTGAATCGTAGGGGTAGGGCAGTTCTGAGCCAATGTGCCACCTACGGAAAGAAAGCAGAGTTTTCAGCCTGGGAAGCAGGGCCTCAAGTAAGTCTGCCAACAGAGTGCCCTCCTTTATAGCCAGCTGAGAAATTCTGGCAAGGCTGAATCTACCCGCTTACAACGAAATGTTTCTCTTCAGAATAGCAGATGCTGCTACCAAACGCCAGCAGCTCCTCTCCCTCAGAGTGTTGTTTCTGTGTAGACTAGGGAAAGACACTATGGACCACAGCTTAGCACGGGTCTTATCCCAGTTGGTTTCCTCCATGAAAGAGCCAGAAAGGCTGATCTCAACTAATCGGCCTGCACATCCCTTAATCCCTGGGGTAGGGTAGTTCTGAGCCAATGTGCCACCTAAGGAATGAAAGCAAAATTTTCAGCCTGGGAAGCAGGGCCTCAAGTAAGTCAGCCAACAGAGTGCCATCTTTTAGAGCCAGCTGAGACAATGTGGCCAGGCTGAATGTACCCGCTTACAACGAAATGTTTCACTTCAGAATAGGAGATTTTGCTACCAAACGCCAGGAGCCCCTTTCCCTCAAAGTGCTGTTTCTCTGTAGACTAGGGAAACACACCATGGTTCCCAGCTTAGAACGGTTCTTTTCACTGTTGGTTTCCTCCATGAAAGAGCCAGAAGTGCTTATCTCAACTAATCGGGCTGCACATCCCTGAATCGTAGGGGTAGGGCAGTTCTGAGCCAATGTGCCACCTACGGAAAGAAAGCAGAGTTTTCAGCCTGGGAAGCAGGGCCTCAAGTAAGTCTGCCATCAGAGTGCCCTCCTTTATAGCCAGCTGAGAAATTCTGGCAAGGCTGAATCTACCCGCTTACAACGAAATGTTTCTCTTCAGAATAGCAGATGCTGCTACCAAACGCCAGCAGCTCCTCTCCCTCAGAGTGCTGTTTCTGTGTAGACTAGGGAAAGACACTATGGACCACAGCTTAGAACGGGTCTTATCCCAGTTGGTTTCCTCCATGAAAGAGCCAGAAAGGCTGATCTCAACTAATCGGCCTGCACATCCCTGAATCCCTGGGGTAGGGTAGTTCTGAGCCAAAGTGCCACCTAAGGAATGAAAGCAAAATTTTCAGCCTGGGAAGCAGGGCCTCAAGTAAGTCAGCCAACAGAGTGCCCTCTTTTAGAGCCAGCTGAGAAAATGTGGCCAGGCTGAATCTACCCGCTTACAACGAAATGTTTCACTTCAGAATAGGAGATTTTGCTACCAAACGCCAGGAGCCCCTTTCCCTCAAAGTGCTGTTTCTCTGTAGACTAGGGAAACACACCATGGTTCCCAGCTTAGAACGGTTCTTTTCACTGTTGGTTTCCTCCATGAAAGAGCCAGAAGTGCTGATCTCAACGAATCGGGCTGCACATCCCTGAATCCTAGGGGTAGGGCAGTTCTGAGCCAAAGTGCCACCTAAGGAAAGAAAGCAGACTTTTCAGCCTGGGAAGCAGGGCCTCAAGTAAGTCTTCCAACAGAGTGCCCTCCTTTGTAGCCAGCTGAGAAATTCTGGCAAAGCTGAATCTACCCCCTTACAATGAAATGTTTCACTTTAGAAAAGGAGACTATGCTACCAAACGCCAGCAGCCCCTCTCCTTCAGAATCCTGTTTCTCTTTAGACTAGGGAAAGACAGCATGGTCCCCAGCTTACAACGGCTCTTTTCCCAGTTGGTTTCCTCCATAACAGAGCCAGAAGGGCTGATCTCAAGTAATCGGGCTGCACATCCGTGAACCCTTGCGGTAGGGCATTTCTGAGCCAATGTGCCACCTAAGGAAAGAAAGCAGAGTTTTCAGCCTGGGAAGCAGGGCCTAAAGTAAGTCAGCCAACAGAGTGCCCTCCTTTATAGCTAGCTGAGAAAATGAGGCAAGACTGAATCTACCCGCTTACCACGAAATGTTTCTCTTCCGAATAGCAGATGTTGCTACCAAACGCCAGCAGCTCCTCTCCCTCAGAGTGCTGTTTCTGTGTAGACTAGGGAAAGACACTATGGTGCACAGCTTAGAACGTGTCTTTTCCCAGTTGGTTTCCTCCATGAAAGAGCCAGAAAGGCTGATCTCAACTAATCGGCCTGCACATCCCTGAATCCCTGGGGTAGGGTAGTTCTGAGCCAAAGTGCCACCTAAGGAATGAAAGCAAAATATTCAGCCTGGGAAGCAGGGCCTCAAGTAAGTCTGCCAACAGAGTGCCCTCCTTTAGAGCCAGCTGAGAAAATGTGGCCAGGCTGATCTACCCGCTTACAACGAAATGTTTCACTTCAGAATAGGAGATTTTGCTACCAAACGCAAGCAGCCCCTTTCCCTCAAAGGGCTGTTTCTGGGTAGACTAGGGAAGGACACCATGGTTTCCAGCTTAGAACGGCTCTTTTCACTGTTTGTTTCCTCCATGAAAGACCCAGAGTTGCTGATCTCAACTAATGGGGCTGCACATCCCTGAATCCTAGGGGTAGGGTAGTTCTGAGCCAAAGTGCCACCTAAGGAATGACAGCCGAGTTTTCAGCCTGGGAAGCAGGGCCTCAAGTAAGTCTGCCAACAGAGTGCCCTCCTTTCGAGCCAGCTGAGAAAATGTGGCAAGGCTGAATCTACCCGCTTACAACGAAATGTTTCTCTTCAGATAAGGAGATTATTCTACCAAACGCCAGCAGAGCCACTCCCTCAGAGTCCTGTTTCTGTGTAGACTAGGGAAAGACAGCATTGTCCCCTGCTTACAACGGCTCTTTTACCAGTTGGTTTTATCCATGAAAGAGCCAGAAAGGCTGATCTCTAGTAATCGGGCTGCACATCCGTGAACTCTTGGGGTAGGGCAGTTCTGAGCCAATGTGCCACCTAAGGAAAGAAAGGAGAGTTTTCAGCCTGGTAAGCAGGGCCTCAAGTAAGTCAGCCAACAGAGTGCCCTCCTTTATAGGCAGTTGAGAAAATGAGGCAAGGCTGAATCTACCCGCTTACAAAGAAATGTTTCTCTTCCGAATAGCAGATGTTTCTACCAAATGCGAGCAACTCCTCTCCCTCAGAGTGCTGTTTCTGTGTACACTAGGGAAAGACACTATGGTCCGCAGCTTAGAACGGGTCTTTTCCCAGTTGGTTTCCTCCATGAAAGAGTCAGAAAGGCTGATCTCAAAAAATCGGCCTGCACATCCCTGAATCCTAGGGGTAGGGGAGTTTTGAGCCAATGTGCCACCTAAGGAATGAAAGCAAAATTTTTAGCTTGGGAAGCAGGGCCTCAAGTAAGTCCGCCAAGAGAGTGCCCTCTTTAAGAGCCAGCTGAGAAAATGTGGCCAGGCTGAATCTACCCACTTACAACGAAATGTTTCACTTCAGAATAGGAGATTTTGCTACCAAACGCCAGCAGCCCCTCTCCCTCAGAGTCCTGTTTCTGTGTAGACTAGGGAAAGACAGCATGGTCCCCAGCTTACAACGGCTCTTTTAACAGTTGGTTTTATCCATGAAAGAGCCAGAATGGCTGATCTCAAGTAATCGTGCTGCATATCCGTGAACCCTTGGGGTAGGGCCGTTCTGAGCCAATGTGCCACCTAAGGAAAGAAAGCAGAGTTTTCAGCCTGGGAAGCAGGGCCTCAAGTAAGTCAGCCAACAGAGTGCCCTCCTTTATAGCCAGCTGAGAAAATGAGGCAAGGCTGTATCTACCCACTTACAACGAAATGTTTCTGTTCAGAATAGCAGATGTTGCTACCAAACGCCAGCAGCTCCTCTCCCTCAGAGTGCTGTTTCTGTGTAGACTAGGGAAAGACACTATGGTGCACAGCTTAGAACGTGTCTTTTCCCAGTTGGTTTCCTCCATGAAAGAGCCAGAAAGGCTGATCTCAACTAATCGGCTTGCACATCCCTGAATCCCTGGGGTAGGGTAGTTCTGAGCCAAAGTGCCACCTAAGGAATGAAAGCAAAATTTTCAGCCTGGGAAGCAGGGCCTCAGGTAAGTCTGCCAACAGAGTGCCCTCCTTTAGAGCCAGCTGAGAAAATGTGGCCAGGCTGATCTACCCGTTTACAACGAAAACAGCAGCCCCTCTCCCTCAGAGTCCTGTTTCTGTGTAGACTAGGGAAAGACACCATGGTTCCCAGCTAGAACGGCTCTTTTACCAGTTGGTTTTATCCAAGAAAGAGCCAGAAGGGCTGATCTCAACTAATCGGGCTGCACATCCCTGAATCCTAGGGGTAGGGCAGTTCTGAGCCAACGTGCCACCTAAAGAAAGAAAGCAGAGTTTTCAGCCTGGGAAGCAGGGCCTCAGGTAAGTCTGCCAACAGAGTGCCCTCCTTTATAGCCAGCTAAGAAATTCTGGCAAGGCTGAATCTACCCGCTTACAACGAAATATTTCACTTCAGAATAGGAGATTTTGCTACCAAACACCAGGAGCCCCTTTCCCTCAAAATGCTGTTACTGTGTAGACTAGGGAAAGACACCATGGTTCCCAGCTTAGAACGGCTCTTTTCACTGTTGGTTTCCCCCATGAAAGAGTCAGACGTGCTGATCTCAACGAATCGGGCTGCACATCCCTGAATCCTAGGGGTAGGGCAGTTCTGAGCCAATGTGCCACCTAAGGAAAGAAATCAGAGTTTTCACCCTGGGAAGCAGGGCCTCAGGTAAGTCTGCCAACAGAGTGCCCTCCTTTATAGCCAGCTGAGAAATTCTGGCAAGGCTGAATCTACCCGCTTACAACGAAATGTTTCACTTTAGAAAAGGAGATTATGCTACCAAAGGCCAGCAGCCCCTCTCCTTCAGAATCCTGTTTCTCTTTAGACTAGGGAAAGACAGCATGGTCCCCAGCTTACAACGGCTCTTTTCCCAGTTGGGTTCCTCCATAAAAGAGCCAGAAGGGCTGATCTCAAGTAATCGGGCTGCACATCCGTGAACCCTTGGGGTAGGGCAGTTCTGAGCCAAAGTGCCACCTAAGGAAAGAAAGCAGAGTTTTCAGCCTGGGAAGCAGGGCCTCAAGTAAGTCTGCCAACAGAGTGCCCTCCTTTATAGCCAGCTGAGAAAATGAGGAAAGGCTGAATCTACCCGCTTACAGCGAAATATTTCTCTTCAGAATAGCAGATGTTTCTACCAAAGGCCAGCAGCTCCTCTCCCTCAGAGTGCTGTTTCTCTGTACACTACGGAAACACACTATGGTCCCCAGCTTAGAACGGGTCTTTTCCCAGTTGCTTTCCTCCATGAAAGAGTCAGAAAGTCTGATCTCAAAAAATTGGCATGCACATCCCTCAATCCTTGGGGTAGGGGAGTTCTGAGCCAATGTGCCACCTAAGGAATGAAAGCAAAATTTTCAGCCTGGGAACCAGGGCCTCAAGTAAGTCTGCCAACAGAGTGCCCTCCTTTAGATCCAGCTGAGAAAATGTGGCCAGGCTGATCTACCCGCTTACAACGAAATATTTCACTTCAGAATAGGAGATTTTGCTACCAAACGCCAGCAGCCCCTTTCCCTCAAAGTGCTGTTTCTGTGTAGACTAGGGAAAGACACCATGGTTCCCAGCTAGCACGGCTGTTTTGACTGTTGGTTTCCTCCATGAAAGAGCCAGAAGTGCTGATCTCAACTAATCGGGCTGCACATCCCTATATCCTAGGGGTAGGGCAGTTCTGAGCCAACGTGCCACCTAAAGAAAGAAAGCAGAGTTTTCATCCTGGGAAGCAGGGCCTTAGGTAACTCTGCCAACAGAATGCCCTCCTTTATAGCCAGCTGAGAAATTCTGGCAAGGCTGAATCTACCCACTTACAACGAAATGTTTCTCTTCAGAATAGCAGATGTTGCTACCAGACGCCAGCAGCTCCTCTCCCTCAGAGTGCTGTTTCTGTGTAGACTAGGGAAAGACACTATGGTCCACAGCTTAGAACGGGTCTTATCCCTGTTGGTTTCCTCCATGAAAGAGCCAGAAAGGCTGATCTCAACTAATTGGCCTGCACATCCCTGAATCCCTGGGGTAGGATAGTTCTGAGCCAAAGTGCCACCTAAGGAATAAAAGCAAAATTTTCAGCCTGGGAAGCAGGGCCTCAAGTAAGTCAGCCAACAGAGTGCCCTCCTTTAGAGCCAGCTGAGAAAATGTGGCCAGGCTGAATCTACCCGCTTACAACGAAATGTTTCACTTCAGAATAGGAGATTTTGCTACCAAACGCCAGGAGCCCCTTTCCCTCAAAGTGCTGTTTCTCTGTAGACTAGGGAAACACACCATGGTTCCCAGCTTAGAACGGCTCTTTTCACTGTGGGTTTCCTCCATGAAAGAGCCAGAAGTGCTGATCTCAACGAATCGGGCTGCACATCCCTGAATCCTAGGGGTAGGGCAGTTCTGAGCCAAAGTGCCACCTAAGGAAAGAAAGCAGAGTTTTCAGCCTGGGAAGCAGGGCGTCAAGTAAGTCTGCCAACAGAGTGCCCTCCTTTATAGCCAGCTGAGGAATTCTGGCAAGGCTGAATCTACCCGCTTACAACGAAATGTTTCACTTTAGAAAAGGAGATTATGCTACCAAAGGCCAGCAGCCCCTCTCCTTCAGAATCCTGTTTCTCTTTAGACTAGGGAAAGACAGCATGGTCCCCAGCTTACAACGGCTCTTTTCCCAGTTGGGTTCCTCCATAAAAGAGCCAGAAGGGCTGATCTCAGGTAATCGAGCTGCACATCCGTGAACCCTTGGGGTAGGGCAGTTCTGAGCCAAAGTGCCACCTAAGGAAAGAAAGCAGAGTTTTCAGCCTGGAAAGCAGGGCCTCAAGTAAGTCTGCCATCAGAGTGCCCTCCTTTAGAGCCAGCTGAGAAAATGTGGCAAGGCTTAATATACCCGCTTACAACGAAATGTTTCACTTCAGATAAGGAGATTATGCTACCAAACGCCAGCAGCCCCTCTCCCTCAGAGTCCTGTTTCTGTGTAGACTAGGGAAAGACACCATGGTTCCCAGCTAGAACGGCTCTTTTACCAGTTGGTTTTATCCAAAAAAGAGCCAGAAGGGCTGATCTCAACTAATCGGGCTGCACATCCCTGAATCGTAGGGGTAGGGCAGTTCTGAGCCAATGTGCCACCTAAGGAAAGAAAGCAGAGTTTTCAGCCTGGGAAGCAGGGCCTCAAGTAAGTCTGCCAACAGAGTGCCCTCCTTTAGAGCCAGCTGAGAAATTCTGGCAAGGCTGAATCTACCCGCTTACAACGAAATGTTTCTCTTCAGAATAGCAGATGTTGCTACCAAACGCCAGCAGCTACTCTCCCTCAGAGTGCTGTTTCTGTGTACACTAGGAAAAGACACTATGGTCCGCAGCTTAGAACGGGTCTTTTCCCACTTGGTTTCCTCCATGAAAGAGTCAGAATGGCTGATCTCAAAAAATCGGCCTGCACATCCCTGAATACTTGGGGTAGGGGAGTTCTGAACCAATGTGCCACCTAAGGAATGAAAGCAAAATTTTCAGCCTGGGAACCAGGGCCTCAAGTAAGTCTGCCAAAAGAGTGCCCTCTTTTAGAGCCAGCTGAGAAAATATGGCCAGGCTGAATCTTCCCGCTTACAACGAAATCTTTCACTTCAGAGTAGGAGATTTTGTTACCAAACTCCAGGAGCCCCTTTCCCTCAAAGTGCTGTTACTGGGTAGACTAGGGAAAGACACCATGGTCCCCAGCTTAGAACGGCTCTTTTCACTGTTGGTTTCCCCCATGAAAGAGCCAGACGTGCTGATCTCAAATAATCGGGCTGCACATCCCTGAATCCTAGGGGTAGGGCAGTTCTGAGCCAATGTGCCACCTAAGGAAAGAAAGCCGAGTTTTCAGCTTGGGAAGCAGGGCCTCAGGTAAGTCTGCCAACAGAATGCCCTCCTTTATAGCCAGCTGAGGAATTCTGGCAAGGCTGAATCTACCCGCTTACAACGAAATGTTTCTCTTCAGAATAGCAGATGTTGCTACTAAACGCCACCAACTCCTCTCCCTGAGAATGCTGTTTCTGTGTACACTAGGGAAAGACACTATGGTCCACAGCTTAGAACGGGTCTTTTCCCAGTTGGTTTTATCCATGAAAGAGCCAGAAGGGCTGATCTCATGTAATCGGGCTGCACATCCGTGAACCCTTGGGGTAGGGCAGTTCTGAGCCAATGTGCCACCTAAGGAAAGAAAGCAGAGTTTTCAGCCTGGGAAGCAGGGCCTCAAGTAAGTTAGACAACAGAGTGCCCTCCTTTATAGCCAGCTGAGAAAATGAGGAAAGGCTGAATCTACCCGCTTACAGCGAAATGTTTCTCTTCAGAATAGCAGATGTTTGTACTGAACGCCAGCAGCTCCTCTCCCTCAGAGTGCTGTTTCTGTGTACACTAGAGAAAGACACTATGGTCCCCAGCTTAGAACGGGTCTTTTCCCAGTTGGTTTCCTCCATGAAAGAGTCAGAAAGGCTGATCTCAAAAAATCGGCCTGCACATCCCTGAATCCTTGGGGTAGGGAAGTTCTGAGCCAATGTGCCACCTAAGGAATGAGAGCAAAATTTTCAGCCTGGGAAGCAGGGCCTCACGTAAGTCCGCCAAGAGAGTGCCCTCTTTAAGGGCCAGCTGAGAAAATGTGGCCAGGCTGAATCTACCCACTTACAACGAAATGTTTCACTTCAGAATAGGAGATTTTGCTACCAAACGCCAGCAGCCCCTCTCCCTCAGAGTCCTGTTTCTGTGTAGACTAGGGAAAGACAGCATGGTCCCCAGCTTACAACGGCTCTTTTAACAGTTGGTTTTATCCATGAAAGAGCCAGAATGGCTGATCTCAAGTAATCGTGCTGCATATCCGTGAACCCTTGGGGTAGGACAGTTCTGAGCCAATGTGCCACCTAAGGAAAGAAAGCAGAGTTTTCAGCCTGGGAAGCAGGGCTTCAAGTAAGTCAGCCAACAGAGTGCCCTCCTTTATAGCCAGCTGAGAAAATGAGGCAAGGCTGTATCTACCCACTTACAACGAAATGTTTCTGTTCAGAATAGCAGATGTTGCTACCAAACGCCAGCAGCTCCTCTCCCTCAGAGTGCTGTTTCTGTGTAGACTAGGGAAAGACACTATGGTGCACAGCTTAGAACGTGTCTTTTCCCAGTTGGTTTCCTCCATGAAAGAGCCAGAAAGGCTGATCTCAACTAATCGGCCTGCACATCCCTGAATCCCTGGGGTAGGGTAGTTCTGAGCCAAAGTGCCACCTAAGGAATGAAAGCAAAATTTTCAGCCTGGGAAGCAGGGCCTCAGGTAAGTCTGCCAACAGAGTGCCCTCCTTTAGAGCCAGCTGAGAAAATGTGGCCAGGCTGATCTACCCGTTTACAACGAAAACAGCAGCCCCTCTCCCTCAGAGTCCTGTTTCTGTGTAGACTAGGGAAAGACACCATGGTTCCCAGCTATAACGGCTCTTTTACCAGTTGGTTTTATCCAAGAAAGAGCCAGAAGGGCTGATCTCAACTAATCGGGCTGCACATCCCTGAATCGTAGGGGTAGGGCAGTTCTGAGCCAACGTGCCACCTAAAGAAAGAAAGCAGAGTTTTCAGCCTGGGAAGCAGGGCCTCAGGTAAGTCTGCCAACAGAGTGCCCTCCTTTATAGCCAGCTAAGAAATTCTGGCAAGGCTGAATCTACCCGCTTACAACGAAATATTTCACTTCAGAATAGGAGATTTTGCTACCAAACACCAGGAGCCCCTTTCCCTCAAAATGCTGTTACTGTGTAGACTAGGGAAAGACACCATGGTTCCCAGCTTAGAACGGCTCTTTTCACTGTTGGTTTCCCCCATGGAAGAGTCAGACGTGCTGATCTCAACGAATCGGGCTGCACATCCCTGAATCCTAGGGGTAGGGCAGTTCTGAGCCAATGTGCCACCTAAGGAAAGAAATCAGAGTTTTCACCCTGGGAAGCAGGGCCTCAGGTAAGTCTGCCAACAGAGTGCCCTCCTTTATAGCCAGCTGAGAAATTCTGGCAAGGCTGAATCTACCCGCTTACAACGAAATGTTTCACTTTAGAAAAGGAGATTATGCTACCAAAGGCCAGCAGCCCCTCTCCTTCAGAATCCTGTTTCTCTTTAGACTAGGGAAAGACAGCATGGTCCCCAGCTTACAACGGCTCTTTTCCCAGTTGGGTTCCTCCATAAAAGAGCCAGAAGGGCTGATCTCAAGTAATCGGGCTGCACATCCGTGAACCCTTGGGGTAGGGCAGTTCTGAGCCAAAGTGCCACCTAAGGAAAGAAAGCAGAGTTTTCAGCCTGGGAAGCAGGGCCTCAAGTAAGTCTGCCATCAGAGTGCCCTCCTTTAGAGCCAGCTGAGAAAATGTGGCAAGGCTTAATATACCCGCTTACAACGAAATGTTTCACTTCAGATAAGGAGATTATGCTACCAAATGCCAGCAGCCCCTCTCCCTCAGAGTCCTGTTTCTGTGTAGACTAGGGAAAGACACCATGGTTCCCAGCTAGAACGGCTCTTTTACCAGTTGGTTTTATCCAAAAAAGAGCCAGAAGGGCTGATCTCAACTAATCGGGCTGCACATCCCTGAATCGTAGGGGTAGGGCAGTTCTGAGCCAATGTGCCACCTAAGGAAAGAAAGCAGAGTTTTCAGCCTGGGAAGCAGGGCCTCAAGTAAGTCTGCCAACAGAGTGCCCTCCTTTAGAGCCAGCTGAGAAATTCTGGCAAGGCTGAATCTACCCGCTTACAACGAAATGTTTCTCTTCAGAATAGCAGATGTTGCTACCAAACGCCAGCAGCTACTCTCCCTCAGAGTGCTGTTTCTGTGTACACTAGGAAAAGACACTATGGTCCGCAGCTTAGAACGGGTCTTTTCCCAGTTGGTTTCCTCCATGAAAGAGTCAGAATGGCTGATCTCAAAAAATCGGCTTGCACATCCCTGAATACTTGGGGTAGGGGAGTTCTGAACCAATGTGCCACCTAAGGAATGAAAGCAAAATTTTCAGCCTGGGAACCAGGGCCTCAAGTAAGTGTGCCAAAAGAGTGCCCTCTTTTAGAGCCAGCTGAGAAAATATGGCCAGGCTGAATCTTCCTCTTACAACGAAATCTTTCACTTCAGAGTAGGAGATTTTGTTACCAAACTCCAGGAGCCCCTTTCCCTCAAAGTGCTGTTACTGGGTAGACTAGGGAAAGACACCATGGTCCCCAGCTTAGAATGGCTCTTTTCACTGTTGGTTTCCCCCATGAAAGAGCCAGACGTGCTGATCTCAAATAATCGGGCTGCACATCCCTGAATCCTAGGTGTAGGGCAGTTCTGAGCCAATGTGCCACCTAAGGAAAGAAAGCCGAGTTTTCAGCTTGGGAAGCAGGGCCTCAGGTAAGTCTGCCAACAGAATGCCCTCCTTTATAGCCAGCTGAGGAATTCTGGCAAGGCTGAATCTACCCGCTTACAACGAAATGTTTCTCTTCAGAATAGCAGATGTTGCTACTAAACGCCACCAACTCCTCTCCCTGAGAATGCTGTTTCTGTGTACACTAGGGAAAGACACTATGGTCCACAGCTTAGAACGGGTCTTTTCCCAGTTGGTTTTATCCATGAAAGAGCCAGAAGGGCTGATCTCATGTAATCGGGCTGCACATCCGTGAACCCTTGGGGTAGGGCAGTTCTGAGCCAATGTGCCACCTAAGGAAAGAAAGCAGAGTTTTCAGCCTGGGAAGCAGGGCCTCAAGTAAGTTAGTCAACAGAGTGCCCTCCTTTATAGCCAGCTGAGAAAATGAGGAAAGGCTGAATCTACCCGCTTACAGCGAAATGTTTCTCTTCAGAATAGCAGATGTTTGTACTGAACGCCAGCAGCTCCTCTCCCTCAGAGTGCTGTTTCTGTGTACACTAGAGAAAGACACTATGGTCCCCAGCTTAGAACGGGTCTTTTCCCAGTTGGTTTCCTCCATGAAAGAGTCAGAAAGGCTGATCTCAAAAAATCGGCCTGCACATCCCTGAATCCTTGGGGTAGGGGAGTTCTGAGCCAATGTGCCACCTAAGGAAGGAAAGCAAAATTTTCAGCCTGGGAAGCAGGGGCTCAAGTAAGTCTGCCAACACAATGCCCTCCTTTAGAGCCAGCTGAGAAAATGTGGCCAGGCTGATCTACCCGCTTACAACGAAATGTTTCACTTCAGAATAGGAGATTTTGCTACCAAACGCCGGCAGCCCCTTTCCCTCAAAGTGCTGTTTCTGTGTAGACTAGGGAAAGACACCATGGTTCCCAGCTAGAAAGGCTCTTTTGACTGTTGGTTTCCTCCATGAAAGAGCCAGAAGTGCTGATCTCAACTAATCGGGCTGCACATCCCTGAATCGTAGGGGTAGGGCAGTTCTGAGCCAATGTGCCACCTACGGAAAGAAAGCAGAGTTTTCAGCCTGGGAAGCAGGGCCTCAAGTAAGTCTGCCAACAGAGTGCCCTCCTTTATAGCCAGCTGAGAAATTCTGGCAAGGCTGAATCTACCCGCTTACAACGAAATGTTTCTCTTCAGAATAGCAGATGCTGCTACCAAACGCCAGCAGCTCCTCTCCCTCAGAGTGCTGTTTCTGTGTAGACTAGGGAAAGACACTATGGACCACAGCTTAGCACGGGTCTTATCCCAGTTGGTTTCCTCCATGAAAGAGCCAGAAAGGCTGATCTCAACTAATCGGCCTGCACATCCCTGAATCCCTGGGGTAGGGTAGTTCTGAGCCAATGTGCCACCTAAGGAATGAAAGCAAAATTTTCAGCCTGGGAAGCAGGGCCTCAAGTAAGTCAGCCAACAGAGTGCCCTCTTTTAGAGCCAGCTGAGAAAATGTGGCCAGGCTGAATCTACCCGCTTACAACGAAATGTTTCACTTCAGAATAGGAGATTTTGCTACCAAACGCCAGGAGCCCCTTTCCCTCAAAGTGCTGTTTCTCTGTAGACTAGGGAAACACACCATGGTTCCCAGCTTAGAACGGTTCTTTTCACTGTTGGTTTCCTCCCTGAAAGAGCCAGAAGTGCTGATCTCAACGAATCGGGCTGCACATCCCTGAATCCTAGGGGTAGGTCAGTTCTGAGCCAAAGTGCCACCTAAGGAAAGAAAGCAGACTTTTCAGCCTGGGAAGCAGGGCCTCAAGTAAGTCTTCCAACAGAGTGCCCTCCTTTGTAGCCAGCTGAGAAATTCTGGCAAGGCTGAATCTTCCCCCTTACAATGAAATGTTTCACTTTAGAAAAGGAGACTATGCTACCAAACGCCAGCAGCCCCTCTCCTTCAGAATCCTGTTTCTCTTTAGACTAGGGAAAGACAGCATGGTCCCCAGCTTACAACGGCTCTTTTCCCAGTTGGTTTCCTCCATAACAGAGCCAGAAGGGCTGATCTCAAGTAATCGGGCTGCACATCCGTGAACCCTTGTGGTAGGGCAGTTCTGAGCCAGTGTGCCACCTAAGGAAAGAAAGCAGAGTTTTCAGCCTGGGAAGCAGGGCCTAAAGTAAGTCAGCCAACAGAGTGCCCTCCTTTATAGCTAGCTGAGAAAATGAGGCAAGGCTGAATCTACCCGCTTACCACGAAATGTTTCTCTTCCGAATAGCAGATGTTGCTACCAAACGCCAGCAGCTCCTCTCCCTCAGAGTGCTGTTTCTGTGTAGACTAGGGAAAGACACTATGGTGCACAGCTTAGAACGTGTCTTTTCCCAGTTGGTTTCCTCCATGAAAGAGCCAGAAAGGCTGATCTCAACTAATCGGCCTGCACATCCCTGAATCCCTGGGGTAGGGTAGTTCTGAGCCAAAGTGCCAACTAAGGAATGAAAGCAAAATTTTCAGCCTGGGAAGCAGGGCCTCGAGTAAGTCTGCCAACAGAGTGCCCTCCTTTAGAGCCAGCTGAGAAAATGTGGCCAGGCTGATCTACCCGCTTACAACGAAATGTTTCACTTCAGAATAGGAGATTTTGCTACCAAACGCAAGCAGCCCCTTTCCCTCAAAGGGCTGTTTCTGGGTAGACTAGGGAAGGACACCATGGTCTCCAGCTTAGAACGGCTCTTTTCACTGTTGGTTTCCTCCATGAAAGACCCAGAGTTGCTGATCTCAACTAATGGGGCTGCACATCCCTGAATCCTAGGGGTAGGGTAGTTCTGAGCCAAAGTGCCACCTAAGGAATGACAGCCGAGTTTTCAGCCTGGGAAGCAGGGCCTCAAGTAAGTCTGCCAACAGAGTGCCCTCCTTTCGAGCCAGCTGAGAAAATGTGGCAAGGCTGAATCTACCCGCTTACAACGAAATGTTTCTCTTCAGATAAGGAGATTATTCTACCAAACGCCAGCAGAGCCACTCCCTCAGAGTCCTGTTTCTGTGTAGACTAGGGAAAGACAGCATTGTCCCCCGCTTACAACGGCTCTTTTACCAGTTGGTTTTATCCATGAAAGAGCCAGAATGGCTGATCTCTAGTAATCGGGCTGCACATCCGTGAACTCTTGGGGTAGGGCAGTTCTGAGCCAATGTGCCACCTAAGGAAAGAAAGGAGAGTTTTCAGCCTGGGAAGCAGGGCCTCAAGTAAGTCAGCCAACAGAGTGCCCTCCTTTATAGGCAGTTGAGAAAATGAGGCAAGGCTGAATCTACCCGCTTACAACGAAATGTTTCTCTTCCGAATAGCAGATGTTTCTACCAAATGCGAGCAACTCCTCTCCCTCAGAGTGCTGTTTCTGAGTACACTAGGGAAAGACACTATGGTCCGCAGCTTAGAACGGGTCTTTTCCCAGTTGGTTTCCTCCATGAAAGAGTCAGAAAGACTGATCTCAAAAAATCGGCCTGCACAACCCTGAATCCTTGGGGTAGGGAAGTTCTGAGCCAATGTGCCACCTAAGGAATGAGAGCAAAATTTTCAGCCTGGGAAGCAGGGCCTCAAGTAATTCCGCCAAGAGAGTGCCCTCTTTAAGAGCCAGCTGAGAAAATGTGGCCAGGCTGAATCTACCCACTTACAACGAAATGTTTCACTTCAGAATAGGAGATTTTGCTACCAAACGCCAGCAGCCCCTCTCCCTCAGAGTCCTGTTTCTGTGTAGACTAGGGAAAGACAGCATGGTCCCCAGCTTACAACGGCTCTTTTAACAGTTGGTTTTATCCATGAAAGAGCCAGATGGCTGATCTCAAGTAATCGTGCTGCATATCCGTGAACCCTTGGGGTAGGGCAGTTCTGAGCCAATGTGCCACCAAAGGAAAGAAAGCAGAGTTTTCAGCCTGGGAAGCAGGGCCTCAAGTAAGTCAGCCAACAGAGTGCCCTCCTTTATAGCCAGCTGAGAAAATGTGGCAAGGCTGAATATACCCGCTTACAACGAAATGTTTCTCTTCCGAATAGCAGATGTTTCTACCAAATGCGAGCAGCTCCTCTCCCTCAGAGTGCTGTTTCTGTGTACACTAGGGAAAGACACTATGGTCCGCAGCTTAGAACGGGTCTTTTCCCAGTTGGTTTCCTCCATGAAAGAGTCAGAAAGATTGATCTCAAAAAATCGGCCTGCACAACCCTGAATCCTTGGGGTAGGGAAGTTCTGAGCCAATGTGCCACCTAAGGAATGAGAGCAAAATTTTCAGCCTGGGAAGCAGGGCCTCAAGTAAGTCCGCCAAGAGAGTGCCCTCTTTAAGAGCCAGCTGAAAAAATGTGGCCAGGCTGAATCTACCCACTTACAACGAAATGTTTCACTTCAGAATAGGAGATTTTGCTACCAAACGCCAGCAGCCCCTCTCCCTCAGAGTCCTGTTTCTGTGTAGACTAGGGAAAGACAGCATGGTCCCCAGCTTACAACGGCTCTTTTAACAGTTGGTTTTATCCATGAAAGAGCCAGAATGGCTGATCTCAAGTAATCGTGCTGCATATCCGTGAACCCTTGGGGTAGGGCAGTTCTGAGCCAATGTGCCACCTAAGGAAAGAAAGCCGAGTTTTCAGCTTGGGAAGCAGGGCCTCAGGTAAGTCTGCCAACAGAATGCCCTCCTTTATAGCCAGCTGAGGAATTCTGGCAAGGCTGAATCTACCCGCTTACAACGAAATGTTTCTCTTCAGAATAGCAGATGTTGCTACTAAACGCCACCAACTCCTCTCCCTGAGAATGCTGTTTCTGTGTACACTAGGGAAAGACACTATGGTCCACAGCTTAGAACGGGTCTTTTCCCAGTTGGTTTTATCCATGAAAGAGCCAGAATGGCTGATCTCATGTAATCGGGCTGCACATCCGTGAACCCTTGGGGTAGGGCAGTTCTGAGCCAATGTGCCACCTAAGGAAAGAAAGCAGAGTTTTCAGCCTGGGAAGCAGGGCCTCAAGTAAGTTAGTCAACAGAGTGCCCTCCTTTATAGCCAGCTGAGAAAATGAGGAAAGGCTGAATCTACCCGCTTACAGCGAAATGTTTCTCTTCAGAATAGCAGATGTTTGTACTGAAAGCCAGCAGCTCCTCTCCCTCAGAGTGCTGTTTCTGTGTACACTAGAGAAAGACACTATGGTCCCCAGCTTAGAACGGGTCTTTTCCCAGTTGGTTTCCTCCATGAAAGAGTCAGAAAGGCTGATCTCAAAAAATCGGCCTGCACATCCCTGAATCCTTGGGGTAGGGGAGTTCTGAGCCAATGTGCCACCTAAGGAAGGAAAGCAAAATTTTCAGCCTGGGAAGCAGGGGCTCAAGTAAGTCTGCCAACACAATGCCCTCCTTTAGAGCCAGCTGAGAAAATGTGGCCAGGCTGATCTACCCGCTTACAACGAAATGTTTCACTTCAGAATAGGAGATTTTGCTACCAAACGCCGGCAGCCCCTTTCCCTCAAAGTGCTGTTTCTGTGTAGACTAGGGAAAGACACCATGGTTCCCAGCTAGAAAGGCTCTTTTGACTGTTGGTTTCCTCCATGAAAGAGCCAGAAGTGCTGATCTCAACTAATCGGGCTGCACATCCCTGAATCGTAGGGGTAGGGCAGTTCTGAGCCAATGTGCCACCTATGGAAAGAAAGCAGAGTTTTCAGCCTGGGAAGCAGGGCCTCAAGTAAGTCTGCCAACAGAGTGCCCTCCTTTATAGCCAGCTGAGAAATTCTGGCAAGGCTGAATCTACCCGCTTACAACGAAATGTTTCTCTTCAGAATAGCAGATGCTGCTACCAAACGCCAGCAGCTCCTCTCCCTCAGAGTGCTGTTTCTGTGTAGACTAGGGAAAGACACTATGGACCACAGCTTAGCACGGGTCTTATCCCAGTTGGTTTCCTCCATGAAAGAGCCAGAAAGGCTGATCTCAACTAATCGGCCTGCACATCCCTGAATCCCTGGGGTAGGGTAGTTCTGAGCCAATGTGCCACCTAAGGAATGAAAGCAAAATTTTCAGCCTGGGAAGCAGGGCCTCAAGTAAGTCAGCCAACAGAGTGCCCTCTTTTAGAGCCAGCTGAGAAAATGTGGCCAGGCTGAATCTACCCGCTTACAACGAAATGTTTCACTTCAGAATAGGAGATTTTGCTACCAAACGCCAGGAGCCCCTTTCCCTCAAAGTGCTGTTTCTCTGTAGACTAGGGAAACACACCATGGTTCCCAGCTTAGAACGGTTCTTTTCACTGTTGGTTTCCCCCATGAAAGAGCCAGAAGTGCTGATCTCAA
Organism: Balaenoptera physalus; assembly: GCF_965194825.1. Lineage (NCBI taxonomy): Eukaryota > Metazoa > Chordata > Mammalia > Artiodactyla > Balaenopteridae > Balaenoptera > Balaenoptera physalus. The sequence continues at coordinate 117,855 of NW_028125847.1, forward strand.
CGAATCGGGCTGCACATCCCTGAATCCTAGGGTTAGGGCAGTTCTGAGCCAAAGTGCCACCTAAGGAAAGAAAGCAGACTTTTCAGCCTGGGAAGCAGGGCCTCAAGTAAGTCTTCCAACAGAGTGCCCTCCTTTGTAGCCAGCTGAGAAATTCTGGCAAGGCTGAATCTACCCCCTTACAATGAAATGTTTCACTTTAGAAAAGGAGACTATGCTACCAAACGCCAGCAGCCCCTCTCCTTCAGAATCCTGTTTCTCTTTAGACTAGGGAAAGACAGCATGGTCCCCAGCTTACAACGGCTCTTTTCCCAGTTGGTTTCCTCCATAACAGAGCCAGAAGGGCTGATCTCAAGTAATCGGGCTGCACATCCGTGAACCCTTGCGGTAGGGCAGTTCTGAGCCAATGTGCCACCTAAGGAAAGAAAGCAGAGTTTTCAGCCTGGGAAGCAGGGCCTCAAGTAAGTCAGCCAACAGAGTGCCCTCCTTTAGAGCCAGCTGAGAAAATGAGGCAAGGCTGTATCTACCCACTTACAACGAAATGTTTCTGTTCAGAATAGCAGATGTTGCTACCAAACGCCAGCAGCTCCTCTCCCTCAGAGTGCTGTTTCTGTGTAGACTAGGGAAAGACACTATGGTGCACAGCTTAGAACGTGTCTTGTCCCAGTTGGTTTCCTCCATGAAAGAGCCAGGAAGGCTGATCTCAACTAATCGGCCTGCACATCTCTGAATCCCTGGGGTAGGGTAGTTCTGAGCCAAAGTGCCACCTAAGGAATGAAAGCAAAATTTTCAGCCTGGGAAGCAGGGCCTCAGGTAAGTCTGCCAACAGAGTGCCCTCCTTTAGAGCCAGCTGAGAAAATGTGGCCAGGCTGATCTACCCGTTTACAACGAAAACAGCAGCCCCTCTCCCTCAGAGTCCTGTTTCTGTGTAGACTAGGGAAAGACACCATGGTTCCCAGCTAGAACGGCTCTTTTACCAGTTGGTTTTATCCAAGAAAGAGCCAGAAGGGCTGATCTCAACTAATCGGGCTGCACATCCCTGAATCCTAGGGGTAGGGCAGTTCTGAGCCAACGTGCCACCTAAGGAAAGAAAGCAGAGTTTTCAGCCTGGGAAGCAGGGCCTCAGGTAAGTCTGCCAACAGAGTGCCCTCCTTTATAGCCAGCTAAGAAATTCTGGCAAGGCTGAATCTACCCGCTTACAACGAAATATTTCACTTCAGAATAGGAGATTTTGCTACCAAACACCAGGAGCCCCTTTCCCTCAAAATGCTGTTACTGTGTAGACTAGGGAAAGACACCATGGTTCCCAGCTTAGAACGGCTCTTTTCACTGTTGGTTTCCCCCATGAAAGAGTCAGACGTGCTGATCTCAACGAATCGGGCTGCACATCCCTGAATCCTAGGGGTAGGGCAGTTCTGAGCCAATGTGCCACCTAAGGAAAGAAATCAGAGTTTTCACCCTGGGCAGCAGGGCCTCAGGTAAGTCTGCCAACAGAGTGCCCTCCTTTATAGCCACCTGAGAAATTCTGGCAAGGCTGAATCTACCCGCTTACAACGAAATGTTTCACTTTAGAAAAGGAGATTATGCTACCAAAGGCCAGCAGCCCCTCTCCTTCAGAATCCTGTTTCTCTTTAGACTAGGGAAAGACAGCATGGTCCCCAGCTTACAACGGCTCTTTTCCCAGTTGGGTTCCTCCATAAAAGAGCCAGAAGGGCTGATCTCAAGTAATCGGGCTGCACATCCGTGAACCCTTGGGGTAGGGCAGTTCTGAGCCAAAGTGCCACCTAAGGAAAGAAAGCAGAGTTTTCAGCCTGGGAAGCAGGGCCTCAAGTAAGTCTGCCAACAGAGTGCCCTCCTTTATAGCCAGCTGAGAAAATGAGGAAAGGCTGAATCTACCCGCTTACAGCGAAATATTTCTCTTCAGAATAGCAGATGTTTCTACCAAAGGCCAGCAGCTCCTCTCCCTCAGAGTTCTGTTTCTGTGTACACTACGGAAACACACTATGGTCCCCAGCTTAGAACGGGTCTTTTCCCAGTTGCTTTCCTCCATGAAAGAGTCAGAAAGTCTGATCTCAAAAAATTGGCATGCACATCCCTCAATCCTTGGGGTAGGGGAGTTCTGAGCCAATGTGCCACCTAAGGAATGAAAGCAAAATTTTCAGCCTGGGAACCAGGGCCTCAAGTAAGTCTGCCAACAGAGTGCCCTCCTTTAGATCCAGCTGAGAAAATGTGGCCAGGCTGATCTACCCGCTTACAACGAAATATTTCACTTCAGAATAGGAGATTTTGCTACCAAACGCCAGCAGCCCCTTTCCCTCAAAGTGCTGTTTCTGTGTAGACTAGGGAAAGACACCATGGTTCCCAGCTAGCACGGCTGTTTTGACTGTTGGTTTCCTCCATGAAAGAGCCAGAAGTGCTGATCTCAACTAATCGGGCTGCACATCCCTATATCCTAGGGGTAGGGCAGTTCTGAGCCAACGTGCCACCTAAAGAAAGAAAGCAGAGTTTTCATCCTGGGAAGCAGGGCCTTAGGTAACTCTGCCAACAGAATGCCCTCCTTTATAGCCAGCTGAGAAATTCTGGCAAGGCTGAATCTACCCACTTACAACGAAATGTTTCTCTTCAGAATAGCAGATGTTGCTACCAGACGCCAGCAGCTCCTCTCCCTCAGAGTGCTGTTTCTGTGTAGACTAGGGAAAGACACTATGGTCCACAGCTTAGAACGGGTCTTATCCCTGTTGGTTTCCTCCATGAAAGAGCCAGAAAGGCTGATCTCAACTAATTGGCCTGCACATCCCTGAATCCCTGGGGTAGGATAGTTCTGAGCCAAAGTGCCACCTAAGGAATGAAAGCAAAATTTTCAGCCTGGGAAGCAGGGCCTCAAGTAAGTCAGCCAACAGAGTGCCCTCCTTTAGAGCCAGCTGAGAAAATGTGGCCAGGCTGAATCTACCCGCTTACAACGAAATGTTTCACTTCAGAATAGGAGATTTTGCTACCAAACGCCAGGAGCCCCTTTCCCTCAAAGTGCTGTTTCTCTGTAGACTAGGGAAACACACCATGGTTCCCAGCTTAGAACGGCTCTTTTCACTGTGGGTTTCCTCCATGAAAGAGCCAGAAGTGCTGATCTCAACGAATCGGGCTGCACATCCCTGAATCCTAGGGGTAGGGCAGTTCTGAGCCAAAGTGCCACCTAAGGAAAGAAAGCAGACTTTTCAGCCTGGGAAGCAGGTCCTCAAGTAAGTCTTCCAACAGAGTGCCCTCCTTTGTAGCCAGCTGAGAAATTCTGGCAAGGCTGAATCTACCCCCTTACAATGAAATGTTTCACTTTAGAAAAGGAGACTATGCTACCAAACGCCAGCAGCCCCTCTCCTTCAGAATCCTGTTTCTCTTTAGACTAGGGAAAGACAGCATGGTCCCCAGCTTACAACGGCTCTTTTACCAGTTGGTTTTATCCATGAAAGAGCCAGAAAGGCTGATCTCTAGTAATCGGGCTGCACATCCGTGAACTCTTGGGGTAGGGCAGTTCTGAGCCAATGTGCCACCGAAGGAAAGAAAGCAGAGTTTTCAGCCTGGGAAGCAGGGCCTCAAGTAAGTCTGCCAACAGAGTGCCCTCCTTTATAGCCAGCTGAGAAAATGAGGAAAGGCTGAATCTACCCGCTTACAGCGAAATGTTTCTCTTCAGAATAGCAGATGTTTCTACTGAACGCCAGCAGCTCCTCTCCCTCAGAGTGCTGTTTCTGTGTACACTAGAGAAAGACACTATGGTCCCCAGCTTAGAACGGGTCTTTTCCCAGTTGGTTTCCTCCATGAAAGAGTCAGAAAGGCTGATCTCAAAAAATCGGCCTGCACATCCCTGAATCCTTGGGGTAGGGGAGTTCTGAGCCAATGTGCCACCTAAGGAATGAAAGCAAAATTTTCAGCCTGGGAAGCAGGGGCTCAAGTAAGTCTGCCAACACAATGCCCTCCTTTAGAGCCAGCTGAGAAAATGTGGCCAGGCTGATCTACCCGCTTACAACGAAATGTTTCACTTCAGAATAAGAGATTTTGCTACCAAACGCCGGCAGCCCCTTTCCCTCAAAGTGCTGTTTCTGTGTAGACTAGGGAAAGACACCATGGTTCCCAGCTAGAAAGGCTCTTTTGACTGTTGGTTTCCTCCATGAAAGAGCCAGAAGTGCTGATCTCAACTAATCGGGCTGCACATCCCTGAATCGTAGGGGTAGGGCAGTTCTGAGCCAATGAGCCACCTACGGAAAGAAAGCAGAGTTTTCAGCCTGGGAAGCAGGGCCTCAAGTAAGTCTGCCAACAGAGTGCCCTCCTTTATAGCCAGCTGAGAAATTCTGGCAAGGCTGAATCTACCCGCTTACAACGAAATGTTTCTCTTCAGAATAGCAGATGCTGCTACCAAACGCCAGCAGCTCCTCTCCCTCAGAGTGCTGTTTCTGTGTAGACTAGGGAAAGACACTATGGACCACAGCTTAGCACGGGTCTTATCCCAGTTGGTTTCCTCCATGAAAGAGCCAGAAAGGCTGATCTCAACTAATCGGCCTGCACATCCCTGAATCCCTGGGGTAGGGTAGTTCTGAGCCAATGTGCCACCTAAGGAATGAAAGCAAAATTTTCAGCCTGGGAAGCAGGGCCTCAAGTAAGTCAGCCAACAGAGTGCCCTCTTTTAGAGCCAGCTGAGAAAATGTGGCCAGGCTGAATCTACCCGCTTACAACGAAATGTTTCACTTCAGAATAGGAGATTTTGCTACCAAACGCCAGGAGCCCCTTTCCCTCAAAGTGCTGTTTCTCTGTAGACTAGGGAAACACACCATGGTTCCCAGCTTAGAACGGTTCTTTTCACTGTTGGTTTCCTCCATGAAAGAGCCAGAAGTGCTGATCTCAACGAATCGGGGTGCACATCCATGAATCCTAGGGGTAGGGCAGTTCTGAGCCAAAGTGCCACCTAAGGAAAGAAAGCAGACTTTTCAGCCTGGGAAGCAGGTCCTCAAGTAAGTCTTCCAACAGAGTGCCCTCCTTTGTAGCCAGCTGAGAAATTCTGGCAAGGCTGAATCTACCCCCTTACAATGAAATGTTTCACTTTAGAAAAGGAGACTATGCTACCAAACGCCAGCAGCCCCTCTCCTTCAGAATCCTGTTTCTCTTTAGACTAGGGAAAGACAGCATGGTCCCCAGCTTACAACGGCTCTTTTCCCAGTTGGGTTCCTCCATAAAAGAGCCAGAAGGGCTGATCTCAAGTAATCGGGCTGCACATCCGTGAACCCTTGGGGTAGGGCAGTTCTGAGCCAAAGTGCCACCTAAGGAAAGAAAGCAGAGTTTTCAGCCTGGGAAGCAGGGCCTCAAGTAAGTCTGCCATCAGAGTGCCCTCCTTTAGAGCCAGCTGAGAAAATGTGGCAAGGCTGAATATACCCGCTTACAACGAAATGTTTCACTTCAGATAAGGAGATTATGCTACCAAACGCCAGCAGCCCCTCTCCCTCAGAGTCCTGTTTCTGTGTAGACTAGGGAAAGACACCATGGTTCCCAGGTAGAACGGCTCTTTTACCAGTTGGTTTTATCCAAAAAAGAGCCAGAAGGGCTGATCTCAACTCATCGGGCTGCACATCCCTGAATCGTAGGAGTAGGGCAGTTCTGAGCCAATGTGCCACCTAAGGAAAGAAAGCAGAGTTTTCAGCCTGGGAAGCAGGGCCTCAAGTAAGTCTGCCAACAGAGTGCCCTCCTTTATAGCCAGCTGAGAAAATGTGGCCAGGCTGATCTACCCGTTTACAATGAAAACAGCAGCCCCTCTCCCTCAGAGTCCTGTTTCTGTGTAGACTAGGGTAAGACACCATGGTTCCCAGCTAGGACGGCTCTTTTACCAGTTGGTTTTATCCAAGAAAGAGCCAGAAGGGCTGATCTCAACTAATCGGGCTGCACATCCCTGAATCGTAGGGGTAGGGCAGTTCTGAGCCAATGTGCCACCTAAGGAAAGAAAGCAGAGTTTTCAGCCTGGGAAGCAGGGCCTCAAGTAAGTCTGCCAACAGAGTGCCCTCCTTTAGAGCCAGCTGAGAAATTCTGGCAAGGCTGAATCTACCCGCTTACAACGAAATGTTTCTCTTCAGAATAGCAAATGTTGCTACCAAACGCCAGCAGCTACTCTCCCTCAGAGTGCTGTTTCTGTGTACACTAGGAAAAGACACTATGGTCCACAGCTTAGAACGGGTCTTTTCCCAGTTGGTTTCCTCAATGAAAGACTCAGAATGGCTGATCTCAAAAAATCGTCCTGCACATCCCTGAATACTTGGGGTAGGGGAGTTCTGAACCAATGTGCCACCTAAGGAATGAAAGCAAAATTTTCAGCCTGGGAAGCAGGGCCTCAAGTAAGTCAGCCAACAGAGTGCCCTCTTGTAGAGACAGCTGAGAAAATGCGGCCAGGCTGAATCTACCCACTTACAACGAAATGTTTCACTTCAGAATAGGAGATTTTGCTACCAAACACCAGCAGCTCGTCTCACTCAGACTGCTGTTTCTGTGTAGACTAGGGAAAGACAGCATGGTCCCCAGCTTAGAATGGTTCTTTGCCCAGTTGGTTTCATCCATGAAAGAGCCAGAAGGGGTGATCACAACTAATCGGGCTGCAAATCACTGAATCCTTCTGGGAGGGCTTTTCTGAGCCAAAGGGCCACTTAAGGAATGAAAGCAAATTTCCTACCACAGGAAGCACACCGAGGCCTGTTGTTTTCTCTATGAAATTGGAGTGGGCTGGAAGGGTGAGGCCTACTGACTTCCCTCCTTTAGAGCCAATTGAGGAAATGTGTCAAGGCTGATGCATCCCGCTTACAATGAAATGTTTCTCTTCAGAATAGGAGATTTGGCTACCAAACGGCAGCAGCTCGTCTCCCTCAGAATGCTGTTTCTGTGTAGACCAGGGAGATACACCATGGTCCCCAGCTTAGAACGGCTCTTTGCCCAGTTGGTTTCATCCATAAAAAAGCCAGATGGTCTAATCTCAACTAATCGGGCTGCAAATCCCTGAATACTTGGGGCAGGGCAGTCCTGAGGCAATGTGCCACCTAAGGAATGAAAGCAAAGATTCCAGCCTGGGAAGCAGGGTCTCAAGTAAGTCTGCTAAATGACTGCCCTCCTTTATAGCCAGTTGAGAAAATGTGGCAAGGCTGATGCAACTCGCTTACAACGAAATGCTTCTCTTCAGAATAGGAGATTGTCCTACCAAATGCCAGCAGCTCGTCTCCCTCAGAATTCTGTTTCAGTGTAGACTAGGGAAAGACACCATGGTCCCCAGCTTAGAACGGCTCTTTGCCCATATGATTTCATCCACGAGAGAACCAGAAGGGCTGATGTCAACTAATCGGGCTGCACATCCCTGAATTCTTGGTGTAGGCACTCCTGAGCCAATGTGCCACCTAAGGAATGAAAGCAAATTTACAGCCTGGGAAGCAGGGTCTCAAGTAAGTCTGCTAAATGCCTGCCCTCCTTTATAGCCAGTTGAGAAAACGTGGCAAGGCTGATGCAACCCGCTTACAACGAAATGTTTCTCTTCAGAATAGGAGATTGTGCTACCAAACGCCAGCAGCTCGTCTCCCTCAGAATGCTGTTTCTGTGTAGACTAGGGAGAGACACCTTGGTCCCCAGCTCAGAACGGCTCCTTGCCCAGATTTTTTCATCCCTGAGAGAACCAGAAGGGCTGATCTCAACTAATCGGGCTGCATATCCAAGAATCCTTGGGGTAGGGCAGTTCTGAGTCAAAGTGCCACCTAAGGAAGGAAAGCAGTTTCCTTGCAACACGAAAGCACACCAAGGCCTGGAGTTTTCTCTAGAAACTGAAGTGGGCTTGAAGGTTGATGCCTACTGACTGCCCTCTTTATATCCAGTTGAGAAAATGGGACAAGGGTGATGCAACCCGCTTACAACGAAATGTTTCTCTTCAGAATAGGAGATTTCGCTACCAAATACCAGCAGCTCGTTTCCCTCAGAGTGCTGTTTCTGTGTAGACTAGGGAAACACACCATGGTTCCCAGCTTAGAACAGCTCTTCTTCCAGTTGGTTTCATCCATGAAAGAGCCAGGGCTGATCTCAACTAATCGGGCTGCACATCCCAGAATCCTTGGGGAAGGGCAGTTCTGACCCAAAGTGCCACCTAAGGAATGAAAGCAGTTTCCTTACCACAGGAAAGCACACCAAGGCCTCGAGTTTTCTCTATGAAACTGGAGAGGGCTCGAAGGGTGAGGCCCACTGACTGCCCTCCTTTATATCCAGTTGAGAAAATGGGACAAGGCTGATGCCACCCACTTACAACGAAATGTTTCTCTTCAGAATAGGAGATTTCGCTACTAAATGCCAGCAGCTCGTCTCACTCAGACTGCTGTTTCTGTGTAGACTAGGGAAAGACAGCATGGTCCCCAGCTTAGAATGGCTCTTTGCCCAGTTGGTTTCATCCATGAAAGAGCCAGAAGGGCTGATCACAACTAATTTGGTTGCACATCCGTGAATCCTTCTGGGAGGTCTGTTCTGAGCCAAAGGGCCAACTAAGGAATGAAAGCAAATTTCCTGCCACAGGAAAGCACACCGAGGCCTGTGGTTTTCTCTATGAAATTGGAGTGGGCTTGAAGGGTGAGGCCTACTGACTGCCCTCCTTTGTAGCCAGTTGAGGAAATGTGGCAAGGCTGATGCATCCAGCTTACAACGAAATGTTTCTCTTCAGAATAGGAGATTTTGCTATCAAACGCCAGCAGCTCGTCTCCCTCAGAGTGCTGTCTCTGTGCAGACTAGGGATAGGCACGATGGGCCCCAGCTTAGAACGGCTCTTTGCCCAGTTTGTTTCATACATGAAAGAGCCAGAAGGGCTGATCTCAACTAATCGGGCTGCAAATCCCTGAATCCTTGGTGTAGGCACTCCTGACCCAATGTGCCACCTAAGGAATGAAAGAAAAGTTTCCAGCCTGGGAAGCAGGGCCACAAGTAAGTCTGCCAACTGACTGCCCTCTTTAGAGCCAGTTGAGAAAATGTGGCAAGGCTGATGCAACCCGCTTACAACGAAATGTTTCTCTTCAGAATAGTAGATTGTGCTTCCAAACGCCAGCAGCTCGTCTCCCTCAGAATGCTGTTTCTGTGTAGACTAGGGAAAGACACCTTGTTCCCCAGCTCAGAACGGCTCCTTGCCCAGATTTTATCATCCATGAGAGAACCAGAAGGGCTGATCTCAACTAATCGGGCTGCATATCCAAGAATCCTTGGGGTAGGGCAGTTCTGAGTCAAAGTGCCACCTAAGGAAGGAACTCAGTTTCCTTGCAACAGGAAAGCACACCAAGGCCTGCAGTTTTCTCTATGAAACTGGAGTGGGCTTGAAGGTTGATGCCTACTGACTGCCCTCTTTATATCCAGTTGAGAAAATGGGACGAGGCTGATGCAACCCTCTTACAACGAAATGCTTCTCTTCAGAATAGGACATTTCGCTACCAAACGCCAGCAGCTCGTCTCACTCAGACTGCTGTTTCTGTGTAGACTAGTGAAAGACAGCATGGTCCCCAGCTTAGAATGGTTCTTTGCCCAGTTGGTTTCATCCATGAAAGAGCCAGAAGGGCTGATCACAACTAATCGGGCTGCAAATCACTGAATCCTTCTGGGAGGGCTGTTCTGAGCCAAAGGGCCACCTAAGGAATGAAAGCAAATTTCCTACCACAGGAAGCACACCGAGGCCTGTTGTTTTCTCTATGAAATTGGAGTGGGCTGGAAGGGTGAGGCCTACTGACTTCCCTCCTTTAGAGCCAATTGAGGAAATGTGTCAAGGCTGATGCATCCCGCTTACAACGAAATGTTTCTCTTCAGAATAGGAGATTTTGCTACCAAACGGCAACAGCTCGTCTCCCTCAGAATGCGGTTTCTGTGTTGACTAGGGAAAGACACGATGGGCCCTAGCTTAGAACGGCTCTTTGCCCAGTTGGTTTCATCCATGAAAGAGCCAAAAGGACTGATCTCATCTAATCGGGCTGCAAATCCCCTAATACTTGGGGTAGTGCAGTCCTGATCCAATGTGCCACCTAAGGAATGAAAGCAAAGTTTCCAGCCTGGGAAGCAGGGTCTCAAGTAAGTCTGCTAAATGACTGCCCTCCTTTATAGCCATTTGAGAAAAGGTGGCAAGGCTGATGCAACCCGCTTACAACGAAATATTTCTCTTCAGAATAGGAGATTGTGCTACCAAACGCCAGCAGCTCCTCTCCCTCAGAATGCTGTTTCTGTGTAGACTAGGGAAAGACACCATGGTCCCCAGCTTAGAACGGCTCTTTGCCCAGATGGTTTCATCCATGAGAGAACCAGAAGGGCTGATCTCAACTACTCGGGCTGTACATCCCTGAATCCTTGGGGTAGGGCAGTTGTGAGCCAAAGTGCCACCTAAGGAATGAAAGCAGTTTCCTTGCCACAGGAAAGCACACCGAGGCCTGGAGTTTTCTCTATGAAATTGGAGTGGGCTTGAAGGGTGACGCCTACTGCCAGCCCTCCTTTATATCCAGTTGAGAAAATGTGGCAAGGCTGATTCAAGCCGCTTAAAAGGAAATGTTTCTCTTCAGAATAGGAGATTTTGCAATCACACGCCAGCAGCTTGCCTCCCTCAGAGTGCTGTTTCTGTGTAGACTAGGGAAAGGCACGATGGTCCCCAGCCTAGAACGGCTCTTTGCCCAGTTGGTTTCATCCATGAAAGAGCCAGGGCTGATCTCAACTAATGGGGCTGCACATCCCAGAATCCTTGGGGAAGGGCAGTTCTGACCCAAAGTGCCACCTAAGGAATGAAAGCAGTTTCCTTACCACAGGAAAGCACACCAAGGCCTGGAGTTTTCTCTATGAAACTGGAGTGGGCTCGAAGGGTGAGGCCTACTGACTGCCCTCCTTTATATCAAGTTGAGAAAATGGGACGAGGCTGATGCAACCCTCTTACAACGAAATGTTTCTCTTCAGAATAGGAGATTTCGCTACCAAACGCCAGCAGCTCGTCTCACTCAGACTGCTGTTTCTGTGTAGACTAGGGAAAGACAGCATGGTCCCCAGCTTAGAATGGTTCTTTGCCCAGTTGGTTTCATCCATGAAAGAGCCAGAAGGGCTGATCACAACTAATCGGGCTGCAAATCACTGAATCCTTCTGGGAGGGCTGTTCTGAGCCAAAGGGCCACCTAAGGAATGAAAGCAAATTTCCTACCACAGGAAGCACACCGAGGCCTGTTGTTTTCTCTATGAAATTGGAGTGGGCTGGAAGGGTGAGGCCTACTGACTTCCCTCCTTTAGAGCCAATTGAGGAAATGTGTCAAGGCTGATGCATCCCGCTTACAATGAAATGTTTCTCTTCAGAATAGGAGATTTGGCTACCAAACGGCAACAGCTCGTCTCCCTCAGAATGCTGTTTCTGTGTAGACCAGGGAGATACACCATGGTCCCCAGCTTAGAACGGCTCTTTGCCCAGTTGGTTTCATCCATAAAAAAGCCAGATGGTCTAATCTCAACTAATCGGGCTGCAAATCCCTGAATACTTGGGGCAGGGCAGTCCTGAGGCAATGTGCCACCTAAGGAATGAAAGCAAAGATTCCAGCCTGGGAAGCAGGGTCTCAAGTAAGTCTGCTAAATGACTGCCCTCCTTTATAGCCAGTTGAGAAAATGTGGCAAGGCTGATGCAACTCGCTTACAACGAAATGCTTCTCTTCAGAATAGGAGATTGTGCTACCAAATGCCAGCAGCTCGTCTCCCTCAGAATTCTGTTTCAGTGTAGACTAGGGAAAGACACCATGGTCCCCAGCTTAGAACGGCTCTTTGCCCATATGATTTCATCCACGAGAGAACCAGAAGGGCTGATGTCAACTAATCGGGCTGCACATCCCTGAATTCTTGGTGTAGGCACTCCTGAGCCAATGTGCCACCTAAGGAATGAAAGCAAATTTACAGCCTGGGAAGCAGGGTCTCAAGTAAGTCTGCTAAATGCCTGCCCTCCTTTATAGCCAGTTGAGAAAACGTGGCAAGGCTGATGCAACCCGCTTACAACGAAATGTTTCTCTTCAGAATAGGAGATTGTGCTACCAAACGCCAGCAGCTCGTCTCCCTCAGAATGCTGTTTCTGTGTAGACTAGGGAGAGACACCTTGGTCCCCAGCTCAGAACGGCTCCTTGCCCAGATTTTTTCATCCCTGAGAGAACCAGAAGGGCTGATCTCAACTAATCGGGCTGCATATCCAAGAATCCTTGGGGTAGGGCAGTTCTGAGTCAAAGTGCCACCTAAGGAAGGAAAGCAGTTTCCTTGCAACACGAAAGCACACCAAGGCCTGGAGTTTTCTCTAGAAACTGAAGTGGGCTTGAAGGTTGATGCCTACTGACTGCCCTCTTTATATCCAGTTGAGAAAATGGGAAAAGGGTGATGCAACCCGCTTACAACGAAATGTTTCTCTTCCGAATAGCAGATTTTTCTACCAAATGCCAGCAGCTCCTCTCCCTCAGAGTGCTGTTTCTGTGTACACTAGGGAAAGACACTATGGTCCGCAGCTTAGAACGGGTCTTTTCCCAGTTGGTTTCCTCCATGAAAGAGTCAGAAAGACTGATCTCAAAAAATCGGCCTGCACATCCCTGAATCCTTGGGGTAGGGAAGTTCTGAGCCAATATGCCACCTAAGGAATGAAAGCAAAATTTTCAGCCTGGGAAGCAGGGCCTCAAGTAAGTCTGCCAACAGAGTGCCCTCCTTTATAGCCAGCTGAGAAAATGAGGCAAGGCTGAATCTACCCACTTAACAACGAAATGTTTCACTTCAGAATAGGAGATTTTGCTACCAAACACCAGGAGCCCCTTTCCCTCAAAGGGCTGTTTCTGTGTAGACTAGGGAAAGACACCATGGTCTCCAGCTTAGAACGGCTCTTTTCACTGCTGGTTTCCTCCATGAAAGAGCCAGAAGTGCTGATCTGAACTAATGGGGATGCACATCCCTGAATCCTAGCGGTAGGGTAGTTCTGAGCCAAAGTGCCACCTAAGGAATGAAAGCAGAGTTTTCTGCCTGGGAAGCAGGGCCTCAAGTAAGTCTGCCAAGAGAGTGCCCTCCTTTAGAGCCAGCTGAGAAAATGTGGCAAGGCTGAATCTACCCGCTTACAACGAAATGTTTTTCTTCAGATAAGGATATTTTGCTACCAAACGCCAGCAGAGCCACTCCCTCAGAGTGCTGTTTCTGTGTAGACTAGGGAAAGACAGCATGGTCCCCAGCTTACAATGGCTCTTTTACCAGTTGGTTTTATCCATGAAAGAGCCAGAAGGGCTGATCTCTAGTAAGCGGGCTGCACATTCGTGATCTCTTGGGGTAGGGCAGTTCTGAGCAAATGTGCCACGTAAGGAAAGAAAGCAGAGTTTTCAGCCTGGGAAGCAGGGCCTCAAGTAAGTCAGCCAACAGAGTGCCCTCCTTTATAGCCAGTTGAGAAAATGAGGCAAGGCTGAAATTACCCGCTTACAACGAAATGTTTCTCTTCCGAATAGCAGATGTTTCTACCAAAGGCGAGCAGCTCCTCTCCCTCAGAGTGCTGTTTCTGTGTACACTACGGAAACACACTATGGTCCCCAGCGTAGAACGGGTCTTTTCCCAGTTGGTTTCCTCCATGAAAGAGTCAGAAAGGCTGATCTCAAAAAATCGGCCTGCACATCCCTGAATCCTTGGGGTAGGGGAGTTCTGAACCAATGTGCCACCTAAGGAATGAAAGCAAAATTTTCAGCCTGGGAAGCAGGGCCTCAAGTAAGTCTGCCAAAAGAGTGCCGTCTTTTAGAGCCAGCTGAGAAAATATGGCCAGGCTGAATCTACCCGCTTACAACGAAATGTATCATTTCAGAGTAGGAGATTTTGCTACCAAACACCAGGAGCCCCTTTCCCTCAAAATGCTGTTACTGTGTAGACTAGGGAAAGACACCATGGTTCCCAGCTTAGAACGGCTCTTTTCACTGTTGGTTTCCCCCATGAAAGAGTCAGACGTGCTGATCTCAACGAATCGGGCTGCACATCCCTGAATCCTAGGGGTAGGGCAGTTCTGAGCCAATGTGCCACCTAAGGAAAGAAATCAGAGTTTTCACCCTGGGAAGCAGGGCCTCAGGTAAGTCTGCCAACAGAGTGCCCTCCTTTATAGCCAGCTGAGAAATTCTGGCAAGGCTGAATCTACCCGCTTACAACGAAATGTTTCACTTTAGAAAAGGAGATTATGCTACCAAAGGCCAGCAGCCCCTCTCCTTCAGAATCCTGTTTCTCTTTAGACTAGGGAAAGACAGCATGGTCCCCAGCTTACAACGGCTCTTTTCCCAGTTGGGTTCCTCCATAAAAGAGCCAGAAGGGCTGATCTCAAGTAATCGGGCTGCACATCCGTGAACCCTTGGGGTAGGGCAGTTCTGAGCCAAAGTGCCACCGAAGGAAAGAAAGCAGAGTTTTCAGCCTGGGAAGCAGGGCCTCAAGTAAGTCTGCCAACAGAGTGCCCTCCTTTATAGCCAGCTGAGAAAATGAGGAAAGGCTGAATCTACCCGCTTACAGCGAAATATTTCTCTTCAGAATAGCAGATGTTTCTACCAAAGGCCAGCAGCTCCTCTCCCTCAGAGTGCTGTTTCTGTGTACACTACGGAAACACACTATGGTCCCCAGCTTAGAACGGGTCTTTTCCCAGTTGCTTTCCTCCATGAAAGAGTCAGAAATTCTGATCTCAAAAAATTGGCATGCACATCCCTGAATCCTTGGGGTAGGGGAGTTCTGAGCCAATGTGCCACCTAAGGAATGAAAGCAAAATTTTCAGCCTGGGAACCAGGGCCTCAAGTAAGTCTGCCAACAGAGTGCCCTCCTTTAGATCCAGCTGAGAAAATGTGGCCAGGCTGATCTACCCGCTTACAACGAAATATTTCACTTCAGTATAGGAGATTTTGCTACCAAACGCCAGCAGCCCCTTTCCCTCAAAGTGCTGTTTCTGTGTAGACTAGGGAAAGACACCATGGTTCCCAGCTAGCACGGCTGTTTTGACTGTTGGTTTCCTCCATGAAAGAGCCAGAAGTGCTGATCTCAACTAATCGGGCTGCACATCCCTATATCCTAGGGGTAGGGCAGTTCTGAGCCAACGTGCCACCTAAAGAAAGAAAGCAGAGTTTTCAGCCTGGGAAGCAGGGCCTTAGGTAACTCTGCCAACAGAATGCCCTCCTTTATAGCCAGCTGAGAAATTCTGGCAAGGCTGAATCTACCCACTTACAACGAAATGTTTCTCTTCAGAATAGCAGATGTTGCTACCAGACGCCAACAGCTCCTCTCCCTCAGAGTGCTGTTTCTGTGTAGACTAGGGAAAGACACTATGGTCCACAGCTTAGAACGGGTCTTATCCCTGTTGGTTTCCTCCATGAAAGAGCCAGAATGGCTGATCTCAACTAATTGGCCTGCACATCCCTGAATCCCTG
This sequence comes from Balaenoptera physalus, assembly GCF_965194825.1. Lineage (NCBI taxonomy): Eukaryota > Metazoa > Chordata > Mammalia > Artiodactyla > Balaenopteridae > Balaenoptera > Balaenoptera physalus. Next base: position 133,277 of record NW_028125847.1, read on the forward strand.
GGGTAGGATAGTTCTGAGCCAAAGTGCCACCTAAGGAATGAAAGCAAAATTTTCAGCCTGGGAAGCAGGGCCTCAAGTAAGTCAGCCAACAGAGTGCCCTCCTTTAGAGCCAGCTGAGAAAATGTGGCCAGGCTGAATCTACCCGCTTACAACGAAATGTTTCACTTCAGAATAGGAGATTTTGCTACCAAACGCCAGCAGCCCCTCTCCCTCAGAGTCCTGTTTCTGTGTAGACTAGGGAAAGACAGCATGGTCCCAAGCTTACAACGGCTCTTTTAACAGTTGGTTTTATCCATGAAAGAGCCAGAATGGCTGATCTCAAGTAATCGTGCTGCATATCCGTGAACCCTTGGGGTAGGGCAGTTCTGAGCCAATGTGCCACCTAAGGAAAGAAAGCAGAGTTTTCAGCCTGGGAAGCAGGGCCTCAAGTAAGTCTGCCAACAGAGTGCCCTCCTTTATAGCCAGCTGAGGAATTCTGGCAAGGCTGAATCTACCCGCTTACAACGAAATGTTTCACTTTAGAAAAGGAGATTATGCTACCAAACGCCAGCAGCACCTCTCCTTCAGAATCCTGTTTCTCTTTAGACTAGGGAAAGACAGCATGGTCCCCAGCTTACAACGGCTCTTTTCCAAGTTGGGTTCCTCTATAAAAGAGCCAGAAGGGCTGATCTCAAGTAATCGAGCTGCACATCCGTGAACCCTTGGGGTAGGGCAGTTCTGAGCCAAAGTGCCACCTAAGGAAAGAAAGCAGAGTTTTCAGCCTGGGAAGCAGGGCCTCAAGTAAGTCTGCCATCAGAGTGCCCTCCTTTAGAGCCAGCCGAGAAAATGTGGCAAGGCTGAATATACCCGCTTACAACGAAATGTTTCACTTCAGATAAGGAGATTATGCTACCAAACGCCAGCAGCCCCTCTCCCTCAGAGTCCTGTTTCTGTGTAGACTAGGGAAAGACACCAGGGTTCCCAGCTAGAACGGCTCTTTTACCAGTTGGTTTTATCCAAGAAAGAGCCAGAAGGGCTGATGTCAACTAATCGGGCTGCACATCCCTGTATCGTAGGGGTAGGGCAGTTCTGAGCCAATGTGCCACCTAAGGAAAGAAAGCAGAGTTTTCAGCCTGGGAAGCAGGGCCTCAAGTAAGTCTGCCAACAGAGTGCCCTCCTTTAGAGCCAGCTGAGAAATTCTGGCAAGGCTGAATCTACCCGCTTACAACGAAATGTTTCTCTTCAGAATAGCAGATGTTGCTACCAAACGCCAGCAGCTACTCTCCCTCAGAGTGCTGTTTCTGTGTACACTAGGAAAAGACACTATGGTCCACAGCTTAGAACGGGTCTTTTCCCAGTTGGTTTCCTCCATGAAAGAGTCAGAATGGCTGATCTCAAAAAATCGGCCTGCACATCCCTGAATACTTGGGGTAGGGGAGTTCTGAACCAATGTGCCACCTAAGGAATGAAAGCAAAATTTTCAGCCTGGGAACCAGGGCCTCAAGTAAGTCTGCCAAAAGAGTGCCCTCTTTTAGAGCCAGCTGAGAAAATATGGCCAGGCTGAATCTTCCCGCTTACAACGAAATCTTTCATTTCAGAGTAGGAGATTTTGTTACCAAACTCCAGGAGCCCCTTTCCCTCAAAGTGCTGTTACTGTGTAGACTAGGGAAAGACACCATGGTCCCCAGCTTAGAACGGCTCTTTTCACTGTTGGTTTCCCCCATGAAAGAGCCAGACGTGCTGATCTCAAATAATCGGGCTGCACATCCCTGAATCGTAGGGGTAGGGCAGTTCTGAGCCAATGTGCCACCTAAGGAAAGAAAGCAGGGTTTTCAGCCTGGGAAGCAGGGCCTCAGGTAAGTCTGCCAACAAAATGTCCTCCTTTATAGCCAGCTGAGGAATTCTGGCAAGGCTGAATCTACCCGCTTACAACGAAATGTTTCTCTTCAGAATAGCAGATGTTGCTACTAAACGCCACCAACTCCTCTCCCTGAGAATGCTGTTTCTGTGTACACTAGGGAAACACAGTATGGTCCACAGCTTAGAACGGGTCTTTTCCCAGTTGGTTTTATCCATGAAAGAGCCAGAAGGGCTGATCTCATGTAATCGGGCTGCACATCCGTGAACCCTTGGGGTAGGGCAGTTCTGAGCCAATGTGCCACCTAAGGAAAGAAAGCAGAGTTTTCAGCCTGGGAAGCAGGGCCTCAAGTAAGTTAGACAACAGAGTGCCCTCCTTTATAGCCAGCTGAGAAAATGAGGAAAGGCTGAATCTACCCGCTTACAGCGAAATGTTTCTCTTCAGAATAGCAGATGTTTCTACTGAACGCCAGCAGCTCCTCTCCCTCAGAGTGCTGTTTCTGTGTACACTAGAGAAAGACACTATGGTCCCCAGCTTAGAACGGGTCTTTTCCCAGTTGGTTTCCTCCAAGAAAGAGTCAGAAAGGCTGATCTCAAAAAATCGGCCTGCACATCCCTGAATCCTTGGGGTAGGGGAGTTCTGATCCAATGTGCCACCTAAGGAATGAAAGCAAAATTTTCAGCCTGGGAAGCAGGGGCTCAAGTAAGTCTGCCAACACAGTGCCGTCCTTTAGAGCCAGCTGAGAAAATGTGGCCAGGCTGATCTACCCGCTTACAACGAAATGTTTCATTTCAGAATAGGAGATTTTGCTACCAAACGCCAGCAGCCCCTTTCCCTCAAAGTGCTGTTTCTGTGTAGACTAGGGAAAGACACCATGGTTCCCAGCTAGAAAGGCTCTTTTGACTGTTGGTTTCCTCCATGAAAGAGCCAGAAGTGCTGATCTCAACTAATCGGGCTGCACATCCCTGAATCGTAGGGGTAGGGCAGTTCTGAGCCAATGTGCCACCTACGGAAAGAAAGCAGAGTTTTCAGCCTGGGAAGCAGGGCCTCAAGTAAGTCTGCCAAGAGAGTGCCCTCCTTTATAGCCAGCTGAGAAATTCTGGCAAGTCTGAATCTACCCGCTTACAACGAAATGATTCTCTTCAGAATAGCAGATGCTGCTACCAAACGCCAGCAGCTCCTCTCCCTCAGAATGCTGTTTCTGTGTAGACTAGGGAAAGACACTATGTACCACAGCTTAGCACGGGTCTTATCCCAGTTGGTTTCCTCCATGAAAGAGCCAGAAAGGCTGATCTCAACTAATCGGGCTGCACATCCCTGAATCCTAGGGGTAGGGTAGTTCTGAGCCAAAGTGCCAACTAAGGAATGAAAGCAAAATTTTCAGCCTGGGAAGCAGGGCCTCAAGTAAGTCTGCCAACAGATTGCCCTCTTTAAGAGCCAGCTGAGAAAATGTGGCCAGGCTGAATGTACCCGCTTACAACGAAATGTTTCACTTCAGAATAGGAGATTTTGCTACCAAACGCCAGGAGCCCCTTTCCCTCAAAGTGCTGTTTCTCTGTAGACTAGGGAAACACACCATGGTTCCCAGCTTAGAACGGTTCTTTTCACTGTTAGTTTCCTCCATGAAAGAGCCAGAAGTGCTGATCTCAACGAATCGGGCTGCACATCCCTGAATCCTAGGGGTAGGGCAGTTCTGAGCCAAAGTCCCACCTAAGGAAAGAAAGCAGACTTTTCAGCCTGGGAAGCAGGGCCTCAAGTAAGTCTTCGAACAGAGTGCCCTCCTTTGTAGCCAGCTGAGAAATTCTGGCAAGGCTGAATCTACCCCCTTACAATGAAATGTTTCACTTTAGAAAAGGAGACTATGCTACCAAACGCCAGCAGCCCCTCTCCTTCAGAATCCTGTTTCTCTTTAGACTAGGGAAAGACAGCATGGTCCCCAGCTTACAACGGCTCTTTTCCCAGTTGGTTTCCTCCATAACAGAGCCAGAAGGGCTGATCTCAAGTAATCGGGCTGCACATCCGTGAACCCTTGGGGTAGGGCAGTTCTGAGCCAATGTGCCACCTAAGGAAAGAAAGCAGAGTTTTCAGCCTGGGAAGCAGGGCCTCAAGTAAGTCTGCCAACAGAGTGCCCTCCTTTAGAGCCAGCAGAGAAAATGTGGCCAGGCTGATCTACCCGTTTACAACGAAAACAGCAGCCCCTCTCCCTCAGAGTCCTGTTTCTGTGTAGACTAGGGAAAGACACCACGGTTCCCAGCTAGAACGGCTGTTTTACCAGTTGGTTTTATCCAAGAAAGAGCCAGAAGGGCTGATCTCAACTAATCGGGCTGCACATCCCTGAATCGTAGGGGTAGGGCAGTTCTGAGCCAATGTGCCACCTAAGGAAAGAAAGCAGAGTTTTCAGCCTGGGAAGCAGGGCCTCAAGTAAGTCTGCCAACAGAGTGCCCTCCTTTAGAGCCAGCTGAGAAATTCTGGCAAGGCTGAATCTACCCGCTTACAACGAAATGTTTCTCTTCAGAATAGCAGATGTTGCTACCAAACGCCAGCAGCTACTCTCCCTCAAAGTGCTGTTTCTGTGTACCCTAGGAAAAGACACTATGGTCCACAGCTTAGAACGGGTCTTTTCCCAGTTGCTTTCCTCCATGAAGGAGCCAGAAAGGCTGATCTCAACTAATCGGCCTGCACATCCCTGAATCCTCGGGGTAGGGTAGTTCTGAGCCAAAGTGCCAACTAAGGAATGAAAGCAAAATTTTCAGCCTGGGAAGCAGGGCCTCAAGTAAGTCTACCAACAGAGTGCCCTCTTTAAGAGCCAGCTGAGAAAATGTGGCCAGGCTGAATGTACCCGCTTACAACGAAATGTTTCACTTCAGAATAGGAGATTTTGCTACCAAACGCCAGCAGCCCCTTTCCCTCAAAGTGCCGCTACTGTGTAGACTACGGAAAGACACCATGGTTCCCAGCTTAGAACGGCTCTTTTCACTGTTGATTTCCCCCATGAAAGAGCCAGACGTGCTGATCTCAACTAATCGGGCTGCACATCCCTGAATCCTAGAGGTAGGGTAGTTCTGAGCCAAAGTGCCACCTAAGGAATGAAAGCAAAGTTTTCAGCCTGGGAAGCAGGGCCTCATTAAGTCTGCCAACAGAGTGCCCTCCTTTAGAGCCAGCAGAGAATATGTGGCAAGGCTGAATCTACCCGCTTATAACGAAATGCTTCACTTCAGAAAAGGAGATTATGCTACCAAACGCCAGCAGCCGCTCTCCCTCAGAGTCCTGTTTCTGTGTAGACTAGGGAAAGACAGCATGGTCCCCAGCTTACAACGGCTCTTTTAACAGTTGGTTTTATCCATGAAAGAGCCAGAATGGCTGATCTCAAGTAATCATGCTGCATATCCGTGAACCCTTGGGGTAGGGCAGTTCTGAGCCAATGTGCCACCTAAGGAAAGAAAGCAGAGTTTTCAGCCTGGGAAGCAGGGCCTCAGGTAAGTCTGCCAACAGAGTGCCCTCCTTTAGAGCCAGCTGAGAAAATGTGGCCAGGCTGATCTACCCGTTTACAACGAAAACAGCAGCCCCTCTCCCTCAGAGTGCTGTTTCTGTGTAGACTAGGGAAAGACACCATGGTTCCCAGCTAGAACGGCTCTTTTACCAGTTGGTTTTATCCAAGAAAGAGCCAGAAGGGCTGATCTCAACTAATCGGGCTGCACATCCCTGAATCCTAGGGGTAGGGCAGTTCTGAGCCAACGTGCCACCTAAAGAAAGAAAGCAGAGTTTTCAGCCTGGGAAGCAGGGCCTCAGGTAAGTCTGCCAACAGAGTGCCCTCCTTTATAGCCACCTAAGAAATTCTGGCAAGGCTGAATCTACCCGCTTACAACGAAATATTTCACTTCAGAATAGGAGATTTTGCTACCAAACACCAGGAGCCCCTTTCCCTCAAAATGCTGTTACTGTGTAGACTAGGGAAAGACACCATGGTTCCCAGCTTAGAACGGCTCTTTTCACTGTTGGTTTCCCCCATGAAAGAGTCAGACGTGCTGATCTCAGCGAATCGGGCTGCACATCCCTGATTCCTAGGGGTAGGGCAGTTCTGAGCCAATGTGCCACCTAAGGAAAGAAATCAGAGTTTTCACCCTGGGAAGCAGGGCCTCAGGTAAGTCTGCCAACAGAGTGCCCTCCTTTATAGCCAGCTGAGAAATTCTGGCAAGGCTGAATCTACCCACTTACAACGAAATGTTTCACTTTAGAAAAGGAGATTATGCTACCAAACGCCAGCAGCCCCTCTCCCTCAGAGTCCTGTTTCTGTGTAGACTAGGGAAAGACACCATGGTTCCCAGCTAGAACGGCTCTTTTACCAGTTGGATTTATCCAAAAAAGAGCCAGAAGGGCTGATCTCAACTAATCGGGCTGCACATCCCTGAATCGTAGGGGTAGGGCAGTTCTGAGCCAATGTGCCACCTAAGGAAAGAAAGCAGAGTTTTCAGTCTGGGAAGCAGGGCCTCAAGTAAGTCTGCCAACAGAGTGCCCTCCTTTAGAGCCAGCTGAGAAATTCTGGCAAGGCTGAATCTACCCGCTTACAACGAAATGTTTCTCTTCAGAATAGCAGATGTTGCTACCAAACGCCAGCAGCTACTCTCCCTCAGAGTGCTGTTTCTGTGTACACTAGGAAAAGACACTATGGTCCGCAGCTTAGAACGGGTCTTTTCCCAGTTGGTTTTATCCATGAAAGAGCCAGAAGGGCTGATCTCATGTAATCGGGCTGCACATCCGTGAACCCTTGGGGTAGGGCAGTTCTGAGCCAATGTGCCACCTAAGGAAAGAAAGCAGAGTTCTCAGCCTGGGAAGCAGGGCCTCAAGTAAGTTAGACAACAGAGTGCCCTCCTTTATAGCCAGCTGAGAAAATGAGGAAAGGCTGAATCTACCCGCTTACAGCGAAATGTTTCTCTTCAGAATAGCAGATGTTTCTACTGAACGCCAGCAGCTCCTCTCCCTCAGAGTGCTGTTTCTGTGTACACTAGAGAAAGACACTATGGTCCCCAGCTTAGAACAGGTCTTTTCCCAGTTGGTTTCCTCCATGAAAGAGTCAGAAAGGCTGATCTCAAAAAATCGGCCTGCACATCCCTGAATCCTTGGGGTAGGGGAGTTCTGAGCCAATGTGCCACCTAAGGAATGAAAGCAAAATTTTCAGCCTGGGAAGCAGGGGCTCAAGTAAGTCTGCCAACACAATGCCCTCCTTTAGAGCCAGCTGAGAAAATGTGGCCAGGCTGATCTACCCGCTTACAACGAAATGTTTCACTTCAGAATAAGAGATTTTGCTACCAAACGCCGGCAGCCCCTTTCCCTCAAAGTGCTGTTTCTGTGTAGACTAGGGAAAGACACCATGGTTCCCAGCTAGAAAGGCTCTTTTGACTGTGGGTTTCCTCCATGAAAGAGCCAGAAGTGCTGATCTCAACGAATCGGGCTGCACATCCCTGAATCCTAGGGGTAGGGCAGTTCTGAGCCAAAGTGCCACTTAAGGAAAGAAATCAGACTTTTCAGCCTGGGAAGCAGGGCCTCAAGTAAGTCTTCCAACAGAGTGCCCTCCTTTGTAGCCAGCTGAGAAATTCTGGCAAGGCTGAATCTAACCCCTTACAATGAAATGTTTCACTTTAGAAAAGGAGACTATGCTACCAAACGCCAGCAGCCCCTCTCCTTCAGAATCCTGTTTCTCTTTAGACTAGGGAAAGACAGCATGGTCCCCAGCTTACAACGGCTCTTTTCCCAGTTGGTTTCCTCCATAACAGAGCCAGAAGGGCTGATCTCAAGTAATCGGGCTGCACATCCGTGAACCCTTGCGGTAGAGCAGTTCTGAGCCAATGTGCCACCTAAGGAAAGAAAGCAGACTTTTCAGCCTGGGAAGCAGGGCCTAAAGTAAGTCAGCCAACAGAGTGCCCTCCTTTATAGCTAGCTGAGAAAATGAGGCAAGGCTGAATCTACCCGCTTACCACGAAATGTTTCTCTTCCGAATAGCAGATGTTGCTACCAAACGCCAGCAGCTCCTCTCCCTCAGAGTGCTGTTTCTGTGTAGACTAGGGAAAGACACTATGGTGCACAGCTTAGAACGTGTCTTTTCCCAGTTGGTTTCCTCCATGAAAGAGCCAGAAAGGCTGATCTCAACTAATCGGCCTGCACATCCCTGAATCCCTGGGGTAGGGTAGTTCTGAGCCAAAGTGCCACCTAAGGAATGACAGCCGAGTTTTCAGCCTGGGAAGCAGGGCCTCAAGTAAGTCTGCCAACAGAGTGCCCTCCTTTGGAGCCAGCTGAGAAAATGTGGCAAGGCTGAATATACCCGCTTACAACGAAATGTTTCTCTTCAGATAAGGAGATTATTCTACCAAACGCCAGCAGAGCCACTCCCTCAGAGTCCTGTTTCTGTGTAGACTAGGGAAAGACAGCATTGTCCCCCGCTTACAACGGCTCTTTTACCAGTTGGTTTTATCCATGAAAGAGCCAGAAGGGCTGATCTCTAGTAATCGGGCTGCACATCCGTGAACCCTTGCGGTAGGGCAGTTCTGAGCCAATGTGCCACCTAAGGAATGAGAGCAAAATTTTCATCCTGGGAAGCAGGGCCTCAACTAATTCCGCCAAGAGAGTGTCCTCTTTAAGAGCCAGCTGAGAAAATGTGGCCAGGCTGAATATACCCGCTTACAACGAAATGTTTCTCTTCCGAATAGCAGATGTTTCTACCAAATGCGAGCAGCTGCTCTCCCTCAGAGTGCTGTTTCTGTGTACACTAGGGAAAGACACTATGGTCCGCAGCTTAGAACGGGTCTTTTCCCAGTTGGTTTCCTCCATGAAAGAGTCAGAAAGATTGATCTCAAAAAATCGGCCTGCACAACCCTGAATCCTTGGGGTAGGGAAGTTCTGAGCCAATGTGCCACCTAAGGAATGAGAGCAAAATTTTCAGCCTGGGAAGCAGGGCCTCAAGTAAGTCCGCCAATAGAGTGCCCTCTTTAAGAGCCAGCTGAGAAAATGTGGCCAGGCTGAATCTACCCACTTACAACGAAATGTTTCACTTCAGAATAGGAGATTTTGCTACCAAAAGCCAGCAGCCACTCTCCCTCAGAGTCCTGTTTCTGTGTAGACTAGGGAAAGACAGCATGGTCCCCAGCTTACAACGGCTCTTTTAACAGTTGGTTTTATCCATGAAAGAGCCAGAATGGCTGATCTCAAGTAATCGTGCTGCATATCCGTGAACCCTTGGGGTAGGGCAGTTCTGAGCCAATGTGCCACCTAAGGAAAGAAAGCAGAGTTTTCAGCCGGGGAAGCAGGGCCTCAAGTAAGTCAGCCAACAGAGTGCCCTCCTTTATAGCCAGCTGAGAAAATGAGGAAAGGCTGAATCTACCCGCTTACAGCGAAATATTTCTCTTCAGAATAGCAGATGTTTCTACCAAAGGCCAGCAGCTCCTCTCCCTCAGAGTGCTGTTTCTGTGTACACTACGGAAACACACTATGGTCCCCAGCTTAGAACAGGTCTTTTCCCAATTGCTTTCCTCCATGAAAGAGTCAGAAAGTCTGATCTCAAAAAATTGGCATGCACATCCCTGAATCCTTGGGGTAGGGGAGTTCTGAGCCAATGTGCCACCTAAGGAATGAAAGCAAAATTTTCAGCCTGGGAACCAGGGCCTCAAGTAAGTCTGCCAACAGAGTGCCCTCCTTTAGATCCAGCTGAGAAAATGTGGCCAGGCTGATCTACCCGCTTACAACGAAATATTTCACTTCAGAATAGGAGATTTTGCTACCAAACGCCAGCAGCCCCTTTCCCTCAAAGTGCTGTTTCTGTGTAGACTAGGGAAAGACACCATGGTTCCCAGCTAGCACGGCTGTTTTGACTGTTGGTTTCCTCCATGAAAGAGCCAGAAGTGCTGATCTCAACTAATCGGGCTGCACATCCCTATATCCTAGGCGTAGGGCAGTTCTGGGCCAACGTGCCACCTAAAGAAAGAAAGCAGAGTTTTCAGCCTGGGAAGCAGGGCCTTAGGTAACTCTGCCAACAGAATGCCCTCCTTTATAGCCAGCTGAGAAATTCTGGCAAGGCTGAATCTACCCACTTACAACGAAATGTTTCTCTTCAGAATAGCAGATGTTGCTACCAGACGCCAGCAGCTCCTCTCCCTCAGAGTGCTGTTTCTGTGTAGACTAGGGAAAGACACTATGGTCCACAGCTTAGAACGGGTCTTATCCCTGTTGGTTTCCTCCATGAAAGAGCCAGAAAGGCTGATCTCAACTAATTGGCCTGCACATCCCTGAATCCCTGGGGTAGGATAGTTCTGAGCCAAAGTGCCACCTAAGGAATGAAAGCAAAATTTTCAGCCTGGGAAGCAGGGCCTCAAGTAAGTCAGCCAACAGAGTGCCCTCCTTTAGAGCCAGCTGAGAAAATGTGGCCAGGCTGAATCTACCCGCTTACAACGAAATGTTTCACTTCAGAATAGGAGATTTTGCTACCAAACACCAGGAGCCCCTTTCCCTCAAAGTGCTGTTTCTCTGTAGACTAGGGAAACACACCATGGTTCCCAGCTTAGAACGGCTCTTTTCACTGTGGGTTTCCTCCATGAAAGAGCCAGAAGTGCTGATCTCAACGAATCGGGCTGCACATCCCTGAATCCTAGGGGTAGGGCAGTTCTGAGCCAAAGTGCCACCTAAGGAAAGAAAGCAGAGTTTTCAGCCTGGGAAGCAGGGCCTCAAGTAAGTCTGCCAACAGAGTGCCCTCCTTTATAGCCAGCTGAGGAATTCTGGCAAGGCTGAATCTACCCGCTTACAACGAAATGTTTCACTTTAGAAAAGGAGATTATGCTACCAAACGCCAGCAGCCCCTCTCCTTCAGAATCCTGTTTCTCTTTAGACTAGGGAAAGACAGCATGGTCCCCAGCTTACAACGGCTCTTTTCCCAGTTGGGTTCCTCCATAAAAGAGCCAGAAGGGCTGATCTCAAGTAATCGAGCTGCACATCCGTGAACCCTTGGGGTAGGGCAGTTCTGAGCCAAAGTGCCACCTAAGGAAAGAAAGCAGAGTTTTCAGCCTGGGAAGCAGGGCCTCAAGTAAGTCTGCCATCAGAGTGCCCTCCTTTAGAGCCAGCTGAGAAAATGCGGCAAGGCTTAATATACCCGCTTACAACGAAATGTTTCACTTCAGATAAGGAGATTATGCTACCAAACGCCAGCAGCCCCTCTCCCTCAGAGTCCTGTTTCTGTGTAGACTAGGGAAAGACACCATGGTTCCCAGCTAGAACGGCTCTTTTACCAGTTGGTTTTATCCAAGAAAGAGCCAGAAGGGCTGATCTCAACTAATCGGGCTGCACATCCCTGAATCGTAGGGGTAGGGCAGTTCTGAGCCAATGTGCCACCTAAGGAAAGAAAGCAGAGTTTTCAGCCTGGGAAGCAGGGCCTCAAGTAAGTCTGCCAACAGAGTGCCCTCCTTTAGAGCCAGCTGAGAAATTCTGGCAAGGCTGAATCTACCCGCTTACAACGAAATGTTTCTCTTCAGAATAGCAGATGTTGCTACCAAACGCCAGCAGCTACTCTCCCTCAGAGTGCTGTTTCTGTGTACACTAGGAAAAGACACTATGGTCCGCAGCTTAGAACGGGTCTTTTCCCAGTTGCTTTCCTCCATGAAAGTGTCAGAATGGCTGATCTCAAAAAATCGGCCTGCACATCCCTGAATACTTGGGGTAGGGGAGTTCTGAACCAATGTGCCACCTAAGGAATGAAAGCAAAATTTTCAGCCTGGGAACCAGGGCCTCAAGTAAGTCTGCCAAAAGAGAGCCCTCTTTTAGAGCCAGCTGAGAAAATATGGCCAGGCTGAATCTTCCCGCTTACAACGAAATCTTTCACTTCAGAGTAGGAGATTTTGTTACCAAACTCCAGGAGCCCCTTTCCCTCAAAGTGCTGTTACTGGGTAGACTAGGGAAAGACACCATGGTCCCCAGCTTAGAACGGCTCTTTTCACTGTTGGTTTCCCCCATGAAAGAGCCAGACGTGCTGATCTCAAATAATCGGGCTGCACATCCCTGAATCCTAGGGGTAGGGCAGTTCTGAGCCAATGTGCCACCTAAGGAAAGAAAGCAGAGTTTTCAGCCTGGGAAGCAGGGCCTCAAGTAAGTCTGCCAACAGAGTGCCCTCCTTTAGAGCCAGCTGAGAAATTCTGGCAAGGCTGAATCTACCCGCTTACAACGAAATGTTTCTCTTCAGAATAGCAGATGTTGCTACCAAACGCCAGCAGCTACTCTCCCTCAGAGTGCTGTTTCTGTGTACACTAGGAAAAGACACTATGGTCTGCAGCTTAGAACGGGTCTTTTCCCAGTTGGTTTTATCCGTGAAAGAGCCAGAAGGGCTGATCTCATGTAATCGGGCTGCACATCCGTGAACCCTTGAGGTAGGGCAGTTCTGAGCCAATGTGCCACCTAAGGAAAGAAAGCAGAGTTCTCAGCCTGGGAAGCAGGGCCTCAAGTAAGTTAGACAACAGAGTGCCCTCCTTTATAGCCAGCTGAGAAAATGAGGAAAGGCTGAATCTACCCGCTTACAGCGAAATGTTTCTCTTCAGAATAGCAGATGTTTCTACTGAACGCCAGCAGCTCCTCTCCCTCAGAGTGCTGTTTCTGTGTACACTAGAGAAAGACACTATGGTCCCCAGCTTAGAACGGGTCTTTTCCCAGTTGGTTTCCTCCATGAAAGAGTCAGAAAGGCTGATCTCAAAAAATCGGCCTGCACATCCCTGAATCCTTGGGGTAGGGGAGTTCTGAGCCAATGTGCCACCTAAGGAATGAAAGCAAAATTTTCAGCCTGGGAAGCAGGGGCTCAAGTAAGTCTGCCAACACAATGCCCTCCTTTAGAGCCAGCTGAGAAAATGTGGCCAGGCTGATCTACCCGCTTACAACGAAATGTTTCACTTCAGAATAAGAGATTTTGCTACCAAACGCCGGCAGCCCCTTTCCCTCAAAGTGCTGTTTCTGTGTAGACTAGGGAAAGACACCATGGTTCCCAGCTAGAAAGGCTCTTTTGACTGTTGGTTTCCTCCATGAAAGAGCCAGAAGTGCTGATCTCAACTAATCGGGCTGCACATCCCTGAATCGTAGGGGTAGGGCAGTTCTGAGCCAATGAGCCACCTACGGAAAGAAAGCAGAGTTTTCAGCCTGGGAAGCAGGGCCTCAAGTAAGTCTGCCAACAGAGTGCCCTCCTTTATAGCCAGCTGAGAAATTCTGGCAAGGCTGAATCTACCCGCTTACAACGAAATGTTTCTCTTCAGAATAGCAGATGCTGCTACCAAACGCCAGCAGCTCCTCTCCCTCAGAGTGCTGTTTCTGTGTAGACTAGGGAAAGACACTATGGACCACAGCTTAGCACGGGTCTTATCCCAGTTGGTTTCCTCCATGAAAGAGCCAGAAAGGCTGATCTCAACTAATCGGCCTGCACATCCCTGAATCCCTGGGGTAGGGTAGTTCTGAGCCAATGTGCCACCTAAGGAATGAAAGCAAAATTTTCAGCCTGGGAAGCAGGGCCTCAAGTAAGTCAGCCAACAGAGTGCCCTCTTTTAGAGCCAGCTGAGAAAATGTGGCCAGGCTGAATGTACCCGCTTACAACGAAATGTTTCACTTCAGAATAGGAGATTTTGCTACCAAATGCCAGGAGCCCCTTTCCCTCAAAGTGCTGTTTCTCTGTAGACTAGGGAAACACACCATGGTTCCCAGCTTAGAACGGTTCTTTTCACTGTTGGTTTCCTCCATGAAAGAGCCAGAAGTGCTGATCTCAACGAATCGGGGTGCACATCCATGAATCCTAGGGGTAGGGCAGTTCTGAGCCAAAGTGCCACCTAAGGAAAGAAAGCAGACTTTTCAGCCTGGGAAGCAGGTCCTCAAGTAAGTCTTCCAACAGAGTGCCCTCCTTTGTAGCCAGCTGAGAAATTCTGGCAAGGCTGAATCTACCCCCTTACAATGAAATGTTTCACTTTAGAAAAGGAGACTATGCTACCAAACGCCAGCAGCCCCTCTCCTTCAGAATCCTGTTTCTCTTTAGACTAGGGAAAGACAGCATGGTCCCCAGCTTACAACGGCTCTTTTCCCAGTTGGGTTCCTCCATAAAAGAGCCAGAAGGGCTGATCTCAAGTAATCGGGCTGCACATCCGTGAACCCTTGGGGTAGGGCAGTTCTGAGCCAAAGTGCCACCTAAGGAAAGAAAGCAGAGTTTTCAGCCTGGGAAGCAGGGCCTCAAGTAAGTCTGCCAACAGAGTGCCCTCCTTTAGAGCCAGCTGAGAAATTCTGGCAAGGCTGAATCTACCCGCTTACAACGAAATGTTTCTCTTCAGAATAGCAGATGTTGCTACCAAACGCCAGCAGCTACTCTCCCTCAGAGTGCTGTTTCTGTGTACACTAGGAAAAGACACTATGGTCCGCAGCTTAGAACGGGTCTTTTCCCAGTTGGTTTCCTCCATGAAAGAGTCAGAATGGCTGATCTCAAAAAATCGGCCTGCACATCCCTGAATACTTGGGGTAGGGGAGTTCTGAACCAATGTGCCACCTAAGGAATGAAAGCAAAATTTTCAGCCTGGGAACCAGGGCCTCAAGTAAGTCTGCCAAAAGAGAGCCCTCTTTTAGAGCCAGCTGAGAAAATATGGCCAGGCTGAATCTTCCCGCTTACAACGAAATCTTTCACTTCAGAGTAGGAGATTTTGTTACCAAACTCCAGGAGCCCCTTTCCCTCAAAGTGCTGTTACTGGGTAGACTAGGGAAAGACACCATGGTCCCCAGCTTAGAACGGCTCTTTTCATTGTTGGTTTCCCCCATGAAAGAGCCAGACGTGCTGATCTCAAATAATCGGGCTGCACATCCCTGAATCCTAGGGGTAGGGCAGTTCTGAGCCAATGTGCCACCTAAGGAAAGAAAGCAGAGTTTTCAGCCTGGGAAGCAGGGCCTCAAGTAAGTCTGCCAACAGAGTGCCCTCCTTTAGAGCCAGCTGAGAAATTCTGGCAAGGCTGAATCTACCCGCTTACAACGAAATGTTTCTCTTCAGAATAGCAGATGTTGCTACCAAACGCCAGCAGCTACTCTCCCTCAGAGTGCTGTTTCTGTGTACACTAGGAAAAGACACTATGGTCTGCAGCTTAGAACGGGTCTTTTCCCAGTTGGTTTTATCCGTGAAAGAGCCAGAAGGGCTGATCTCATGTAATCGGGCTGCACATCCGTGAACCCTTGAGGTAGGGCAGTTCTGAGCCAATGTGCCACCTAAGGAAAGAAAGCAGAGTTCTCAGCCTGGGAAGCAGGGCCTCAAGTAAGTTAGACAACAGAGTGCCCTCCTTTATAGCCAGCTGAGAAAATGAGGAAAGGCTGAATCTACCCGCTTACAGCGAAATGTTTCTCTTCAGAATAGCAGATGTTTCTACTGAACGCCAGCAGCTCCTCTCCCTCAGAGTGCTGTTTCTGTGTACACTAGAGAAAGACACTATGGTCCCCAGCTTAGAACGGGTCTTTTCCCAGTTGGTTTCCTCCATGAAAGAGTCAGAAAGGCTGATCTCAAAAAATCGGCCTGCACATCCCTGAATCCTTGGGGTAGGGGAGTTCTGAGCCAATGTGCCACCTAAGGAATGAAAGCAAAATTTTCAGCCTGGGAAGCAGGGGCTCAAGTAAGTCTGCCAACACAATGCCCTCCTTTAGAGCCAGCTGAGAAAATGTGGCCAGGCTGATCTACCCGCTTACAACGAAATGTTTCACTTCAGAATAAGAGATTTTGCTACCAAACGCCGGCAGCCCCTTTCCCTCAAAGTGCTGTTTCTGTGTAGACTAGGGAAAGACACCATGGTTCCCAGCTAGAAAGGCTCTTTTGACTGTTGGTTTCCTCCATGAAAGAGCCAGAAGTGCTGATCTCAACTAATCGGGCTGCACATCCCTGAATCGTAGGGGTAGGGCAGTTCTGAGCCAATGAGCCACCTACGGAAAGAAAGCAGAGTTTTCAGCCTGGGAAGCAGGGCCTCAAGTAAGTCTGCCAACAGAGTGCCCTCCTTTATAGCCAGCTGAGAAATTCTGGCAAGGCTGAATCTACCCGCTTACAACGAAATGTTTCTCTTCAGAATAGCAGATGCTGCTACCAAACGCCAGCAGCTCCTCTCCCTCAGAGTGCTGTTTCTGTGTAGACTAGGGAAAGACACTATGGACCACAGCTTAGCACGGGTCTTATCCCAGTTGGTTTCCTCCATGAAAGAGCCAGAAAGGCTGATCTCAACTAATCGGCCTGCACATCCCTGAATCCCTGGGGTAGGGTAGTTCTGAGCCAATGTGCCACCTAAGGAATGAAAGCAAAATTTTCAGCCTGGGAAGCAGGGCCTCAAGTAAGTCAGCCAACAGAGTGCCCTCTTTTAGAGCCAGCTGAGAAAATGTGGCCAGGCTGAATCTACCCGCTTACAACGAAATGTTTCACTTCAGAATAGGAGATTTTGCTACCAAACGCCAGGAGCCCCTTTCCCTCAAAGTGCTGTTTCTCTGTAGACTAGGGAAACACACCATGGTTCCCAGCTTAGAACGGTTCTTTTCACTGTTGGTTTCCTCCATGAAAGAGCCAGAAGTGCTGATCTCAACGAATCGGGGTGCACATCCATGAATCCTAGGGGTAGGGCAGTTCTGAGCCAAAGTGCCACCTAAGGAAAGAAAGCAGACTTTTCAGCCTGGGAAGCAGGTCCTCAAGTAAGTCTTCCAACAGAGTGCCCTCCTTTGTAGCCAGCTGAGAAATTCTGGCAAGGCTGAATCTACCCCCTTACAATGAAATGTTTCACTTTAGAAAAGGAGACTATGCTACCAAACGCCAGCAGCCCCTCTCCTTCAGAATCCTGTTTCTCTTTAGACTAGGGAAAGACAGCATGGTCCCCAGCTTACAACGGCTCTTTTCCCAGTTGGGTTCCTCCATAAAAGAGCCAGAAGGGCTGATCTCAAGTAATCGGGCTGCACATCCGTGAACCCTTGGGGTAGGGCAGTTCTGAGCCAAAGTGCCACCTAAGGAAAGAAAGCAGAGTTTTCAGCCTGGGAAGCAGGGCCTCAAGTAAGTCTGCCATCAGAGTGCCCTCCTTTAGAGCCAGCTGAGAAAATGTGGCAAGGCTGAATATACCCGCTTACAACGAAATGTTTCACTTCAGATAAGGAGATTATGCTACCAAACGCCAGCAGCCCCTCTCCCTCAGAGTCCTGTTTCTGTGTAGACTAGGGAAAGACACCATGGTTCCCAGGTAGAACGGCTCTTTTACCAGTTGGTTTTATCCAAAAAAGAGCCAGAAGGGCTGATCTCAACTCATCGGGCTGCACATCCCTGAATCGTAGGAGTAGGGCAGTTCTGAGCCAATGTGCCACCTAAGGAAAGAAAGCAGAGTTTTCAGCCTGGGAAGCAGGGCCTCAAGTAAGTCTGCCAACAGAGTGCCCTCCTTTATAGCCAGCTGAGAAAATGTGGCCAGGCTGATCTACCCGTTTACAATGAAAACAGCAGCCCCTCTCCCTCAGAGTCCTGTTTCTGTGTAGACTAGGGTAAGACACCATGGTTCCCAGCTAGGACGGCTCTTTTACCAGTTGGTTTTATCCAAGAAAGAGCCAGAAGGGCTGATCTCAACTAATCGGGCTGCACATCCCTGAATCGTAGGGGTAGGGCAGTTCTGAGCCAATGTGCCACCTAAGGAAAGAAAGCAGAGTTTTCAGCCTGGGAAGCAGGGCCTCAAGTAAGTCTGCCAACAGAGTGCCCTCCTTTAGAGCCAGCTGAGAAATTCTGGCAAGGCTGAATCTACCCGCTTACAACGAAATGTTTCTCTTCAGAATAGCAAATGTTGCTACCAAACGCCAGCAGCTACTCACCCTCAGAGTGCTGTTTCTGTGTACACTAGGAAAAGACACTATGGTCCACAGCTTAGAACGGGTCTTTTCCCAGTTGGTTTCCCCAATGAAAGACTCAGAATGGCTGATCTCAAAAAATCGTCCTGCACATCCCTGAATACTTGGGGTAGGGGAGTTCTGAACCAATGTGCCACCTAAGGAATGAAAGCAAAATTTTCAGCCTGGGAAGCAGGGCCTCAAGTAAGTCAGCCAACAGAGTGCCCTCTTTTAGAGCCAGCTGAGAAAATGTGGCCAGGCTGAATGTACCCGCTTACAACGAAATGTTTCACTTCAGAATAGGAGATTTTGCTACCAAACGCCAGGAGCCCCTTTCCCTCAAAGTGCTGTTTCTCTGTAGACTAGGGAAACACACCATGGTTCCCAGCTTAGAACGGTTCTTTTCACTGTTGGTTTCCTCCATGAAAGAGCCAGAAGTGCTGATCTCAACGAATCGGGGTGCACATCCATGAATCCTAGGGGTAGGGCAGTTCTGAGCCAAAGTGCCACCTAAGGAAAGAAAGCAGACTTTTCAGCCTGGGAAGCAGGTCCTCAAGTAAGTCTTCCAACAGAGTGCCCTCCTTTGTAGCCAGCTGAGAAATTCTGGCAAGGCTGAATCTACCCCCTTACAATGAAATGTTTCACTTTAGAAAAGGAGACTATGCTACCAAACGCCAGCAGCCCCTCTCCTTCAGAATCCTGTTTCTCTTTAGACTAGGGAAAGACAGCATGGTCCCCAGCTTACAACGGCTCTTTTCCCAGTTGGGTTCCTCCATAAAAGAGCCAGAAGGGCTGATCTCAAGTAATCGGGCTGCACATCCGTGAACCCTTGGGGTAGGGCAGTTCTGAGCCAAAGTGCCACCTAAGGAAAGAAAGCAGAGTTTTCAGCCTGGGAAGCAGGGCCTCAAGTAAGTCTGCCAACAGAGTGCCCTCCTTTAGAGCCAGCTGAGAAATTCTGGCAAGGCTGAATCTACCCGCTTACAACGAAATGTTTCTCTTCAGAATAGCAGATGTTGCTACCAAACGCCAGCAGCTACTCTCCCTCAGAGTGCTGTTTCTGTGTACACTAGGAAAAGACACTGTGGTCCGCAGCTTAGAACGGGTCTTTTCCCAGTTGGTTTCCTCCATGAAAGAGTCAGAATGGCTGATCTCAAAAAATCGGCCTGCACATCCCTGAATACTTGGGGTAGGGGAGTTCTGAACCAATGTGCCACCTAAGGAATGAAAGCAAAATTTTCAGCCTGGGAACCAGGGCCTCAAGTAAGTCTGCCAAAAGAGAGCCCTCTTTTAGAGCCAGCTGAGAAAATATGGCCAGGCTGAATCTTCCCGCTTACAACGAAATCTTTCACTTCAGAGTAGGAGATTTTGTTACCAAACTCCAGGAGCCCCTTTCCCTCAAAGTGCTGTTACTGGGTAGACTAGGGAAAGACACCATGGTCCCCAGCTTAGAACGGCTCTTTTCATTGTTGGTTTCCCCCATGAAAGAGCCAGACGTGCTGATCTCAAATAATCGGGCTGCACATCCCTGAATCCTAGGGGTAGGGCAGTTCTGAGCCAATGTGCCACCTAAGGAAAGAAAGCAGAGTTTTCAGCCTGGGAAGCAGGGCCTCAAGTAAGTCTGCCAACAGAGTGCCCTCCTTTAGAGCCAGCTGAGAAATTCTGGCAAGGCTGAATCTACCCGCTTACAACGAAATGTTTCTCTTCAGAATAGCAGATGTTGCTACCAAACGCCAGCAGCTACTCTCCCTCAGAGTGCTGTTTCTGTGTACACTAGGAAAAGACACTATGGTCTGCAGCTTAGAACGGGTCTTTTCCCAGTTGGTTTTATCCGTGAAAGAGCCAGAAGGGCTGATCTCATGTAATCGGGCTGCACATCCGTGAACCCTTGAGGTAGGGCAGTTCTGAGCCAATGTGCCACCTAAGGAAAGAAAGCAGAGTTCTCAGCCTGGGAAGCAGGGCCTCAAGTAAGTTAGACAACAGAGTGCCCTCCTTTATAGCCAGCTGAGAAAATGAGGAAAGGCTGAATCTACCCGCTTACAGCGAAATGTTTCTCTTCAGAATAGCAGATGTTTCTACTGAACGCCAGCAGCTCCTCTCCCTCAGAGTGCTGTTTCTGTGTACACTAGAGAAAGACACTATGGTCCCCAGCTTAGAACGGGTCTTTTCCCAGTTGGTTTCCTCCATGAAAGAGTCAGAAAGGCTGATCTCAAAAAATCGGCCTGCACATCCCTGAATCCTTGGGGTAGGGGAGTTCTGAGCCAATGTGCCACCTAAGGAATGAAAGCAAAATTTTCAGCCTGGGAAGCAGGGGCTCAAGTAAGTCTGCCAACACAATGCCCTCCTTTAGAGCCAGCTGAGAAAATGTGGCCAGGCTGATCTACCCGCTTACAACGAAATGTTTCACTTCAGAATAAGAGATTTTGCTACCAAACGCCGGCAGCCCCTTTCCCTCAAAGTGCTGTTTCTGTGTAGACTAGGGAAAGACACCATGGTTCCCAGCTAGAAAGGCTCTTTTGACTGTTGGTTTCCTCCATGAAAGAGCCAGAAGTGCTGATCTCAACTAATCGGGCTGCACATCCCTGAATCGTAGGGGTAGGGCAGTTCTGAGCCAATGAGCCACCTACGGAAAGAAAGCAGAGTTTTCAGCCTGGGAAGCAGGGCCTCAAGTAAGTCTGCCAACAGAGTGCCCTCCTTTATAGCCAGCTGAGAAATTCTGGCAAGGCTGAATCTACCCGCTTACAACGAAATGTTTCTCTTCAGAATAGCAGATGCTGCTACCAAACGCCAGCAGCTCCTCTCCCTCAGAGTGCTGTTTCTGTGTAGACTAGGGAAAGACACTATGGACCACAGCTTAGCACGGGTCTTATCCCAGTTGGTTTCCTCCATGAAAGAGCCAGAAAGGCTGATCTCAACTAATCGGCCTGCACATCCCTGAATCCCTGGGGTAGGGTAGTTCTGAGCCAATGTGCCACCTAAGGAATGAAAGCAAAATTTTCAGCCTGGGAAGCAGGGCCTCAAGTAAGTCAGCCAACAGAGTGCCCTCTTTTAGAGCCAGCTGAGAAAATGTGGCCAGGCTGAATCTACCCGCTTACAACGAAATGTTTCACTTCAGAATAGGAGATTTTGCTACCAAACGCCAGGAGCCCCTTTCCCTCAAAGTGCTGTTTCTCTGTAGACTAGGGAAACACACCATGGTTCCCAGCTTAGAACGGTTCTTTTCACTGTTGGTTTCCTCCATGAAAGAGCCAGAAGTGCTGATCTCAACGAATCGGGGTGCACATCCATGAATCCTAGGGGTAGGGCAGTTCTGAGCCAAAGTGCCACCTAAGGAAAGAAAGCAGACTTTTCAGCCTGGGAAGCAGGTCCTCAAGTAAGTCTTCCAACAGAGTGCCCTCCTTTGTAGCCAGCTGAGAAATTCTGGCAAGGCTGAATCTACCCCCTTACAATGAAATGTTTCACTTTAGAAAAGGAGACTATGCTACCAAACGCCAGCAGCCCCTCTCCTTCAGAATCCTGTTTCTCTTTAGACTAGGGAAAGACAGCATGGTCCCCAGCTTACAACGGCTCTTTTCCCAGTTGGGTTCCTCCATAAAAGAGCCAGAAGGGCTGATCTCAAGTAATCGGGCTGCACATCCGTGAACCCTTGGGGTAGGGCAGTTCTGAGCCAAAGTGCCACCTAAGGAAAGAAAGCAGAGTTTTCAGCCTGGGAAGCAGGGCCTCAAGTAAGTCTGCCATCAGAGTGCCCTCCTTTAGAGCCAGCTGAGAAAATGTGGCAAGGCTGAATATACCCGCTTACAACGAAATGTTTCACTTCAGATAAGGAGATTATGCTACCAAACGCCAGCAGCCCCTCTCCCTCAGAGTCCTGTTTCTGTGTAGACTAGGGAAAGACACCATGGTTCCCAGGTAGAACGGCTCTTTTACCAGTTGGTTTTATCCAAAAAAGAGCCAGAAGGGCTGATCTCAACTCATCGGGCTGCACATCCCTGAATCGTAGGAGTAGGGCAGTTCTGAGCCAATGTGCCACCTAAGGAAAGAAAGCAGAGTTTTCAGCCTGGGAAGCAGGGCCTCAAGTAAGTCTGCCAACAGAGTGCCCTCCTTTATAGCCAGCTGAGAAAATGTGGCCAGGCTGATCTACCCGTTTACAATGAAAACAGCAGCCCCTCTCCCTCAGAGTCCTGTTTCTGTGTAGACTAGGGTAAGACACCATGGTTCCCAGCTAGGACGGCTCTTTTACCAGTTGGTTTTATCCAAGAAAGAGCCAGAAGGGCTGATCTCAACTAATCGGGCTGCACATCCCTGAATCGTAGGGGTAGGGCAGTTCTGAGCCAATGTGCCACCTAAGGAAAGAAAGCAGAGTTTTCAGCCTGGGAAGCAGGGCCTCAAGTAAGTCTGCCAACAGAGTGCCCTCCTTTAGAGCCAGCTGAGAAATTCTGGCAAGGCTGAATCTACCCGCTTACAACGAAATGTTTCTCTTCAGAATAGCAAATGTTGCTACCAAACGCCAGCAGCTACTCTCCCTCAGAGTGCTGTTTCTGTGTACACTAGGAAAAGACACTATGGTCCACAGCTTAGAACGGGTCTTTTCCCAGTTGGTTTCCCCAATGAAAGACTCAGAATGGCTGATCTCAAAAAATCGTCCTGCACATCCCTGAATACTTGGGGTAGGGGAGTTCTGAACCAATGTGCCACCTAAGGAATGAAAGCAAAATTTTCAGACTGGGAAGCAGGGCCTCAAGTAAGTCAGCCAACAGAGTGCCCTCTTGTAGAGACAGCTGAGAAAATGCGGCCAGGCTGAATCTACCCACTTACAACGAAATATTTCACTTCAGAATAGGAGATTTTGCTACCAAACACCAGCAGCTCGTCTCACTCAGACTGCTGTTTCTGTGTAGACTAGGGAAAGACAGCATGGTCCCCAGCTTAGAATGGTTCTTTGCCCAGTTGGTTTCATCCATGAAAGAGCCAGAAGGGCTGATCACAACTAATCGGGCTGCAAATCACTGAATCCTTCTGGGAGGGCTGTTCTGAGCCAAAGGGCCACCTAAGGAATGAAAGCAAATTTCCTACCACAGGAAGCACACCGAGGCCTGTTGTTTTCTCTATGAAATTGGAGTGGGCTGGAAGGGTGAGGCCTACTGACTTCCCTCCTTTAGAGCCAATTGAGGAAATGTGTCAAGGCTGATGCATCCCGCTTACAATGAAATGTTTCTCTTCAGAATAGGAGATTTGGCTACCAAACGGCAGCAGCTCGTCTCCCTCAGAATGCTGTTTCTGTGTAGACCAGGGAGATACACCATGGTCCCCAGCTTAGAACGGCTCTTTGCCCAGTTGGTTTCATCCATAAAAAAGCCAGATGGTCTAATCTCAACTAATCGGGCTGCAAATCCCTGAATACTTGGGGCAGGGCAGTCCTGAGGCAATGTGCCACCTAAGGAATGAAAGCAAAGATTCCAGCCTGGGAAGCAGGGTCTCAAGTAAGTCTGCTAAATGACTGCCCTCCTTTATAGCCAGTTGAGAAAATGTGGCAAGGCTGATGCAACTCGCTTACAACGAAATGCTTCTCTTCAGAATAGGAGATTGTGCTACCAAATGCCAGCAGCTCGTCTCCCTCAGAATTCTGTTTCAGTGTAGACTAGGGAAAGACACCATGGTCCCCAGCTTAGAACGGCTCTTTGCCCATATGATTTCATCCACGAGAGAACCAGAAGGGCTGATGTCAACTAATCGGGCTGCACATCCCTGAATTCTTGGTGTAGGCACTCCTGAGCCAATGTGCCACCTAAGGAATGAAAGCAAATTTACAGCCTGGGAAGCAGGGTCTCAAGTAAGTCTGCTAAATGCCTGCCCTCCTTTATAGCCAGTTGAGAAAACGTGGCAAGGCTGATGCAACCCGCTTACAACGAAATGTTTCTCTTCAGAATAGGAGATTGTGCTACCAAACGCCAGCAGCTCGTCTCCCTCAGAATGCTGTTTCTGTGTAGACTAGGGAGAGACACCTTGGTCCCCAGCTCAGAACGGCTCCTTGCCCAGATTTTTTCATCCCTGAGAGAACCAGAAGGGCTGATCTCAACTAATCGGGCTGCATATCCAAGAATCCTTGGGGTAGGGCAGTTCTGAGTCAAAGTGCCACCTAAGGAAGGAAAGCAGTTTCCTTGCAACACGAAAGCACACCAAGGCCTGGAGTTTTCTCTAGAAACTGAAGTGGGCTTGAAGGTTGATGCCTACTGACTGCCCTCTTTATATCCAGTTGAGAAAATGGGACAAGGGTGATGCAACCCGCTTACAACGAAATGTTTCTCTTCAGAATAGGAGATTTCGCTACCAAATACCAGCAGCTCGTTTCCCTCAGAGTGCTGTTTCTGTGTAGACTAGGGAAACACACCATGGTTCCCAGCTTAGAACAGCTCTTCTTCCAGTTGGTTTCATCCATGAAAGAGCCAGGGCTGATCTCAACTAATCGGGCTGCACATCCCAGAATCCTTGGGGAAGGGCAGTTCTGACCCAAAGTGCCACCTAAGGAATGAAAGCAGTTTCCTTACCACAGGAAAGCACACCAAGGCCTCGAGTTTTCTCTATGAAACTGGAGAGGGCTCGAAGGGTGAGGCCCACTGACTGCCCTCCTTTATATCCAGTTGAGAAAATGGGACAAGGCTGATGCCACCCACTTACAACGAAATGTTTCTCTTCAGAATAGGAGATTTCGCTACTAAATGCCAGCAGCTCGTCTCACTCAGACTGCTGTTTCTGTGTAGACTAGGGAAAGACAGCATGGTCCCCAGCTTAGAATGGCTCTTTGCCCAGTTGGTTTCATCCATGAAAGAGCCAGAAGGGCTGATCACAACTAATTTGGTTGCACATCCGTGAATCCTTCTGGGAGGTCTGTTCTGAGCCAAAGGGCCAACTAAGGAATGAAAGCAAATTTCCTGCCACAGGAAAGCACACCGAGGCCTGTGGTTTTCTCTATGAAATTGGAGTGGGCTTGAAGGGTGAGGCCTACTGACTGCCCTCCTTTGTAGCCAGTTGAGGAAATGTGGCAAGGCTGATGCATCCAGCTTACAACGAAATGTTTCTCTTCAGAATAGGAGATTTTGCTATCAAACGCCAGCAGCTCGTCTCCCTCAGAGTGCTGTCTCTGTGCAGACTAGGGATAGGCACGATGGGCCCCAGCTTAGAACGGCTCTTTGCCCAGTTTGTTTCATACATGAAAGAGCCAGAAGGGCTGATCTCAACTAATCGGGCTGCAAATCCCTGAATCCTTGGTGTAGGCACTCCTGAGCCAATGTGCCACCTAAGGAATGAAAGAAAAGTTTCCAGCCTGGGAAGCAGGGCCACAAGTAAGTCTGCCAACTGACTGCCCTCTTTAGAGCCAGTTGAGAAAATGTGGCAAGGCTGATGCAACCCGCTTACAACGAAATGTTTCTCTTCAGAATAGTAGATTGTGCTTCCAAACGCCAGCAGCTCGTCTCCCTCAGAATGCTGTTTCTGTGTAGACTAGGGAAAGACACCTTGTTCCCCAGCTCAGAACGGCTCCTTGCCCAGATTTTATCATCCATGAGAGAACCAGAAGGGCTGATCTCAACTAATCGGGCTGCATATCCAAGAATCCTTGGGGTAGGGCAGTTCTGAGTCAAAGTGCCACCTAAGGAAGGAACTCAGTTTCCTTGCAACAGGAAAGCACACCAAGGCCTGCAGTTTTCTCTATGAAACTGGAGTGGGCTTGAAGGTTGATGCCTACTGACTGCCCTCTTTATATCCAGTTGAGAAAATGGGACGAGGCTGATGCAACCCTCTTACAACGAAATGCTTCTCTTCAGAATAGGACATTTCGCTACCAAACGCCAGCAGCTCCTCTCACTCAGACTGCTGTTTCTGTGTAGACTAGGGAAAGACACCATGGTCCCCAGCTTAGAACGGCTCTTTGCCCAGATGGTTTCATCCATGAGAGAACCAGAAGGGCTGATCTCAACTACTCGGGCTGTACATCCCTGAATCCTTGGGGTAGGGCAGTTGTGAGCCAAAGTGCCACCTAAGGAATGAAAGCAGTTTCCTTGCCACAGGAAAGCACACCGAGGCCTGGAGTTTTCTCTATGAAATTGGAGTGGGCTTGAAGGGTGACGCCTACTGCCAGCCCTCCTTTATATCCAGTTGAGAAAATGTGGCAAGGCTGATTCAAGCCGCTTAAAAGGAAATGTTTCTCTTCAGAATAGGAGATTTTGCAATCACACGCCAGCAGCTTGCCTCCCTCAGAGTGCTGTTTCTGTGTAGACTAGGGAAAGGCACGATGGTCCCCAGCCTAGAACGGCTCTTTGCCCAGTTGGTTTCATCCATGAAAGAGCCAGGGCTGATCTCAACTAATGGGGCTGCACATCCCAGAATCCTTGGGGAAGGGCAGTTCTGACCCAAAGTGCCACCTAAGGAATGAAAGCAGTTTCCTTACCACAGGAAAGCACACCAAGGCCTGGAGTTTTCTCTATGAAACTGGAGTGGGCTCGAAGGGTGAGGCCTACTGACTGCCCTCCTTTATATCAAGTTGAGAAAATGGGACGAGGCTGATGCAACCCTCTTACAACGAAATGTTTCTCTTCAGAATAGGAGATTTCGCTACCAAACGCCAGCAGCTCGTCTCACTCAGACTGCTGTTTCTGTGTAGACTAGGGAAAGACAGCATGGTCCCCAGCTTAGAATGGTTCTTTGCCCAGTTGGTTTCATCCATGAAAGAGCCAGAAGGGCTGATCACAACTAATCGGGCTGCAAATCACTGAATCCTTCTGGGAGGGCTGTTCTGAGCCAAAGGGCCACCTAAGGAATGAAAGCAAATTTCCTACCACAGGAAGCACACCGAGGCCTGTTGTTTTCTCTATGAAATTGGAGTGGGCTGGAAGGGTGAGGCCTACTGACTTCCCTCCTTTAGAGCCAATTGAGGAAATGTGTCAAGGCTGATGCATCCCGCTTACAATGAAATGTTTCTCTTCAGAATAGGAGATTTGGCTACCAAACGGCAGCAGCTCGTCTCCCTCAGAATGCTGTTTCTGTGTAGACCAGGGAGATACACCATCGTCCCCAGCTTAGAACGGCTCTTTGCCCAGTTGGTTTCATCCATAAAAAAGCCAGATGGTCTAATCTCAACTAATCGGGCTGCAAATCCCTGAATACTTGGGGCAGGGCAGTCCTGAGGCAATGTGCCACCTAAGGAATGAAAGCAAAGATTCCAGCCTGGGAAGCAGGGTCTCAAGTAAGTCTGCTAAATGACTGCCCTCCTTTATAGCCAGTTGAGAAAATGTGGCAAGGCTGATGCAACTCGCTTACAACGAAATGCTTCTCTTCAGAATAGGAGATTGTGCTACCAAATGCCAGCAGCTCGTCTCCCTCAGAATTCTGTTTCAGTGTAGACTAGGGAAAGACACCATGGTCCCCAGCTTAGAACGGCTCTTTGCCCATATGATTTCATCCACGAGAGAACCAGAAGGGCTGATGTCAACTAATCGGGCTGCACATCCCTGAATTCTTGGTGTAGGCACTCCTGAGCCAATGTGCCACCTAAGGAATGAAAGCAAATTTACAGCCTGGGAAGCAGGGTCTCAAGTAAGTCTGCTAAATGCCTGCCCTCCTTTATAGCCAGTTGAGAAAACGTGGCAAGGCTGATGCAACCCGCTTACAACGAAATGTTTCTCTTCAGAATAGGAGATTTCGCTACCAAATACCAGCAGCTCGTTTCCCTCAGAGTGCTGTTTCTGTGTAGACTAGGGAAACACACCATGGTTCCCAGCTTAGAACAGCTCTTCTTCCAGTTGGTTTCGTCCATGAAAGAGCCAGGGCTGATCTCAACTAATCGGGCTGCACATCCCAGAATCCTTGGGGAAGGGCAGTTCTGACCCAAAGTGCCACCTAAGGAATGAAAGCAGTTTCCTTACCACAGGAAAGCACACCAAGGCCTCGAGTTTTCTCTGTGAAACTGGAGAGGGCTCGAAGGGTGAGGCCCACTGACTGCCCTCCTTTATATCCAGTTGAGAAAATGGGACAAGGCTGATGCCACCCACTTACAACGAAATGTTTCTCTTCAGAATAGGAGATTTCGCTACTAAATGCCAGCAGCTCGTCTCACTCAGACTGCTGTTTCTGTGTAGACTAGGGAAAGACAGCATGGTCCCCAGCTTAGAATGGCTCTTTGCCCAGTTGGTTTCATCCATGAAAGAGCCAGAAGGGCTGATCACAACTAATCGGGCTGCATATCCAAGAATCCTTGGGGTAGGGCAGTTCTGAGTCAAAGTGCCACCTAAGGAAGGAACTCAGTTTCCTTGCAACAGGAAAGCACACCAAGGCCTGGAGTTTTCTCTATGAAACTGGAGTGGGCTTGAAGGTTGATGCCTACTGACTGCCCTCTTTATATCCAGTTGAGAAAATGGGACGAGGCTGATGCAACCCTCTTACAACGAAATGCTTCTCTTCAGAATAGGACATTTCGCTACCAAACGCCAGCAGCTTGTCTCACTCAGACTGCTGTTTCTGTGTAGACTAGGGAAAGACAGCATGGTCCCCAGCTTAGAATGGTTCTTTGCCCAGTTGGTTTCATCCATGAAAGAGCCAGAAGGGCTGATCACAACTAATCGGGCTGCAAATCACTGAATCCTTCTGGGAGGGCTGTTCTGAGCCAAAGGGCCACCTAAGGAATGAAAGCAAATTTCCTACCACAGGAAGCACACCGAGGCCTGTTGTTTTCTCTATGAAATTGGAGTGGGCTGGAAGGGTGAGGCCTACTGACTTCCCTCCTTTAGAGCCAATTGAGGAAATGTGTCAAGGCTGATGCATCCCGCTTACAACGAAATGTTTCTCTTCAGAATAGGAGATTTTGCTACCAAACGGCAACAGCTCGTCTCCCTCAGAATGCGGTTTCTGTGTTGACTAGGGAAAGACACGATGGGCCCTAGCTTAGAACGGCTCTTTGCCCAGTTGGTTTCATCCATGAAAGAGCCAAAAGGACTGATCTCATCTAATCGGGCTGCAAATCCCCTAATACTTGGGGTAGTGCAGTCCTGATCCAATGTGCCACCTAAGGAATGAAAGCAAAGTTTCCAGCCTGGGAAGCAGGGTCTCAAGTAAGTCTGCTAAATGACTGCCCTCCTTTATAGCCATTTGAGAAAAGGTGGCAAGGCTGATGCAACCCGCTTACAACGAAATATTTCTCTTCAGAATAGGAGATTGTGCTACCAAACGCCAGCAGCTCCTCTCCCTCAGAATGCTGTTTCTGTGTAGACTAGGGAAAGACACCATGGTCCCCAGCTTAGAACGGCTCTTTGCCCAGATGGTTTCATCCATGAGAGAACCAGAAGGGCTGATCTCAACTACTCGGGCTGTACATCCCTGAATCCTTGGGGTAGGGCAGTTGTGAGCCAAAGTGCCACCTAAGGAATGAAAGCAGTTTCCTTGCCACAGGAAAGCACACCGAGGCCTGGAGTTTTCTCTATGAAATTGGAGTGGGCTTGAAGGGTGACGCCTACTGCCAGCCCTCCTTTATATCCAGTTGAGAAAATGTGGCAAGGCTGATTCAAGCCGCTTAAAAGGAAATGTTTCTCTTCAGAATAGGAGATTTTGCAATCACACGCCAGCAGCTTGCCTCCCTCAGAGCGCTGTTTCTGTGTAGACTAGGGAAAGGCACGACGGTCCCCAGCCTAGAACGGCTCTTTGCCCAGTTGGTTTCATCCATGAAAGAGCCAGGGCTGATCTCAACTAATGGGGCTGCACATCCCAGAATCCTTGGGGAAGGGCAGTTCTGACCCAAAGTGCCACCTAAGGAATGAAAGCAGTTTCCTTACCACAGGAAAGCACACCAAGGCCTGGAGTTTTCTCTATGAAACTGGAGTGGGCTCGAAGGGTGAGGCCTACTGACTGCCCTCCTTTATATCAAGTTGAGAAAATGGGACGAGGCTGATGCAACCCTCTTACAACGAAATGTTTCTCTTCAGAATAGGAGATTTCGCTACCAAACGCCAGCAGCTCGTCTCACTCAGACTGCTGTTTCTGTGTAGACTAGGGAAAGACAGCATGGTCCCCAGCTTAGAATGGTTCTTTGCCCAGTTGGTTTCATCCATGAAAGAGCCAGAAGGGCTGATCACAACTAATCGGGCTGCAAATCACTGAATCCTTCTGGGAGGGCTGTTCTGAGCCAAAGGGCCACCTAAGGAATGAAAGCAAATTTCCTACCACAGGAAGCACACCGAGGCCTGTTGTTTTCTCTATGAAATTGGAGTGGGCTGGAAGGGTGAGGCCTACTGACTTCCCTCCTTTAGAGCCAATTGAGGAAATGTGTCAAGGCTGATGCATCCCGCTTACAATGAAATGTTTCTCTTCAGAATAGGAGATTTGGCTACCAAACGGCAACAGCTCGTCTCCCTCAGAATGCTGTTTCTGTGTAGACCAGGGAGATACACCATGGTCCCCAGCTTAGAACGGCTCTTTGCCCAGTTGGTTTCATCCATAAAAAAGCCAGATGGTCTAATCTCAACTAATCGGGCTGCAAATCCCTGAATACTTGGGGCAGGGCAGTCCTGAGGCAATGTGCCACCTAAGGAATGAAAGCAAAGATTCCAGCCTGGGAAGCAGGGTCTCAAGTAAGTCTGCTAAATGACTGCCCTCCTTTATAGCCAGTTGAGAAAATGTGGCAAGGCTGATGCAACTCGCTTACAACGAAATGCTTCTCTTCAGAATAGGAGATTGTGCTACCAAATGCCAGCAGCTCGTCTCCCTCAGAATTCTGTTTCAGTGTAGACTAGGGAAAGACACCATGGTCCCCAGCTTAGAACGGCTCTTTGCCCATATGATTTCATCCACGAGAGAACCAGAAGGGCTGATGTCAACTAATCGGGCTGCACATCCCTGAATTCTTGGTGTAGGCACTCCTGAGCCAATGTGCCACCTAAGGAATGAAAGCAAATTTACAGCCTGGGAAGCAGGGTCTCAAGTAAGTCTGCTAAATGCCTGCCCTCCTTTATAGCCAGTTGAGAAAACGTGGCAAGGCTGATGCAACCCGCTTACAACGAAATGTTTCTCTTCAGAATAGGAGATTGTGCTACCAAACGCCAGCAGCTCGTCTCCCTCAGAATGCTGTTTCTGTGTAGACTAGGGAGAGACACCTTGGTCCCCAGCTCAGAACGGCTCCTTGCCCAGATTTTTTCATCCCTGAGAGAACCAGAAGGGCTGATCTCAACTAATCGGGCTGCATATCCAAGAATCCTTGGGGTAGGGCAGTTCTGAGTCAAAGTGCCACCTAAGGAAGGAAAGCAGTTTCCTTGCAACACGAAAGCACACCAAGGCCTGGAGTTTTCTCTAGAAACTGAAGTGGGCTTGAAGGTTGATGCCTACTGACTGCCCTCTTTATATCCAGTTGAGAAAATGGGACAAGGGTGATGCAACCCGCTTACAACGAAATGTTTCTCTTCAGAATAGGAGATTTCGCTACCAAATACCAGCAGCTCGTTTCCCTCAGAGTGCTGTTTCTGTGTAGACTAGGGAAACACACCATGGTTCCCAGCTTAGAACAGCTCTTCTTCCAGTTGGTTTCATCCATGAAAGAGCCAGGGCTGATCTCAACTAATCGGGCTGCACATCCCAGAATCCTTGGGGAAGGGCAGTTCTGACCCAAAGTGCCACCTAAGGAATGAAAGCAGTTTCCTTACCACAGGAAAGCACACCAAGGCCTCGAGTTTTCTCTATGAAACTGGAGAGGGCTCGAAGGGTGAGGCCCACTGACTGCCCTCCTTTATATCCAGTTGAGAAAATGGGACAAGGCTGATGCCACCCACTTACAACGAAATGTTTCTCTTCAGAATAGGAGATTTCGCTACTAAATGCCAGCAGCTCGTCTCACTCAGACTGCTGTTTCTGTGTAGACTAGGGAAAGACAGCATGGTCCCCAGCTTAGAATGGCTCTTTGCCCAGTTGGTTTCATCCATGAAAGAGCCAGAAGGGCTGATCACAACTAATTTGGTTGCACATCCGTGAATCCTTCTGGGAGGTCTGTTCTGAGCCAAAGGGCCAACTAAGGAATGAAAGCAAATTTCCTGCCACAGGAAAGCACACCGAGGCCTGTGGTTTTCTCTATGAAATTGGAGTGGGCTTGAAGGGTGAGGCCTACTGACTGCCCTCCTTTGTAGCCAGTTGAGGAAATGTGGCAAGGCTGATGCATCCAGCTTACAACGAAATGTTTCTCTTCAGAATAGGAGATTTTGCTATCAAACGCCAGCAGCTCGTCTCCCTCAGAGTGCTGTCTCTGTGCAGACTAGGGATAGGCACGATGGGCCCCAGCTTAGAACGGCTCTTTGCCCAGTTTGTTTCATACATGAAAGAGCCAGAAGGGCTGATCTCAACTAATCGGGCTGCAAATCCCTGAATCCTTGGTGTAGGCACTCCTGAGCCAATGTGCCACCTAAGGAATGAAAGAAAAGTTTCCAGCCTGGGAAGCAGGGCCACAAGTAAGTCTG
This sequence comes from Balaenoptera physalus, assembly GCF_965194825.1. NCBI lineage: Eukaryota > Metazoa > Chordata > Mammalia > Artiodactyla > Balaenopteridae > Balaenoptera > Balaenoptera physalus. Next base: position 165,446 of record NW_028125847.1, read on the forward strand.
CCAACTGACTGCCCTCTTTAGAGCCAGTTGAGAAAATGTGGCAAGGCTGATGCAACCCGCTTACAACGAAATGTTTCTCTTCAGAATAGTAGATTGTGCTTCCAAACGCCAGCAGCTCGTCTCCCTCAGAATGCTGTTTCTGTGTAGACTAGGGAAAGACACCTTGTTCCCCAGCTCAGAACGGCTCCTTGCCCAGATTTTATCATCCATGAGAGAACCAGAAGGGCTGATCTCAACTAATCGGGCTGCATATCCAAGAATCCTTGGGGTAGGGCAGTTCTGAGTCAAAGTGCCACCTAAGGAAGGAACTCAGTTTCCTTGCAACAGGAAAGCACACCAAGGCCTGCAGTTTTCTCTATGAAACTGGAGTGGGCTTGAAGGTTGATGCCTACTGACTGCCCTCTTTATATCCAGTTGAGAAAATGGGACGAGGCTGATGCAACCCTCTTACAACGAAATGCTTCTCTTCAGAATAGGACATTTCGCTACCAAACGCCAGCAGCTCCTCTCACTCAGACTGCTGTTTCTGTGTAGACTAGGGAAAGACACCATGGTCCCCAGCTTAGAACGGCTCTTTGCCCAGATGGTTTCATCCATGAGAGAACCAGAAGGGCTGATCTCAACTATTCGGGCTGTACATCCCTGAATCCTTGGGGTAGGGCAGTTGTGAGCCAAAGTGCCACCTAAGGAATGAAAGCAGTTTCCTTGCCACAGGAAAGCACACCGAGGCCTGGAGTTTTCTCTATGAAATTGGAGTGGGCTTGAAGGGTGACGCCTACTGCCAGCCCTCCTTTATATCCAGTTGAGAAAATGTGGCAAGGCTGATTCAAGCCGCTTAAAAGGAAATGTTTCTCTTCAGAATAGGAGATTTTGCAATCACACGCCAGCAGCTTGCCTCCCTCAGAGTGCTGTTTCTGTGTAGACTAGGGAAAGGCACGATGGTCCCCAGCCTAGAACGGCTCTTTGCCCAGTTGGTTTCATCCATGAAAGAGCCAGGGCTGATCTCAACTAATGGGGCTGCACATCCCAGAATCCTTGGGGAAGGGCAGTTCTGACCCAAAGTGCCACCTAAGGAATGAAAGCAGTTTCCTTACCACAGGAAAGCACACCAAGGCCTGGAGTTTTCTCTATGAAACTGGAGTGGGCTCGAAGGGTGAGGCCTACTGACTGCCCTCCTTTATATCAAGTTGAGAAAATGGGACGAGGCTGATGCAACCCTCTTACAACGAAATGTTTCTCTTCAGAATAGGAGATTTCGCTACCAAACGCCAGCAGCTCGTCTCACTCAGACTGCTGTTTCTGTGTAGACTAGGGAAAGACAGCATGGTCCCCAGCTTAGAATGGTTCTTTGCCCAGTTGGTTTCATCCATGAAAGAGCCAGAAGGGCTGATCACAACTAATCGGGCTGCAAATCACTGAATCCTTCTGGGAGGGCTGTTCTGAGCCAAAGGGCCACCTAAGGAATGAAAGCAAATTTCCTACCACAGGAAGCACACCGAGGCCTGTTGTTTTCTCTGTGAAATTGGAGTGGGCTGGAAGGGTGAGGCCTACTGACTTCCCTCCTTTAGAGCCAATTGAGGAAATGTGTCAAGGCTGATGCATCCCGCTTACAATGAAATGTTTCTCTTCAGAATAGGAGATTTGGCTACCAAACGGCAGCAGCTCGTCTCCCTCAGAATGCTGTTTCTGTGTAGACCAGGGAGATACACCATGGTCCCCAGCTTAGAACGGCTCTTTGCCCAGTTGGTTTCATCCATAAAAAAGCCAGATGGTCTAATCTCAACTAATCGGGCTGCAAATCCCTGAATACTTGGGGCAGGGCAGTCCTGAGGCAATGTGCCACCTAAGGAATGAAAGCAAAGATTCCAGCCTGGGAAGCAGGGTCTCAAGTAAGTCTGCTAAATGACTGCCCTCCTTTATAGCCAGTTGAGAAAATGTGGCAAGGCTGATGCAACTCGCTTACAACGAAATCCTTCTCTTCAGAATAGGAGATTGTGCTACCAAATGCCAGCAGCTCGTCTCCCTCAGAATTCTGTTTCAGTGTAGACTAGGGAAAGACACCATGGTCCCCAGCTTAGAACGGCTCTTTGCCCATATGATTTCATCCACGAGAGAACCAGAAGGGCTGATGTCAACTAATCGGGCTGCACATCCCTGAATTCTTGGTGTAGGCACTCCTGAGCCAATGTGCCACCTAAGGAATGAAAGCAAATTTACAGCCTGGGAAGCAGGGTCTCAAGTAAGTCTGCTAAATGCCTGCCCTCCTTTATAGCCAGTTGAGAAAACGTGGCAAGGCTGATGCAACCCGCTTACAACGAAATGTTTCTCTTCAGAATAGGAGATTGTGCTACCAAACGCCAGCAGCTCGTCTCCCTCAGAATGCTGTTTCTGTGTAGACTAGGGAGAGACACCTTGGTCCCCAGCTCAGAACGGCTCCTTGCCCAGATTTTTTCATCCCTGAGAGAACCAGAAGGGCTGATCTCAACTAATCGGGCTGCATATCCAAGAATCCTTGGGGTAGGGCAGTTCTGAGTCAAAGTGCCACCTAAGGAAGGAAAGCAGTTTCCTTGCAACACGAAAGCACACCAAGGCCTGGAGTTTTCTCTAGAAACTGAAGTGGGCTTGAAGGTTGATGCCTACTGACTGCCTTCTTTATATCCAGTTGAGAAAATGGGACAAGGGTGATGCAACCCGCTTACAACGAAATGTTTCTCTTCAGAATAGGAGATTTCGCTACCAAATACCAGCAGCTCGTTTCCCTCAGAGTGCTGTTTCTGTGTAGACTAGGGAAACACACCATGGTTCCCAGCTTAGAACAGCTCTTCTTCCAGTTGGTTTCATCCATGAAAGAGCCAGGGCTGATCTCAACTAATCGGGCTGCACATCCCAGAATCCTTGGGGAAGGGCAGTTCTGACCCAAAGTGCCACCTAAGGAATGAAAGCAGTTTCCTTACCACAGGAAAGCACACCAAGGCCTCGAGTTTTCTCTATGAAACTGGAGAGGGCTCGAAGGGTGAGGCCCACTGACTGCCCTCCTTTATATCCAGTTGAGAAAATGGGACAAGGCTGATGCCACCCACTTACAACGAAATGTTTCTCTTCAGAATAGGAGATTTCGCTACTAAATGCCAGCAGCTCGTCTCACTCAGACTGCTGTTTCTGTGTAGACTAGGGAAAGACAGCATGGTCCCCAGCTTAGAATGGCTCTTTGCCCAGTTGGTTTCATCCATGAAAGAGCCAGAAGGGCTGATCACAACTAATTTGGTTGCACATCCGTGAATCCTTCTGGGAGGTCTGTTCTGAGCCAAAGGGCCAACTAAGGAATGAAAGCAAATTTCCTGCCACAGGAAAGCACACCGAGGCCTGTGGTTTTCTCTATGAAATTGGAGTGGGCTTGAAGGGTGAGGCCTACTGACTGCCCTCCTTTGTAGCCAGTTGAGGAAATGTGGCAAGGCTGATGCATCCAGCTTACAACGAAATGTTTCTCTTCAGAATAGGAGATTTTGCTATCAAACGCCAGCAGCTCGTCTCCCTCAGAGTGCTGTCTCTGTGCAGACTAGGGATAGGCACGATGGGCCCCAGCTTAGAACGGCTCTTTGCCCAGTTTGTTTCATACATGAAAGAGCCAGAAGGGCTGATCTCAACTAATCGGGCTGCAAATCCCTGAATCCTTGGTGTAGGCACTCCTGAGCCAATGTGCCACCTAAGGAATGAAAGAAAAGTTTCCAGCCTGGGAAGCAGGGCCACAAGTAAGTCTGCCAACTGACTGCCCTCTTTAGAGCCAGTTGAGAAAATGTGGCAAGGCTGATGCAACCCGCTTACAACGAAATGTTTCTCTTCAGAATAGTAGATTGTGCTTCCAAACGCCAGCAGCTCGTCTCCCTCAGAATGCTGTTTCTGTGTAGACTAGGGAAAGACACCTTGTTCCCCAGCTCAGAACGGCTCCTTGCCCAGATTTTATCATCCATGAGAGAACCAGAAGGGCTGATCTCAACTAATCGGGCTGCATATCCAAGAATCCTTGGGGTAGGGCAGTTCTGAGTCAAAGTGCCACCTAAGGAAGGAACTCAGTTTCCTTGCAACAGGAAAGCACACCAAGGCCTGCAGTTTTCTCTATGAAACTGGAGTGGGCTTGAAGGTTGATGCCTACTGACTGCCCTCTTTATATCCAGTTGAGAAAATGGGACGAGGCTGATGCAACCCTCTTACAACGAAATGCTTCTCTTCAGAATAGGACATTTCGCTACCAAACGCCAGCAGCTCGTCTCACTCAGACTGCTGTTTCTGTGTAGACTAGGGAAAGACAGCATGGTCCCCAGCTTAGAATGGTTCTTTGCCCAGTTGGTTTCATCCATGAAAGAGCCAGAAGGGCTGATCACAACTAATCGGGCTGCAAATCACTGAATCCTTCTGGGAGGGCTGTTCTGAGCCAAAGGGCCACCTAAGGAATGAAAGCAAATTTCCTACCACAGGAAGCACACCGAGGCCTGTTGTTTTCTCTATGAAATTGGAGTGGGCTGGAAGGGTGAGGCCTACTGACTTCCCTCCTTTAGAGCCAATTGAGGAAATGTGTCAAGGCTGATGCATCCCGCTTACAACGAAATGTTTCTCTTCAGAATAGGAGATTTTGCTACCAAACGGCAACAGCTCGTCTCCCTCAGAATGCGGTTTCTGTGTTGACTAGGGAAAGACACGATGGGCCCTAGCTTAGAACGGCTCTTTGCCCAGTTGGTTTCATCCATGAAAGAGCCAAAAGGACTGATCTCATCTAATCGGGCTGCAAATCCCCTAATACTTGGGGTAGTGCAGTCCTGATCCAATGTGCCACCTAAGGAATGAAAGCAAAGTTTCCAGCCTGGGAAGCAGGGTCTCAAGTAAGTCTGCTAAATGACTGCCCTCCTTTATAGCCATTTGAGAAAAGGTGGCAAGGCTGATGCAACCCGCTTACAACGAAATATTTCTCTTCAGAATAGGAGATTGTGCTACCAAACGCCAGCAGCTCCTCTCCCTCAGAATGCTGTTTCTGTGTAGACTAGGGAAAGACACCATGGTCCCCAGCTTAGAACGGCTCTTTGCCCAGATGGTTTCATCCATGAGAGAACCAGAAGGGCTGATCTCAACTACTCGGGCTGTACATCCCTGAATCCTTGGGGTAGGGCAGTTGTGAGCCAAAGTGCCACCTAAGGAATGAAAGCAGTTTCCTTGCCACAGGAAAGCACACCGAGGCCTGGAGTTTTCTCTATGAAATTGGAGTGGGCTTGAAGGGTGACGCCTACTGCCAGCCCTCCTTTATATCCAGTTGAGAAAATGTGGCAAGGCTGATTCAAGCCGCTTAAAAGGAAATGTTTCTCTTCAGAATAGGAGATTTTGCAATCACACGCCAGCAGCTTGCCTCCCTCAGAGTGCTGTTTCTGTGTAGACTAGGGAAAGGCACGATGGTCCCCAGCCTAGAACGGCTCTTTGCCCAGTTGGTTTCATCCATGAAAGAGCCAGGGCTGATCTCAACTAATGGGGCTGCACATCCCAGAATCCTTGGGGAAGGGCAGTTCTGACCCAAAGTGCCACCTAAGGAATGAAAGCAGTTTCCTTACCACAGGAAAGCACACCAAGGCCTGGAGTTTTCTCTATGAAACTGGAGTGGGCTCGAAGGGTGAGGCCTACTGACTGCCCTCCTTTATATCAAGTTGAGAAAATGGGACGAGGCTGATGCAACCCTCTTACAACGAAATGTTTCTCTTCAGAATAGGAGATTTCGCTACCAAACGCCAGCAGCTCGTCTCACTCAGACTGCTGTTTCTGTGTAGACTAGGGAAAGACAGCATGGTCCCCAGCTTAGAATGGTTCTTTGCCCAGTTGGTTTCATCCATGAAAGAGCCAGAAGGGCTGATCACAACTAATCGGGCTGCAAATCACTGAATCCTTCTGGGAGGGCTGTTCTGAGCCAAAGGGCCACCTAAGGAATGAAAGCAAATTTCCTACCACAGGAAGCACACCGAGGCCTGTTGTTTTCTCTATGAAATTGGAGTGGGCTGGAAGGGTGAGGCCTACTGACTTCCCTCCTTTAGAGCCAATTGAGGAAATGTGTCAAGGCTGATGCATCCCGCTTACAATGAAATGTTTCTCTTCAGAATAGGAGATTTGGCTACCAAACGGCAACAGCTCGTCTCCCTCAGAATGCTGTTTCTGTGTAGACCAGGGAGATACACCATGGTCCCCAGCTTAGAACGGCTCTTTGCCCAGTTGGTTTCATCCATAAAAAAGCCAGATGGTCTAATCTCAACTAATCGGGCTGCAAATCCCTGAATACTTGGGGCAGGGCAGTCCTGAGGCAATGTGCCACCTAAGGAATGAAAGCAAAGATTCCAGCCTGGGAAGCAGGGTCTCAAGTAAGTCTGCTAAATGACTGCCCTCCTTTATAGCCAGTTGAGAAAATGTGGCAAGGCTGATGCAACTCGCTTACAACGAAATGCTTCTCTTCAGAATAGGAGATTGTGCTACCAAATGCCAGCAGCTCGTCTCCCTCAGAATTCTGTTTCAGTGTAGACTAGGGAAAGACACCATGGTCCCCAGCTTAGAACGGCTCTTTGCCCATATGATTTCATCCACGAGAGAACCAGAAGGGCTGATGTCAACTAATCGGGCTGCACATCCCTGAATTCTTGGTGTAGGCACTCCTGAGCCAATGTGCCACCTAAGGAATGAAAGCAAATTTACAGCCTGGGAAGCAGGGTCTCAAGTAAGTCTGCTAAATGCCTGCCCTCCTTTATAGCCAGTTGAGAAAACGTGGCAAGGCTGATGCAACCCGCTTACAACGAAATGTTTCTCTTCAGAATAGGAGATTGTGCTACCAAACGCCAGCAGCTCGTCTCCCTCAGAATGCTGTTTCTGTGTAGACTAGGGAGAGACACCTTGGTCCCCAGCTCAGAACGGCTCCTTGCCCAGATTTTTTCATCCCTGAGAGAACCAGAAGGGCTGATCTCAACTAATCGGGCTGCATATCCAAGAATCCTTGGGGTAGGGCAGTTCTGAGTCAAAGTGCCACCTAAGGAAGGAAAGCAGTTTCCTTGCAACACGAAAGCACACCAAGGCCTGGAGTTTTCTCTAGAAACTGAAGTGGGCTTGAAGGTTGATGCCTACTGACTGCCCTCTTTATATCCAGTTGAGAAAATGGGACAAGGGTGATGCAACCCGCTTACAACGAAATGTTTCTCTTCAGAATAGGAGATTTCGCTACCAAATACCAGCAGCTCGTTTCCCTCAGAGTGCTGTTTCTGTGTAGACTAGGGAAACACACCATGGTTCCCAGCTTAGAACAGCTCTTCTTCCAGTTGGTTTCATCCATGAAAGAGCCAGGGCTGATCTCAACTAATCGGGCTGCACATCCCAGAATCCTTGGGGAAGGGCAGTTCTGACCCAAAGTGCCACCTAAGGAATGAAAGCAGTTTCCTTACCACAGGAAAGCACACCAAGGCCTCGAGTTTTCTCTATGAAACTGGAGAGGGCTCGAAGGGTGAGGCCCACTGACTGCCCTCCTTTATATCCAGTTGAGAAAATGGGACAAGGCTGATGCCACCCACTTACAACGAAATGTTTCTCTTCAGAATAGGAGATTTCGCTACTAAATGCCAGCAGCTCGTCTCACTCAGACTGCTGTTTCTGTGTAGACTAGGGAAAGACAGCATGGTCCCCAGCTTAGAATGGCTCTTTGCCCAGTTGGTTTCATCCATGAAAGAGCCAGAAGGGCTGATCACAACTAATTTGGTTGCACATCCGTGAATCCTTCTGGGAGGTCTGTTCTGAGCCAAAGGGCCAACTAAGGAATGAAAGCAAATTTCCTGCCACAGGAAAGCACACCGAGGCCTGTGGTTTTCTCTATGAAATTGGAGTGGGCTTGAAGGGTGAGGCCTACTGACTGCCCTCCTTTGTAGCCAGTTGAGGAAATGTGGCAAGGCTGATGCATCCAGCTTACAACGAAATGTTTCTCTTCAGAATAGGAGATTTTGCTATCAAACGCCAGCAGCTCGTCTCCCTCAGAGTGCTGTCTCTGTGCAGACTAGGGATAGGCACGATGGGCCCCAGCTTAGAACGGCTCTTTGCCCAGTTTGTTTCATACATGAAAGAGCCAGAAGGGCTGATCTCAACTAATCGGGCTGCAAATCCCTGAATCCTTGGTGTAGGCACTCCTGAGCCAATGTGCCACCTAAGGAATGAAAGAAAAGTTTCCAGCCTGGGAAGCAGGGCCACAAGTAAGTCTGCCAACTGACTGCCCTCTTTAGAGCCAGTTGAGAAAATGTGGCAAGGCTGATGCAACCCGCTTACAACGAAATGTTTCTCTTCAGAATAGTAGATTGTGCTTCCAAACGCCAGCAGCTCGTCTCCCTCAGAATGCTGTTTCTGTGTAGACTAGGGAAAGACACCTTGTTCCCCAGCTCAGAACGGCTCCTTGCCCAGATTTTATCATCCATGAGAGAACCAGAAGGGCTGATCTCAACTAATCGGGCTGCATATCCAAGAATCCTTGGGGTAGGGCAGTTCTGAGTCAAAGTGCCACCTAAGGAAGGAACTCAGTTTCCTTGCAACAGGAAAGCACACCAAGGCCTGCAGTTTTCTCTATGAAACTGGAGTGGGCTTGAAGGTTGATGCCTACTGACTGCCCTCTTTATATCCAGTTGAGAAAATGGGACGAGGCTGATGCAACCCTCTTACAACGAAATGCTTCTCTTCAGAATAGGACATTTCGCTACCAAACGCCAGCAGCTCCTCTCACTCAGACTGCTGTTTCTGTGTAGACTAGGGAAAGACACCATGGTCCCCAGCTTAGAACGGCTCTTTGCCCAGATGGTTTCATCCATGAGAGAACCAGAAGGGCTGATCTCAACTACTCGGGCTGTACATCCCTGAATCCTTGGGGTAGGGCAGTTGTGAGCCAAAGTGCCACCTAAGGAATGAAAGCAGTTTCCTTGCCACAGGAAAGCACACCGAGGCCTGGAGTTTTCTCTATGAAATTGGAGTGGGCTTGAAGGGTGACGCCTACTGCCAGCCCTCCTTTATATCCAGTTGAGAAAATGTGGCAAGGCTGATTCAAGCCGCTTAAAAGGAAATGTTTCTCTTCAGAATAGGAGATTTTGCAATCACACGCCAGCAGCTTGCCTCCCTCAGAGTGCTGTTTCTGTGTAGACTAGGGAAAGGCACGATGGTCCCCAGCCTAGAACGGCTCTTTGCCCAGTTGGTTTCATCCATGAAAGAGCCAGGGCTGATCTCAACTAATGGGGCTGCACATCCCAGAATCCTTGGGGAAGGGCAGTTCTGACCCAAAGTGCCACCTAAGGAATGAAAGCAGTTTCCTTACCACAGGAAAGCACACCAAGGCCTGGAGTTTTCTCTATGAAACTGGAGTGGGCTCGAAGGGTGAGGCCTACTGACTGCCCTCCTTTATATCAAGTTGAGAAAATGGGACGAGGCTGATGCAACCCTCTTACAACGAAATGTTTCTCTTCAGAATAGGAGATTTCGCTACCAAACGCCAGCAGCTCGTCTCACTCAGACTGCTGTTTCTGTGTAGACTAGGGAAAGACAGCATGGTCCCCAGCTTAGAATGGTTCTTTGCCCAGTTGGTTTCATCCATGAAAGAGCCAGAAGGGCTGATCACAACTAATCGGGCTGCAAATCACTGAATCCTTCTGGGAGGGCTGTTCTGAGCCAAAGGGCCACCTAAGGAATGAAAGCAAATTTCCTACCACAGGAAGCACACCGAGGCCTGTTGTTTTCTCTATGAAATTGGAGTGGGCTGGAAGGGTGAGGCCTACTGACTTCCCTCCTTTAGAGCCAATTGAGGAAATGTGTCAAGGCTGATGCATCCCGCTTACAATGAAATGTTTCTCTTCAGAATAGGAGATTTGGCTACCAAACGGCAGCAGCTCGTCTCCCTCAGAATGCTGTTTCTGTGTAGACCAGGGAGATACACCATGGTCCCCAGCTTAGAACGGCTCTTTGCCCAGTTGGTTTCATCCATAAAAAAGCCAGATGGTCTAATCTCAACTAATCGGGCTGCAAATCCCTGAATACTTGGGGCAGGGCAGTCCTGAGGCAATGTGCCACCTAAGGAATGAAAGCAAAGATTCCAGCCTGGGAAGCAGGGTCTCAAGTAAGTCTGCTAAATGACTGCCCTCCTTTATAGCCAGTTGAGAAAATGTGGCAAGGCTGATGCAACTCGCTTACAACGAAATGCTTCTCTTCAGAATAGGAGATTGTGCTACCAAATGCCAGCAGCTCGTCTCCCTCAGAATTCTGTTTCAGTGTAGACTAGGGAAAGACACCATGGTCCCCAGCTTAGAACGGCTCTTTGCCCATATGATTTCATCCACGAGAGAACCAGAAGGGCTGATGTCAACTAATCGGGCTGCACATCCCTGAATTCTTGGTGTAGGCACTCCTGAGCCAATGTGCCACCTAAGGAATGAAAGCAAATTTACAGCCTGGGAAGCAGGGTCTCAAGTAAGTCTGCTAAATGCCTGCCCTCCTTTATAGCCAGTTGAGAAAACGTGGCAAGGCTGATGCAACCCGCTTACAACGAAATGTTTCTCTTCAGAATAGGAGATTTCGCTACCAAATACCAGCAGCTCGTTTCCCTCAGAGTGCTGTTTCTGTGTAGACTAGGGAAACACACCATGGTTCCCAGCTTAGAACAGCTCTTCTTCCAGTTGGTTTCATCCATGAAAGAGCCAGGGCTGATCTCAACTAATCGGGCTGCACATCCCAGAATCCTTGGGGAAGGGCAGTTCTGACCCAAAGTGCCACCTAAGGAATGAAAGCAGTTTCCTTACCACAGGAAAGCACACCAAGGCCTCGAGTTTTCTCTATGAAACTGGAGAGGGCTCGAAGGGTGAGGCCCACTGACTGCCCTCCTTTATATCCAGTTGAGAAAATGGGACAAGGCTGATGCCACCCACTTACAACGAAATGTTTCTCTTCAGAATAGGAGATTTCGCTACTAAATGCCAGCAGCTCGTCTCACTCAGACTGCTGTTTCTGTGTAGACTAGGGAAAGACAGCATGGTCCCCAGCTTAGAATGGCTCTTTGCCCAGTTGGTTTCATCCATGAAAGAGCCAGAAGGGCTGATCACAACTAATCGGGCTGCATATCCAAGAATCCTTGGGGTAGGGCAGTTCTGAGTCAAAGTGCCACCTAAGGAAGGAACTCAGTTTCCTTGCAACAGGAAAGCACACCAAGGCCTGCAGTTTTCTCTATGAAACTGGAGTGGGCTTGAAGGTTGATGCCTACTGACTGCCCTCTTTATATCCAGTTGAGAAAATGGGACGAGGCTGATGCAACCCTCTTACAACGAAATGCTTCTCTTCAGAATAGGACATTTCGCTACCAAACGCCAGCAGCTTGTCTCACTCAGACTGCTGTTTCTGTGTAGACTAGGGAAAGACAGCATGGTCCCCAGCTTAGAATGGTTCTTTGCCCAGTTGGTTTCATCCATGAAAGAGCCAGAAGGGCTGATCACAACTAATCGGGCTGCAAATCACTGAATCCTTCTGGGAGGGCTGTTCTGAGCCAAAGGGCCACCTAAGGAATGAAAGCAAATTTCCTACCACAGGAAGCACACCGAGGCCTGTTGTTTTCTCTATGAAATTGGAGTGGGCTGGAAGGGTGAGGCCTACTGACTTCCCTCCTTTAGAGCCAATTGAGGAAATGTGTCAAGGCTGATGCATCCCGCTTACAACGAAATGTTTCTCTTCAGAATAGGAGATTTTGCTACCAAACGGCAACAGCTCGTCTCCCTCAGAATGCGGTTTCTGTGTTGACTAGGGAAAGACACGATGGGCCCTAGCTTAGAACGGCTCTTTGCCCAGTTGGTTTCATCCATGAAAGAGCCAAAAGGACTGATCTCATCTAATCGGGCTGCAAATCCCCTAATACTTGGGGTAGTGCAGTCCTGATCCAATGTGCCACCTAAGGAATGAAAGCAAAGTTTCCAGCCTGGGAAGCAGGGTCTCAAGTAAGTCTGCTAAATGACTGCCCTCCTTTATAGCCATTTGAGAAAAGGTGGCAAGGCTGATGCAACCCGCTTACAACGAAATATTTCTCTTCAGAATAGGAGATTGTGCTACCAAACGCCAGCAGCTCCTCTCCCTCAGAATGCTGTTTCTGTGTAGACTAGGGAAAGACACCATGGTCCCCAGCTTAGAACGGCTCTTTGCCCAGATGGTTTCATCCATGAGAGAACCAGAAGGGCTGATCTCAACTACTCGGGCTGTACATCCCTGAATCCTTGGGGTAGGGCAGTTGTGAGCCAAAGTGCCACCTAAGGAATGAAAGCAGTTTCCTTGCCACAGGAAAGCACACCGAGGCCTGGAGTTTTCTCTATGAAATTGGAGTGGGCTTGAAGGGTGACGCCTACTGCCAGCCCTCCTTTATATCCAGTTGAGAAAATGTGGCAAGGCTGATTCAAGCCGCTTAAAAGGAAATGTTTCTCTTCAGAATAGGAGATTTTGCAATCACACGCCAGCAGCTTGCCTCCCTCAGAGTGTTGTTTCTGTGTAGACTAGGGAAAGGCACGATGGTCCCCAGCCTAGAACGGCTCTTTGCCCAGTTGGTTTCATCCATGAAAGAGCCAGGGCTGATCTCAACTAATGGGGCTGCACATCCCAGAATCCTTGGGGAAGGGCAGTTCTGACCCAAAGTGCCACCTAAGGAATGAAAGCAGTTTCCTTACCACAGGAAAGCACACCAAGGCCTGGAGTTTTCTCTATGAAACTGGAGTGGGCTCGAAGGGTGAGGCCTACTGACTGCCCTCCTTTATATCAAGTTGAGAAAATGGGACGAGGCTGATGCAACCCTCTTACAACGAAATGTTTCTCTTCAGAATAGGAGATTTTGCTACCAAACGCCAGCAGCTCGTCTCACTCAGACTGCTGTTTCTGTGTAGACTAGGGAAAGACAGCATGGTCCCCAGCTTAGAATGGTTCTTTGCCCAGTTGGTTTCATCCATGTAAGAGCCAGAAGGGCTGATCACAACTAATCGGGCTGCAAATCACTGAATCCTTCTGGGAGGGCTGTTCTGAGCCAAAGGGCCACCTAAGGAATGAAAGCAAATTTCCTACCACAGGAAGCACACCGAGGCCTGTTGTTTTCTCTATGAAATTGGAGTGGGCTGGAAGGGTGAGGCCTACTGACTTCCCTCCTTTAGAGCCAATTGAGGAAATGTGTCAAGGCTGATGCATCCCGCTTACAATGAAATGTTTCTCTTCAGAATAGGAGATTTGGCTACCAAACGGCAGCAGCTCGTCTCCCTCAGAATGCTGTTTCTGTGTAGACCAGGGAGATACACCATGGTCCCCAGCTTAGAACGGCTCTTTGCCCAGTTGGTTTCATCCATAAAAAAGCCAGATGGTCTAATCTCAACTAATCGGGCTGTAAATCCCTGAATACTTCGGGTAGGGCAGTCCTGAGGCAATGTGCCACCTAAAGAATGAAAGCAAAGATTCCAGCCTGGGAAGCAGGGTCTCAAGTAAGTCTGCTAAATGACTGCCCTCCTTTATAGCCAGTTGAGAAAATGTGGCAAGGCTGATGCAACTCGCTTACAACGAAATGCTTCTCTTCAGAATAGGAGATTGTGCTACCAAATGCCAGCAGCTCGTCTCCCTCAGAATTCTGTTTCAGTGTAGACTAGGGAAAGACACCATGGTCCCCAGCTTAGAACGGCTCTTTGCCCATATGATTTCATCCACGAGAGAACCAGAAGGGCTGATGTCAACTAATCGGGCTGCACATCCCTGAATTCTTGGTGTAGGCACTCCTGAGCCAATGTGCCACCTAAGGAATGAAAGCAAATTTACAGCCTGGGAAGCAGGGTCTCAAGTAAGTCTGCTAAATGCCTGCCCTCCTTTATAGCCAGTTGAGAAAACGTGGCAAGGCTGATGCAACCCGCTTACAACGAAATGTTTCTCTTCAGAATAGGAGATTGTGCTACCAAACGCCAGCAGCTCGTCTCCCTCAGAATGCTGTTTCTGTGTAGACTAGGGAGAGACACCTTGGTCCCCAGCTCAGAACGGCTCCTTGCCCAGATTTTTTCATCCCTGAGAGAACCAGAAGGGCTGATCTCAACTAATCGGGCTGCATATCCAAGAATCCTTGGGGTAGGGCAGTTCTGAGTCAAAGTGCCACCTAAGGAAGGAAAGCAGTTTCCTTGCAACACGAAAGCACACCAAGGCCTGGAGTTTTCTCTAGAAACTGAAGTGGGCTTGAAGGTTGATGCCTACTGACTGCCCTCTTTATATCCAGTTGAGAAAATGGGACAAGGGTGATGCAACCCGCTTACAACGAAATGTTTCTCTTCAGAATAGGAGATTTCGCTACCAAATACCAGCAGCTCGTTTCCCTCAGAGTGCTGTTTCTGTGTAGACTAGGGAAACACACCATGGTTCCCAGCTTAGAACAGCTCTTCTTCCAGTTGGTTTCATCCATGAAAGAGCCAGGGCTGATCTCAACTAATCGGGCTGCACATCCCAGAATCCTTGGGGAAGGGCAGTTCTGACCCAAAGTGCCACCTAAGGAATGAAAGCAGTTTCCTTACCACAGGAAAGCACACCAAGGCCTCGAGTTTTCTCTATGAAACTGGAGAGGGCTCGAAGGGTGAGGCCCACTGACTGCCCTCCTTTATATCCAGTTGAGAAAATGGGACAAGGCTGATGCCACCCACTTACAACGAAATGTTTCTCTTCAGAATAGGAGATTTCGCTACTAAATGCCAGCAGCTCGTCTCACTCAGACTGCTGTTTCTGTGTAGACTAGGGAAAGACAGCATGGTCCCCAGCTTAGAATGGCTCTTTGCCCAGTTGGTTTCATCCATGAAAGAGCCAGAAGGGCTGATCACAACTAATTTGGTTGCACATCCGTGAATCCTTCTGGGAGGTCTGTTCTGAGCCAAAGGGCCAACTAAGGAATGAAAGCAAATTTCCTGCCACAGGAAAGCACACCGAGGCCTGTGGTTTTCTCTATGAAATTGGAGTGGGCTTGAAGGGTGAGGCCTACTGACTGCCCTCCTTTGTATCCAGTTGAGGAAATGTGGCAAGGCTGATGCATCCAGCTTACAACGAAATGTTTCTCTTCAGAATAGGAGATTTTGCTATCAAACGCCAGCAGCTCGTCTCCCTCAGAGTGCTGTCTCTGTGCAGACTAGGGATAGGCACGATGGGCCCCAGCTTAGAACGGCTCTTTGCCCAGTTTGTTTCATACATGAAAGAGCCAGAAGGGCTGATCTCAACTAATCGGGCTGCAAATCCCTGAATCCTTGGTGTAGGCACTCCTGAGCCAATGTGCCACCTAAGGAATGAAAGAAAAGTTTCCAGCCTGGGAAGCAGGGCCACAAGTAAGTCTGCCAACTGACTGCCCTCTTTAGAGCCAGTTGAGAAAATGTGGCAAGGCTGATGCAACCCGCTTACAACGAAATGTTTCTCTTCAGAATAGTAGATTGTGCTTCCAAACGCCAGCAGCTCGTCTCCCTCAGAATGCTGTTTCTGTGTAGACTAGGGAAAGACACCTTGTTCCCCAGCTCAGAACGGCTCCTTGCCCAGATTTTATCATCCATGAGAGAACCAGAAGGGCTGATCTCAACTAATCGGGCTGCATATCCAAGAATCCTTGGGGTAGGGCAGTTCTGAGTCAAAGTGCCACCTAAGGAAGGAACTCAGTTTCCTTGCAACAGGAAAGCACACCAAGGCCTGCAGTTTTCTCTATGAAACTGGAGTGGGCTTGAAGGTTGATGCCTACTGACTGCCCTCTTTATATCCAGTTGAGAAAATGGGACGAGGCTGATGCAACCCTCTTACAACGAAATGCTTCTCTTCAGAATAGGACATTTCGCTACCAAACGCCAGCAGCTCGTCTCACTCAGACTGCTGTTTCTGTGTAGACTAGTGAAAGACAGCATGGTCCCCAGCTTAGAATGGTTCTTTGCCCAGTTGGTTTCATCCATGAAAGAGCCAGAAGGGCTGATCACAACTAATCGGGCTGCAAATCACTGAATCCTTCTGGGAGGGCTGTTCTGAGCCAAAGGGCCACCTAAGGAATGAAAGCAAATTTCCTACCACAGGAAGCACACCGAGGCCTGTTGTTTTCTCTATGAAATTGGAGTGGGCTGGAAGGGTGAGGCCTACTGACTTCCCTCCTTTAGAGCCAATTGAGGAAATGTGTCAAGGCTGATGCATCCCGCTTACAACGAAATGTTTCTCTTCAGAATAGGAGATTTTGCTACCAAACGGCAACAGCTCGTCTCCCTCAGAATGCGGTTTCTGTGTTGACTAGGGAAAGACACGATGGGCCCTAGCTTAGAACGGCTCTTTGCCCAGTTGGTTTCATCCATGAAAGAGCCAAAAGGACTGATCTCATCTAATCGGGCTGCAAATCCCCTAATACTTGGGGTAGTGCAGTCCTGATCCAATGTGCCACCTAAGGAATGAAAGCAAAGTTTCCAGCCTGGGAAGCAGGGTCTCAAGTAAGTCTGCTAAATGACTGCCCTCCTTTATAGCCATTTGAGAAAAGGTGGCAAGGCTGATGCAACCCGCTTACAACGAAATATTTCTCTTCAGAATAGGAGATTGTGCTACCAAACGCCAGCAGCTCCTCTCCCTCAGAATGCTGTTTCTGTGTAGACTAGGGAAAGACACCATGGTCCCCAGCTTAGAACGGCTCTTTGCCCAGATGGTTTCATCCATGAGAGAACCAGAAGGGCTGATCTCAACTACTCGGGCTGTACATCCCTGAATCCTTGGGGTAGGGCAGTTGTGAGCCAAAGTGCCACCTAAGGAATGAAAGCAGTTTCCTTGCCACAGGAAAGCACACCGAGGCCTGGAGTTTTCTCTATGAAATTGGAGTGGGCTTGAAGGGTGACGCCTACTGCCAGCCCTCCTTTATATCCAGTTGAGAAAATGTGGCAAGGCTGATTCAAGCCGCTTAAAAGGAAATGTTTCTCTTCAGAATAGGAGATTTTGCAATCACACGCCAGCAGCTTGCCTCCCTCAGAGTGCTGTTTCTGTGTAGACTAGGGAAAGGCACGATGGTCCCCAGCCTAGAACGGCTCTTTGCCCAGTTGGTTTCATCCATGAAAGAGCCAGGGCTGATCTCAACTAATGGGGCTGCACATCCCAGAATCCTTGGGGAAGGGCAGTTCTGACCCAAAGTGCCACCTAAGGAATGAAAGCAGTTTCCTTACCACAGGAAAGCACACCAAGGCCTGGAGTTTTCTCTATGAAACTGGAGTGGGCTCGAAGGGTGAGGCCTACTGACTGCCCTCCTTTATATCAAGTTGAGAAAATGGGACGAGGCTGATGCAACCCTCTTACAACGAAATGTTTCTCTTCAGAATAGGAGATTTCGCTACCAAACGCCAGCAGCTCGTCTCACTCAGACTGCTGTTTCTGTGTAGACTAGGGAAAGACAGCATGGTCCCCAGCTTAGAATGGTTCTTTGCCCAGTTGGTTTCATCCATGAAAGAGCCAGAAGGGCTGATCACAACTAATCGGGCTGCAAATCACTGAATCCTTCTGGGAGGGCTGTTCTGAGCCAAAGGGCCACCTAAGGAATGAAAGCAAATTTCCTACCACAGGAAGCACACCGAGGCCTGTTGTTTTCTCTATGAAATTGGAGTGGGCTGGAAGGGTGAGGCCTACTGACTTCCCTCCTTTAGAGCCAATTGAGGAAATGTGTCAAGGCTGATGCATCCCGCTTACAATGAAATGTTTCTCTTCAGAATAGGAGATTTGGCTACCAAACGGCAACAGCTCGTCTCCCTCAGAATGCTGTTTCTGTGTAGACCAGGGAGATACACCATGGTCCCCAGCTTAGAACGGCTCTTTGCCCAGTTGGTTTCATCCATAAAAAAGCCAGATGGTCTAATCTCAACTAATCGGGCTGCAAATCCCTGAATACTTGGGGCAGGGCAGTCCTGAGGCAATGTGCCACCTAAGGAATGAAAGCAAAGATTCCAGCCTGGGAAGCAGGGTCTCAAGTAAGTCTGCTAAATGACTGCCCTCCTTTATAGCCAGTTGAGAAAATGTGGCAAGGCTGATGCAACTCGCTTACAACGAAATGCTTCTCTTCAGAATAGGAGATTGTGCTACCAAATGCCAGCAGCTCGTCTCCCTCAGAATTCTGTTTCAGTGTAGACTAGGGAAAGACACCATGGTCCCCAGCTTAGAACGGCTCTTTGCCCATATGATTTCATCCACGAGAGAACCAGAAGGGCTGATGTCAACTAATCGGGCTGCACATCCCTGAATTCTTGGTGTAGGCACTCCTGAGCCAATGTGCCACCTAAGGAATGAAAGCAAATTTACAGCCTGGGAAGCAGGGTCTCAAGTAAGTCTGCTAAATGCCTGCCCTCCTTTATAGCCAGTTGAGAAAACGTGGCAAGGCTGATGCAACCCGCTTACAACGAAATGTTTCTCTTCAGAATAGGAGATTGTGCTACCAAACGCCAGCAGCTCGTCTCCCTCAGAATGCTGTTTCTGTGTAGACTAGGGAGAGACACCTTGGTCCCCAGCTCAGAACGGCTCCTTGCCCAGATTTTTTCATCCCTGAGAGAACCAGAAGGGCTGATCTCAACTAATCGGGCTGCATATCCAAGAATCCTTGGGGTAGGGCAGTTCTGAGTCAAAGTGCCACCTAAGGAAGGAAAGCAGTTTCCTTGCAACACGAAAGCACACCAAGGCCTGGAGTTTTCTCTAGAAACTGAAGTGGGCTTGAAGGTTGATGCCTACTGACTGCCCTCTTTATATCCAGTTGAGAAAATGGGAAAAGGGTGATGCAACCCGCTTACAACGAAATGTTTCTCTTCCGAATAGCAGATTTTTCTACCAAATGCCAGCAGCTCCTCTCCCTCAGAGTGCTGTTTCTGTGTACACTAGGGAAAGACACTATGGTCCGCAGCTTAGAACGGGTCTTTTCCCAGTTGGTTTCCTCCATGAAAGAGTCAGAAAGACTGATCTCAAAAAATCGGCCTGCACATCCCTGAATCCTTGGGGTAGGGAAGTTCTGAGCCAATATGCCACCTAAGGAATGAAAGCAAAATTTTCAGCCTGGGAAGCAGGGCCTCAAGTAAGTCTGCCAACAGAGTGCCCTCCTTTATAGCCAGCTGAGAAAATGAGGCAAGGCTGAATCTACCCACTTAACAACGAAATGTTTCACTTCAGAATAGGAGATTTTGCTACCAAACACCAGGAGCCCCTTTCCCTCAAAGGGCTGTTTCTGTGTAGACTAGGGAAAGACACCATGGTCTCCAGCTTAGAACGGCTCTTTTCACTGCTGGTTTCCTCCATGAAAGAGCCAGAAGTGCTGATCTGAACTAATGGGGATGCACATCCCTGAATCCTAGGGGTAGGGTAGTTCTGAGCCAAAGTGCCACCTAAGGAATGAAAGCAGAGTTTTCTGCCTGGGAAGCAGGGCCTCAAGTAAGTCTGCCAAGAGAGTGCCCTCCTTTAGAGCCAGCTGAGAAAATGTGGCAAGGCTGAATCTACCCGCTTACAACGAAATGTTTTTCTTCAGATAAGGATATTTTGCTACCAAACGCCAGCAGAGCCACTCCCTCAGAGTGCTGTTTCTGTGTAGACTAGGGAAAGACAGCATGGTCCCCAGCTTACAATGGCTCTTTTACCAGTTGGTTTTATCCATGAAAGAGCCAGAAGGGCTGATCTCTAGTAAGCGGGCTGCACATTCGTGATCTCTTGGGGTAGGGCAGTTCTGAGCAAATGTGCCACGTAAGGAAAGAAAGCAGAGTTTTCAGCCTGGGAAGCAGGGCCTCAAGTAAGTCAGCCAACAGAGTGCCCTCCTTTATAGCCAGTTGAGAAAATGAGGCAAGGCTGAAATTACCCGCTTACAACGAAATGTTTCTCTTCCGAATAGCAGATGTTTCTACCAAAGGCGAGCAGCTCCTCTCCCTCAGAGTGCTGTTTCTGTGTACACTACGGAAACACACTATGGTCCCCAGCGTAGAACGGGTCTTTTCCCAGTTGGTTTCCTCCATGAAAGAGTCAGAAAGGCTGATCTCAAAAAATCGGCCTGCACATCCCTGAATCCTTGGGGTAGGGGAGTTCTGAACCAATGTGCCACCTAAGGAATGAAAGCAAAATTTTCAGCCTGGGAAGCAGGGCCTCAAGTAAGTCTGCCAAAAGAGTGCCGTCTTTTAGAGCCAGCTGAGAAAATATGGCCAGGCTGAATCTACCCGCTTACAACGAAATGTATCATTTCAGAGTAGGAGATTTTGCTACCAAACACCAGGAGCCCCTTTCCCTCAAAATGCTGTTACTGTGTAGACTAGGGAAAGACACCATGGTTCCCAGCTTAGAACGGCTCTTTTCACTGTTGGTTTCCCCCATGAAAGAGTCAGACGTGCTGATCTCAACGAATCGGGCTGCACATCCCTGAATCCTAGGGGTAGGGCAGTTCTGAGCCAATGTGCCACCTAAGGAAAGAAATCAGAGTTTTCACCCTGGGAAGCAGGGCCTCAGGTAAGTCTGCCAACAGAGTGCCCTCCTTTATAGCCAGCTGAGAAATTCTGGCAAGGCTGAATCTACCCGCTTACAACGAAATGTTTCACTTTAGAAAAGGAGATTATGCTACCAAAGGCCAGCAGCCCCTCTCCTTCAGAATCCTGTTTCTCTTTAGACTAGGGAAAGACAGCATGGTCCCCAGCTTACAACGGCTCTTTTCCCAGTTGGGTTCCTCCATAAAAGAGCCAGAAGGGCTGATCTCAAGTAATCGGGCTGCACATCCGTGAACCCTTGGGGTAGGGCAGTTCTGAGCCAAAGTGCCACCGAAGGAAAGAAAGCAGAGTTTTCAGCCTGGGAAGCAGGGCCTCAAGTAAGTCTGCCAACAGAGTGCCCTCCTTTATAGCCAGCTGAGAAAATGAGGAAAGGCTGAATCTACCCGCTTACAGCGAAATATTTCTCTTCAGAATAGCAGATGTTTCTACCAAAGGCCAGCAGCTCCTCTCCCTCAGAGTGCTGTTTCTGTGTACACTACGGAAACACACTATGGTCCCCAGCTTAGAACGGGTCTTTTCCCAGTTGCTTTCCTCCATGAAAGAGTCAGAAATTCTGATCTCAAAAAATTGGCATGCACATCCCTGAATCCTTGGGGTAGGGGAGTTCTGAGCCAATGTGCCACCTAAGGAATGAAAGCAAAATTTTCAGCCTGGGAACCAGGGCCTCAAGTAAGTCTGCCAACAGAGTGCCCTCCTTTAGATCCAGCTGAGAAAATGTGGCCAGGCTGATCTACCCGCTTACAACGAAATATTTCACTTCAGTATAGGAGATTTTGCTACCAAACGCCAGCAGCCCCTTTCCCTCAAAGTGCTGTTTCTGTGTAGACTAGGGAAAGACACCATGGTTCCCAGCTAGCACGGCTGTTTTGACTGTTGGTTTCCTCCATGAAAGAGCCAGAAGTGCTGATCTCAACTAATCGGGCTGCACATCCCTATATCCTAGGGGTAGGGCAGTTCTGAGCCAACGTGCCACCTAAAGAAAGAAAGCAGAGTTTTCAGCCTGGGAAGCAGGGCCTTAGGTAACTCTGCCAACAGAATGCCCTCCTTTATAGCCAGCTGAGAAATTCTGGCAAGGCTGAATCTACCCACTTACAACGAAATGTTTCTCTTCAGAATAGCAGATGTTGCTACCAGACGCCAACAGCTCCTCTCCCTCAGAGTGCTGTTTCTGTGTAGACTAGGGAAAGACACTATGGTCCACAGCTTAGAACGGGTCTTATCCCTGTTGGTTTCCTCCATGAAAGAGCCAGAATGGCTGATCTCAACTAATTGGCCTGCACATCCCTGAATCCCTGGGGTAGGATAGTTCTGAGCCAAAGTGCCACCTAAGGAATGAAAGCAAAATTTTCAGCCTGGGAAGCAGGGCCTCAAGTAAGTCAGCCAACAGAGTGCCCTCCTTTAGAGCCAGCTGAGAAAATGTGGCCAGGCTGAATCTACCCGCTTACAACGAAATGTTTCACTTCAGAATAGGAGATTTTGCTACCAAACGCCAGCAGCCCCTCTCCCTCAGAGTCCTGTTTCTGTGTAGACTAGGGAAAGACAGCATGGTCCCAAGCTTACAACGGCTCTTTTAACAGTTGGTTTTATCCATGAAAGAGCCAGAATGGCTGATCTCAAGTAATCGTGCTGCATATCCGTGAACCCTTGGGGTAGGGCAGTTCTGAGCCAATGTGCCACCTAAGGAAAGAAAGCAGAGTTTTCAGCCTGGGAAGCAGGGCCTCAAGTAAGTCTGCCAACAGAGTGCCCTCCTTTATAGCCAGCTGAGGAATTCTGGCAAGGCTGAATCTACCCGCTTACAACGAAATGTTTCACTTTAGAAAAGGAGATTATGCTACCAAACGCCAGCAGCCCCTCTCCTTCAGAATCCTGTTTCTCTTTAGACTAGGGAAAGACAGCATGGTCCCCAGCTTACAACGGCTCTTTTCCAAGTTGGGTTCCTCTATAAAAGAGCCAGAAGGGCTGATCTCAAGTAATCGAGCTGCACATCCGTGAACCCTTGGGGTAGGGCAGTTCTGAGCCAAAGTGCCACCTAAGGAAAGAAAGCAGAGTTTTCAGCCTGGGAAGCAGGGCCTCAAGTAAGTCTGCCATCAGAGTGCCCTCCTTTAGAGCCAGCCGAGAAAATGTGGCAAGGCTGAATATACCCGCTTACAACGAAATGTTTCACTTCAGATAAGGAGATTATGCTACCAAACGCCAGCAGCCCCTCTCCCTCAGAGTCCTGTTTCTGTGTAGACTAGGGAAAGACACCAGGGTTCCCAGCTAGAACGGCTCTTTTACCAGTTGGTTTTATCCAAGAAAGAGCCAGAAGGGCTGATGTCAACTAATCGGGCTGCACATCCCTGTATCGTAGGGGTAGGGCAGTTCTGAGCCAATGTGCCACCTAAGGAAAGAAAGCAGAGTTTTCAGCCTGGGAAGCAGGGCCTCAAGTAAGTCTGCCAACAGAGTGCCCTCCTTTAGAGCCAGCTGAGAAATTCTGGCAAGGCTGAATCTACCCGCTTACAACGAAATGTTTCTCTTCAGAATAGCAGATGTTGCTACCAAACGCCAGCAGCTACTCTCCCTCAGAGTGCTGTTTCTGTGTACACTAGGAAAAGACACTATGGTCCACAGCTTAGAACGGGTCTTTTCCCAGTTGGTTTCCTCCATGAAAGAGTCAGAATGGCTGATCTCAAAAAATCGGCCTGCACATCCCTGAATACTTGGGGTAGGGGAGTTCTGAACCAATGTGCCACCTAAGGAATGAAAGCAAAATTTTCAGCCTGGGAACCAGGGCCTCAAGTAAGTCTGCCAAAAGAGTGCCCTCTTTTAGAGCCAGCTGAGAAAATATGGCCAGGCTGAATCTTCCCGCTTACAACGAAATCTTTCATTTCAGAGTAGGAGATTTTGTTACCAAACTCCAGGAGCCCCTTTCCCTCAAAGTGCTGTTACTGTGTAGACTAGGGAAAGACACCATGGTCCCCAGCTTAGAACGGCTCTTTTCACTGTTGGTTTCCCCCATGAAAGAGCCAGACGTGCTGATCTCAAATAATCGGGCTGCACATCCCTGAATCGTAGGGGTAGGGCAGTTCTGAGCCAATGTGCCACCTAAGGAAAGAAAGCAGGGTTTTCAGCCTGGGAAGCAGGGCCTCAGGTAAGTCTGCCAACAAAATGTCCTCCTTTATAGCCAGCTGAGGAATTCTGGCAAGGCTGAATCTACCCGCTTACAACGAAATGTTTCTCTTCAGAATAGCAGATGTTGCTACTAAACGCCACCAACTCCTCTCCCTGAGAATGCTGTTTCTGTGTACACTAGGGAAACACACTATGGTCCACAGCTTAGAACGGGTCTTTTCCCAGTTGGTTTCCTCCATGAAAGAGTCAGAAAGGCTGATCTCAAAAAATCGGCCTGCACATCCCTGAATCCTTGGGGTAGGGGAGTTCTGAGCCAATGTGCCACCTAAGGAATGAAAGCAAAATTTTCAGCCTGGGAAGCAGGGGCTCAAGTAAGTCTGCCAACACAGTGCCGTCCTTTAGAGCCAGCTGAGAAAATGTGGCCAGGCTGATCTACCCGCTTACAACGAAATGTTTCATTTCAGAATAGGAGATTTTGCTACCAAACGCCAGCAGCCCCTTTCCCTCAAAGTGCTGTTTCTGTGTAGACTAGGGAAAGACACCATGGTTCCCAGCTAGAAAGGCTCTTTTGACTGTTGGTTTCCTCCATGAAAGAGCCAGAAGTGCTGATCTCAACTAATCGGGCTGCACATCCCTATATCCTAGGGGTAGGGCAGTTCTGAGCCAATGTGCCACCTACGGAAAGAAAGCAGAGTTTTCAGCCTGGGAAGCAGGGCCTCAAGTAAGTCTGCCAAGAGAGTGCCCTCCTTTATAGCCAGCTGAGAAATTCTGGCAAGTCTGAATCTACCCGCTTACAACGAAATGTTTCTCTTCAGAATAGCAGATGCTGCTACCAAACGCCAGCAGCTCCTCTCCCTCAGAATGCTGTTTCTGTGTAGACTAGGGAAAGACACTATGTACCACAGCTTAGCACGGGTCTTATCCCAGTTGGTTTCCTCCATGAAAGAGCCAGAAAGGCTGATCTCAACTAATCGGGCTGCACATCCCTGAATCCTAGGGGTAGGGTAGTTCTGAGCCAAAGTGCCAACTAAGGAATGAAAGCAAAATTTTCAGCCTGGGAAGCAGGGCCTCAAGTAAGTCTGCCAACAGAGTGCCCTCTTTAAGAGCCAGCTGAGAAAATGTGGCCAGGCTGAATGTACCCGCTTACAACGAAATGTTTCACTTCAGAATAGGAGATTTTGCTACCAAACGCCAGGAGCCCCTTTCCCTCAAAGTGCTGTTTCTCTGTAGACTAGGGAAACACACCATGGTTCCCAGCTTAGAACGGTTCTTTTCACTGTTAGTTTCCTCCATGAAAGAGCCAGAAGTGCTGATCTCAACGAATCGGGCTGCACATCCCTGAATCCTAGGGGTAGGGCAGTTCTGAGCCAAAGTCCCACCTAAGGAAAGAAAGCAGACTTTTCAGCCTGGGAAGCAGGGCCTCAAGTAAGTCTTCGAACAGAGTGCCCTCCTTTGTAGCCAGCTGAGAAATTCTGGCAAGGCTGAATCTACCCCCTTACAATGAAATGTTTCACTTTAGAAAAGGAGACTATGCTACCAAACGCCAGCAGCCCCTCTCCTTCAGAATCCTGTTTCTCTTTAGACTAGGGAAAGACAGCATGGTCCCCAGCTTACAACGGCTCTTTTCCCAGTTGGGTTCCTCCATAACAGAGCCAGAAGGGCTGATCTCAAGTAATCGGGCTGCACATCCGTGAACCCTTGGGGTAGGGCAGTTCTGAGCCAATGTGCCACCGAAGGAAAGAAAGCAGAGTTTTCAGCCTGGGAAGCAGGGCCTCAAGTAAGTCTGCCAACAGAGTGCCCTCCTTTAGAGCCAGCAGAGAAAATGTGGCCAGGCTGATCTACCCGTTTACAACGAAAACAGCAGCCCCTCTCCCTCAGAGTCCTGTTTCTGTGTAGACTAGGGAAAGACACCACGGTTCCCAGCTAGAACGGCTGTTTTACCAGTTGGTTTTATCCAAGAAAGAGCCAGAAGGGCTGATCTCAACTAATCGGGCTGCACATCCCTGAATCGTAGGGGTAGGGCAGTTCTGAGCCAATGTGCCACCTAAGGAAAGAAAGCAGAGTTTTCAGCCTGGGAAGCAGGGCCTCAAGTAAGTCTGCCAACAGAGTGCCCTCCTTTAGAGCCAGCTGAGAAATTCTGGCAAGGCTGAATCTACCCGCTTACAACGAAATGTTTCTCTTCAGAATAGCAGATGTTGCTACCAAACGCCAGCAGCTACTCTCCCTCAAAGTGCTGTTTCTGTGTACCCTAGGAAAAGACACTATGGTCCACAGCTTAGAACGGGTCTTTTCCCAGTTGCTTTCCTCCATGAAGGAGCCAGAAAGGCTGATCTCAACTAATCGGCCTGCACATCCCTGAATCCTCGGGGTAGGGTAGTTCTGAGCCAAAGTGCCAACTAAGGAATGAAAGCAAAATTTTCAGCCTGGGAAGCAGGGCCTCAAGTAAGTCTGCCAACAGAGTGCCCTCTTTAAGAGCCAGCTGAGAAAATGTGGCCAGGCTGAATGTACCCGCTTACAACGAAATGTTTCACTTCAGAATAGGAGATTTTGCTACCAAACGCCAGCAGCCCCTTTCCCTCAAAGTGCCGCTACTGTGTAGACTACGGAAAGACACCATGGTTCCCAGCTTAGAACGGCTCTTTTCACTGTTGATTTCCCCCATGAAAGAGCCAGACGTGCTGATCTCAACTAATCGGGCTGCACATCCCTGAATCCTAGCGGTAGGGCAGTTCTGAGCCAATGTGCCACCTAAGGAAAGAAAGCAGAGTTTTCAGCCTGGGAAGCAGGGCCTCAAGTACGTCTGCCAACAGAGTGCCCTCCTTTATAGCCAGCTGAGAAATTCTGGCAAGGCTGAATCTACCCTCTTATAACGAAATGTTTCTCTTCAGAATAGCAGATGTTGCTACCAAACTCCAGCAGCTCCTCTCCCTCAGAGTGCTGTTTCTGTGTAGACTAGGGAAAGACACCATGGTCCACAGCTTAGAACGGGTCTTTTCCCAGTTGGTTACATCCATGAAAGAGCCAGAAAGGCTGAGCTCAACTAATCGGGCTGCACATCCCTGAATCCTAGAGGTAGGGTAGTTCTGAGCCAAAGTGCCACCTAAGGAATGAAAGCAAAGTTTTCAGCCTGGGAAGCAGGGCCTCATTAAGTCTGCCAACAGAGTGCCCTCCTTTAGAGCCAGCAGAGAATATGTGGCAAGGCTGAATCTACCCGCTTATAACGAAATGCTTCACTTCAGAAAAGGAGATTATGCTACCAAACACCAGCAGCCCCTCTCCCTCAGAGTTCTGTTTGTGTGTAGACTAGGGAAAGACAGCATGGTCTCCAGCTTACAACGGCTCTTTTCCCAGTTGGTTTCCTCCATGAAAGAGCCAGAAGGGCTGATCTCAAGTAATCGGGCTGCACATCCGTGAACTCTTGGGGTAGGGCAGTTCTTAGCCAATGTGCCACCTAAGGAAAGGAAGCAGAGTTTTCAGCCTGGGAGGCAGGGCCTCAAGTAAGTCAGCCAACAGAGTACCCTCCTTTATAGCCAGCTGAGAAAATGAGGCAAGGCTGAATCTACCCGCTTACAACGAAATGTTTCTCTTCCGAATAGCAGATTTTTCTACCAAATGCCAGCACCTCCTCTCCCTCAGAGTGCTGTTTCTGTGTACACTAGGGAAAGACACTATGGTCCGCAGCTTAGAACGGGTCTTTTCCCAGTTGGTTTCCTCCATGAAAGAGTCAGAAAGACTGATCTCAAAAAATCGGCCTGCACATCCCTGAATCCTTGGGGTAGGGAAGTTCTGAGCCAATATGCCACCTAAGGAATGAAAGCAAAATTTTCAGCCTGGGAAGCAGGGCCTCAAGTAAGTCTGCCAACAGAGTGCCCTCTTTAAGAGCCAGCTGAGAAAATGTGGCCAGGCTGAATCTTCCTGCTTACAACGAAATGTTTCACTTCAGAATAGGAGATTTTGCTACCAAACACCAGGAGCCCCTTTCCCTCAAAGGGCTGTTTCTGTGTAGACTAGGGAAAGACACCATGGTCTCCAGCTTAGAATGGCTCTTTTCACTGCTGGTTTCCTCCATGAAAGAGCCAGAAGTGATGATCTGAACTAATGGGGATGCACATCCCTGAATCCTAGGGGTAGGGTAGTTCTGAGCCAAAGTGCCACCTAAGGAATGAAAGCAGAGTTTTCTGCCTGGGAAGTAGGGCCTCAAGTAAGTCTGCCAAGAGAGTGCCCTCCTTTAGAGCCAGCTGAGAAAATGTGGCAAGGCTGAATCTACCCGCTTACAACGAAATGTTTTTCTTCAGATAAGGATATTTTGCTACCAAACGCCAGCAGAGCCACTCCCTCAGAGTGCTGTTTCTGTGTAGACTAGGGAAAGACAGCATGGTCCCCAGCTTACAACGGCTCTTTTACCAGTTGGTTTTATCCATGAAAGAGCCAGAAGGGCTGATCTCTAGTAAGCGGGCTGCACATTCGTGATCTCTTGGGGTAGGGCAGTTCTGAGCAAATGTGCCACGTAAGGAAAGAAAGCAGAGTTTTCAGCCTGGGAAGCAGGGCCTCAAGTAAGTCAGCCAACAGAGTGCCCTCCTTTATAGCCAGTTGAGAAAATGAGGCAAGGCTGAATCTACCCGCTTACAACGAAATGTTTCTCTTCCGAATAGCAGATGTTTCTACCAAATGCGAGCAGCTCCTCTCCCTCAGAGTGCTGTTTCTGTGTACACTACGGAAACACACTATGGTCCCCAGCGTAGAACGGGTCTTTTCCCAGTTGGTTTCCTCCATGAAAGAGTCAGAAAGGCTGATCTCAAAAAATCGGCCTGCACATCCCTGAATCCTTGGGGTAGGGGAGTTCTGAACCAATGTGCCACCTAAGGAATGAAAGCAAAATTTTCAGCCTGGGAACCAGGGCCTCAAGTAAGTCTGCCAAAAGAGTGCCGTCTTTTAGAGCCAGCTGAGAAAATATGGCCAGGCTGAATCTACCCGCTTACAACGAAATGTTTCACTTCAGAGTAGGAGATTTTGCTACCAAACACCAGGAGCCCCTTTCCCTCAAAATGCTGTTACTGTGTAGACTAGGGAAAGACACCATGGTTCCCAGCTTAGAACGGCTCTTTTCACTGTTGGTTTCCCCCATGAAAGAGTCAGACGTGCTGATCTCAACGAATCGGGCTGCACATCCCTGAATCCTAGGGGTAGGGCAGTTCTGAGCCAATGTGCCACCTAAGGAAAGAAATCAGAGTTTTCACCCTGGGAAGCAGGGCCTCAGGTAAGTCTGCCAACAGAGTGCCCTCCTTTATAGCCAGCTGAGAAATTCTGGCAAGGTTGAATCTACCCGCTTACAACGAAATGTTTCACTTTAGAAAAGGAGATTATGCTACCAAAGGCCAGCAGCCCCTCTCCTTCAGAATCCTGTTTCTCTTTAGACTAGGGAAAGACAGCATGGTCCCCAGCTTACAACGGCTCTTTTCCCAGTTGGGTTCCTCCATAAAAGAGCCAGAAGGGCTGATCTCAAGTAATCGGGCTGCACATCCGTGAACCCTTGGGGTAGGGCAGTTCTGAGCCAAAGTGCCACCTAAGGAAAGAAAGCAGAGTTTTCAGCCTGGGAAGCAGGGCCTCAAGTAAGTCTGCCAACAGAGTGCCCTCCTTTATAGCCAGCTGAGAAAATGAGGAAAGGCTGAATCTACCCGCTTACAGCGAAATATTTCTCTTCAGAATAGCAGATGTTTCTACCAAAGGCCAGCAGCTCCTCTCCCTCAGAGTGCTGTTTCTGTGTACACTACGGAAACACACTATGGTCCCCAGCTTAGAACGGGTCTTTTCCCAGTTGCTTTCCTCCATGAAAGAGTCAGAAAGTCTGATCTCAAAAAATTGGCATGCACATCCCTGAATCCTTGGGGTAGGGGAGTTCTGAGCCAATGTGCCACCTAAGGAATGAAAGCAAAATTTTCAGCCTGGGAACCAGGGCCTCAAGTAAGTCTGCCAACAGAGTGCCCTCCTTTAGATCCAGCTGAGAAAATGTGGCCAGGCTGATCTACCCGCTTACAACGAAATATTTCACTTCAGTATAGGAGATTTTGCTACCAAACGCCAGCAGCCCCTTTCCCTCAAAGTGCTGTTTCTGTGTAGACTAGGGAAAGACACCATGGTTCCCAGCTAGCACGGCTGTTTTGACAGTTGGTTTCCTCCATGAAAGAGCCAGAAGTGCTGATCTCAACTAATCGGGCTGCACATCCCTATATCCTAGGGGTAGGGCAGTTCTGAGCCAACGTGCCACCTAAAGAAAGAAAGCAGAGTTTTCAGCCTGGGAAGCAGGGCCTTAGGTAACTCTGCCAACAGAATGCCCTCCTTTATAGCCAGCTGAGAAATTCTGGCAAGGCTGAATCTACCCACTTACAACGAAATGTTTCTCTTCAGAATAGCAGATGTTGCTACCAGACGCCAGCAGCTCCTCTCCCTCAGAGTGCTGTTTCTGTGTAGACTAGGGAAAGACACTATGGTCCACAGCTTAGAACGGGTCTTATCCCTGTTGGTTTCCTCCATGAAAGAGCCAGAAAGGCTGATCTCAACTAATTGGCCTGCACATCCCTGAATCCCTGGGGTAGGATAGTTCTGAGCCAAAGTGCCACCTAAGGAATGAAAGCAAAATTTTCAGCCTGGGAAGCAGGGCCTCAAGTAAGTCAGCCAACAGAGTGCCCTCCTTTAGAGCCAGCTGAGAAAATGTGGCCAGGCTGAATCTACCCGCTTACAACGAAATGTTTCACTTCAGAATAGGAGATTTTGCTACCAAACGCCAGGAGCCCCTTTCCCTCAAAGTGCTGTTTCTCTGTAGACTAGGGAAACACACCATGGTTCCCAGCTTAGAACGGCTCTTTTCACTGTGGGTTTCCTCCATGAAAGAGCCAGAAGTGCTGATCTCAACGAATCGGGCTGCACATCCCTGAATCCTAGGGGTAGGGCAGTTCTGAGCCAAAGTGCCACCTAAGGAAAGAAAGCAGAGTTTGCAGCCTGGGAAGCAGGGCCTCAAGTAAGTCTGCCAACAGAGTGCCCTCCTTTATAGCCAGCTGAGGAATTCTGGCAAGGCTGAATCTACCCGCTTACAACGAAATGTTTCACTTTAGAAAAGGAGATTATGCTACCAAACGCCAGCAGCCCCTCTCCTTCAGAATCCTGTTTCTCTTTAGACTAGGGAAAGACAGCATGGTCCCCAGCTTACAACGGCTCTTTTCCCAGTTGGGTTCCTCCATAAAAGAGCCAGAAGGGCTGATCTCAAGTAATCGGGCTGCACATCCGTGAACCCTAGGGGTAGGGCAGTTCTGAGCCAAAGTGCCACCTAAGGAAAGAAAGCAGAGTTTTCAGCCTGGGAAGCAGGGCCTCAAGTAAGTCTGCCATCAGAGTGCCCTCCTTTAGAGCCAGCTGAGAAAATGTGGCAAGGCTGAATATACCCGCTTACAACGAAATGTTTCACTTCAGATAAGGAGATTATGCTACCAAACGCCAGCAGCCCCTCTCCCTCACAGTCCTGTTTCTGTGTAGACTAGGGAAAGACAGCATGGTCCCCAGCTTACAACGGCTCTTTTCCCAGTTGGTTTTATCCATTAAAGAGCCAGAAGGGCTGATCTCTAGTAATCGCGCTGCACATCCGTGAACTCTTGGGGTAGGGCAGTTCTTAGCCAATGTGCCACCTAAGGAAAGGAAGCAGAGTTTTCAGCCTGGGAAGCAGGGCCTAAAGTAAGTCAGCCAACAGAGTGCCCTCCTTTATAGCTAGCTGAGAAAATGAGGCAAGGCTGAATCTACCCGCTTACAACGAAATGTTTCTCTTCCGAATAGCAGATTTTTCTACCAAATGCCAGCAGCTCCTCTCCCTCAGAGTGCTGTTTCTGTGTACACTAGGGAAAGACACTATGGTCCGCAGCTTAGAACGGGTCTTTTCCCAGTTGGTTTCCTCCATGAAAGAGTCAGAAAGACTGATCTCAAAAAATCGGCCTGCACAACCCTGAATCCTTGGGGTAGGGAAGTTCTGAGCCAATGTGCCACCTAAGGAATGAGAGCAAAATTTTCAGCCTGGGAAGCAGGGCCTCAAGTAAGTCCGCCAAGAGAGTGCCCTCTTTAAGAGCCAGCTGAGAAAATGTGGCCAGGCTGAATCTACCCACTTACAACGAAATGTTTCACTTCAGAATAGGAGATTTTGCTACCAAACGCCAGCAGCCCCTCTGCCTCAGAGTCCTGTTTCTGTTTAGACTAGGGAAAGACAGCATGGTCCCCAGCTTACAACGGCTCTTTTAACAGTTGGTTTTATCCATGAAAGAGACAGAATGGCTGATCTCAAGTAATCGTGCTGCATATCCGTGAACCCTTGGGGTAGGGCAGTTCTGAGCCAATGTGCCACCTAAGGAAAGAAAGCAGAGTTTTCAGCCTGGGAAACAGGGCCTCAAGTAAGTCAGCCAACAGAGTGCCCTCCTTTATAGCCAGCTGAGAAAATGAGGCAAGGCTGAATCTACCCACTTACAACGAAATGTTTCTGTTCAGAATAGCAGATGTTGCTACCAAACGCCAGCAGCTCCTCTCCCTCAGAGTGCTGTTTCTGTGTAGACTAGGGAAAGACACTATGGTGCACAGCTTAGAACGTGTCTTTTCCCAGTTGGTTTCCTCCATGAAAGAGCCAGAAAGGCTGATCTCAACTAATCGGCCTGCACATCCCTGAATCCCTGGGGTAGGGTAGTTCTGAGCCAAAGTGCCACCTAAGGAATGAAAGCAAAATTTTCAGCCTGGGAAGCAGGGCCTCAGGTAAGTCTGCCAACAGAGTGCCCTCCTTTAGAGCCAGCTGAGAAAATGTGGCCAGGCTGATCTACCCGTTTACAACGAAAACAGCAGCCCCTCTCCCTCAGAGTCCTGTTTCTGTGTAGACTAGGGAAAGACACCATGGTTCCCAGCTAGAACGGCTCTTTTACCAGTTGGTTTTATCCAAGAAAGAGCCAGAAGGGCTGATCTCAACTAATCGGGCTGCACATCCCTGAATCGTAGGGGTAGGGCAGTTCTGAGCCAATGTGCCACCTAAGGAAAGAAAGCAGAGTTTTCAGCCTGGGAAGCAGGGCCTCAAGTAAGTCTGCCAACAGAGTGCCCTCCTTTAGAGCCAGCTGAGAAATTCTGGCAAGGCTGAATCTACCCGCTTACAACGAAATGTTTCTCTTCAGAATAGCAGATGTTGCTACCAAACGCCAGCAGCTACTCTCCCTCAGAGTGCTGTTTCTGTGTACACTAGGAAAAGACACTATGGTCCACAGCTTAGAACAGGTCTTTTCCCAGTTGGTTTCCTCCATGAAAGAGTCAGAATGGCTGATCTCAAAAAATCGGCCTGCACATCCCTGAATACTTGGGGTAGGGGAGTTCTGAACCAATGTGCCACCTAAGGAATGAAAGCAAAATTTTCAGCCGGGGAACCAGGGCCTCAAGTAAGTCTGCCAACAGAGTGCCCTCCTTTAGATCCAGCTGAGAAAATGTGGCCAGGCTGATCTACCCGCTTACAACGAAATGTTTCACTTCAGAATAGGAGATTTTGCTACCAAACGCCAGGAGCCCCTTTCCCTCAAAGTGCTGTTTCTCTGTAGACTAGGGAAACACACCATGGTTCCCAGCTTAGAACGGTTCTTTTCACTGTTGGTTTCCTCCATGAAAGAGCCAGAAGTGCTGATCTCAACGAATCGGGCTGCACATCCCTGAATCCTAGGGGTAGGGCAGTTCTGAGCCAAAGTGCCACCTAAGGAAAGAAAGCAGAGTTTTCAGCCTGGGAAGCAGGGCCTCAAGTAAGTCTGCCATCAGAGTGCCCTCCTTTAGAGCCAGCTGAGAAAATGTGGCAAGGCTGAATATACCCGCTTACAACGAAATGTTTCACTTCAGATAAGGAGATTATGCTACCAAACGCCAGCAGCCCCTCTCCCTCACAGTCCTGTTTCTGTGTAGACTAGGGAAAGACACCATGGTTCCCAGCTAGAACGGCTCTTTTACCAGTTGGTTTTATCCAAGAAAGAGCCAGAAGGGCTGATCTCAACTAATCGGGCTGCACATCCCTGAATCGTAGGGGTAGGGCAGTTCTGAGCCAATGTGCCACCTAAGGAAAGAAAGCAGAGTTTTCAGCCTGGGAAGCAGGGCCTCAAGTAAGTCTGCCAACAGAGTGCCCTCCTTTAGAGCCAGCTGAGAAATTCTGGCAAGGCTGAATCTACCCGCTTACAACGAAATGTTTCTCTTCAGAATAGCAGATGTTGCTACCAAACGCCAGCAGCTACTCTCCCTCAGAGTGCTGTTTCTGTGTACACTAGGAAAAGACACTATGGTCCACAGCTTAGAACGGGTCTTTTCCCAGTTGGTTTCCTCCATGAAAGAGCCAGAAAGGCTGATCTCAACTAATCGGCCTGCACATCTCTGAATCCTCGGGGTAGGGTAGTTCTGAGCCAAAGTGCCAACTAAGGAATGAAAGCAAAATTTTCAGCCTGGGAAGCAGGGCCTCAAGTAAGTCTGCCAACAGAGTGCCCTCTTTAAGAGCCAGCTGAAAAAATGTGGCCAGGCTGAATGTACCCGCTTACAACGAAATGTTTCACTTCAGAATAGGAGATTTTGCTACCAAACACCAGCAGCCCCTTTCCCTCAAATTGCCGTTACTGTGTAGACTAGGGATAGACACCATGGTTCCCAGCTTAGAACGGCTCTTTTCACTGTTGATTTCCCCCATGAAAGAGCCAGACGTGCTGATCTCAACTAATCGGGCTGCACATCCCTATATCCTAGGGGTAGGGCAGTTCTGAGCCAACGTGCCACCTAAAGAAAGAAAGCAGAGTTTTCAGCCTGGGAAGCAGGGCCTTAGGTAACTCTGCCAACAGAAAGCCCTCCTCTATAGCCAGCTGAGAAATTCTGGCAAGGCTGAATCTACCCGCTTACAACGAAATGTTTCTCTTCAGAATAGTAGATGCTGCTACCAAACTCCAGCAGCTCCTCTCCCTCAGAGTGCTGTTTCTGTGTAGACTAGGGAAAGACACCATGGTCCACAGCTTAGAACGGGTCTTTTCCCAGTTGGTTACATCCATGAAAGAGCCAGAAAGGCTGAGCTCAACTAATCGGGCTGCACATCCCTGAATCCTAGGGGTAGGGTAGTTCTGAGCCAAAGTGCCACCTAAGGAATGAAAGCAAAGTTTTCAGCCTGGGAAGCAGGGCCTCATTAAGTCTGCCAACAGAGTGCCCTCCTTTAGAGCCAGCAGAGAATATGTGGCAAGGCTGAATCTACCCGCTTATAACGAAAGGCTTCACTTCAGAAAAGGAGATTACGCTACCAAACACCAGCAGCCCCTCTCCCTCAGAGTCCTGTTTCTGTGTAGACTAGGGAAAGACAGCATGGTCTCCAGCTTACAACGGCTCTTTTCCCAGTTGGTTTCCTCCATGAAAGAGCCAGAAGGGCTGATCTCAAGTAATCGGGCTGCACATCCATGAACTCTTGGGGTAGGGCAGTTCTTAGCCAATGTGCCACCTAAGGAAAGGAAGCAGAGTTTTCAGCCTGGGAGGCAGGGCCTCAAGTAAGTCAGCCAACAGAGTACCCTCCTTTATAGCCAGCTGAGAAAATGAGGCAAGGCTGAATCTACCCGCTTACAACGAAATGTTTCTCTTCCGAATAGCAGATTTTTCTACCAAATGCCAGCAGCTCCTCTCCCTCAGAGTGCTGTTTCTGTGTACACTAGGGAAAGACACTATGGTCCGCAGCTTAGAGCGGGTCTTTTCCCAGTTGGTTTCCTCCATGAAAGAGTCAGAAAGACTGATCTCAAAAAATCGGCCTGCACATCCCTGAATCCTTGGGGTAGGGAAGTTCTGAGCCAATATGCCACCTAAGGAATGAAAGCAAAATTTTCAGCCTGGGAAGCAGGGCCTCAAGTAAGTCTGCCAACAGAGTGCCCTCTTTAAGAGCCAGCTGAGAAAATGTGGCCAGGCTGAATCTACCCGCTTACAACGAAATGTTTCACTTCAGAATAGGAGATTTTGCTACCAAACACCAGGAGCCCCTTTCCCTCAAAATGCTGTTACTGTGTAGACTAGGGAAAGACACCATGGTTCCCAGCTTAGAACGGCTCTTTTCACTGTTGGTTTCCCCCATGAAAGAGTCAGACGTGCTGATCTCAACGAATCGGGCTGCACATCCCTGAATCCTAGGGGTAGGGCAGTTCTGAGCCAATGTGCCACCTAAGGAAAGAAATCAGAGTTTTCACCCTGGGAAGCAGGGCCTCAGGTAAGTCTGCCAACAGAGTGCCCTCCTTTATAGCCAGCTGAGAAAATGAGGAAAGGCTGAATCTACCCGCTTACAGCGAAATATTTCTCTTCAGAATAGCAGATGTTTCTACCAAAGGCCAGCAGCTCCTCTCCCTCAGAGTGCTGTTTCTGTGTACACTACGGAAACACACTATGGTCCCCAGCTTAGAACGGGTCTTTTCCCAGTTGCTTTCCTCCATGAAAGAGTCAGAAAGTCTGATCTCAAAAAATTGGCATGCACATCCCTGAATCCTTGGGGTAGGGGAGTTCTGAGCCAATGTGCCACCTAAGGAATGAAAGCAAAATTTTCAGCCTGGGAACCAGGGCCTCAAGTAAGTCTGCCAACAGAGTGCCCTCCTTTAGATCCAGCTGAGAAAATGTGGCCAGGCTGAACTACCCGCTTACAACGAAATATTTCACTTCAGAATAGGAGATTTTGCTACCAAACGCCAGCAGCCCCTTTCCCTCAAAGTGCTGTTTCTGTGTAGACTAGGGAAAGTCACCATGGTTCCCAGCTAGCACGGCTGTTTTGACTGTTGGTTTCCTCCATGAAAGAGCCAGAAGTGCTGATCTCAACTAATCGGGCTGCACATCCCTATATCCTAGGGGTAGGGCAGTTCTGAGCCAACGTGCCACCTAAAGAAAGAAAGCAGAGTTTTCAGTCTGGGAAGCAGGGCCTTAGGTAACTCTGCCAACAGAATGCCCTCCTTTATAGCCAGCTGAGAAATTCTGGCAAGGCTGAATCTACCCACTTACAACGAAATGTTTCTCTTCAGAATAGCAGATGTTGCTACCAGACGCCAGCAGCTCCTCTCCCTCAGAGTGCTGTTTCTGTGTAGACTAGGGAAAGACACTATGATCCACAGCTTAGAACGGGTCTTATCCCTGTTGGTTTCCTCCATGAAAGAGCCAGAAAGGCTGATCTCAACTAATTGGCCTGCACATCCCTGAATCCCTGGGGTAGGATAGTTCTGAGCCAAAGTGCCACCTAAGGAATGAAAGCAAAATTTTCAGCCTGGGGAGCAGGGCCTCAAGTAAGTCAGCCAACAGAGTGCCCTCCTTTAGAGCCAGCTGAGAAAATGTGGCCAGGCTGAATCTACCCGCTTACAACGAAATGTTTCACTTCAGAATAGGAGATTTTGCTACCAAACGCCAGGAGCCCCTTTCCCTCAAAGTGCTGTTTCTCTGTAGACTAGGGAAACACACCATGGTTCCCAGCTTAGAACGGCTCTTTTCACTGTGGGTTTCCTCCATGAAAGAGCCAGAAGTGCTGATCTCAACGAATCGGGCTGCACATCCCTGAATCCTAGGGGTAGGGCAGTTCTGAGCCAAAGTGCCACCTAAGGAAAGAAAGCAGAGTTTTCAGCCTGGGAAGCAGGGCCTCAAGTAAGTCTGCCAACAGAGTTCCCTCCTTTATAGCCAGCTGAGAAAATGTGGCCAGGCTGATCTACACGTTTACAACGAAAACAGCAGCCCCTCTCCCTCAGAGTCCTGTTTCTGTGTAGACTAGGGAAAGACACCATGGTTCCCAGCTAGAACGGCTCTTTTACCAGTTGGTTTTATCCAAGAAAGAGCCAGAAGGGCTGATCTCAAAAAATCGGCCTGCACATCCCTGAATACTTGGGGTAGGGGAGTTCTGAACAAATGTGCCACCTAAGGAATGAAAGCAAAATTTTCAGCCGGGGAACCAGGGCCTCAAGTAAGTCTGCCAACAGAGTGCCCTCCTTTAGATCCAGCTGAGAAAATGTGGCCAGGCTGATCTACCCGCTTACAACGAAATAT
The DNA here is from genome assembly GCF_965194825.1 of Balaenoptera physalus. Classification (NCBI taxonomy): domain Eukaryota; kingdom Metazoa; phylum Chordata; class Mammalia; order Artiodactyla; family Balaenopteridae; genus Balaenoptera; species Balaenoptera physalus. The sequence goes on from NW_028125847.1 coordinate 203,158, forward strand.
TTCACTTCAGAATAGGAGATTTTGCTACCAAACGCCAGCAGCCCCTTTCCCTCAAAGTGCTGTTTCTGTGTAGACTAGGGAAAGACACCATGGTTCCCAGCTAGCACGGCTGTTTTGACTGTTGGTTTCCTCCATGAAAGAGCCAGAAGTGCTGATCTCAACTAATCGGGCTGCACATCCCTATATCCTAGGGGTAGGGCAGTTCTGAGCCAACGTGCCACCTAAAGAAAGAAAGCAGAGTTTTCAGCCTGGGAAGCAGGGCCTTAGGTAACTCTGCCAACAGAAAGCCCTCCTCTATAGCCAGCTGAGAAATTCTTGCAAGGCTGAATCTACCCGCTTACAACGAAATGTTTCTCTTCAGAATAGCAGATGCTGCTACCAAACGCGAGCAGCTCCTCTCCCTCAGAGTGCTGTTTCTGTGTAGACTAGGGAAAGACACTATGGACCACAGCTTAGCACGGGTCTTATCCCAGTTGGTTTCCTCCATGAAAGAGCCAGAAAGGCTGATCTCAACTAATCGGCCTGCACATCCCTGAATCCCTGGGGTAGGATAGTTCTGAGCCAAAGTGCCACCTAAGGAAAGAAAGCAAAATTTTCAGCCTGGGAAGCAGGGCCTCAAGTAAGTCTGCCAACAGAGTGCCCTCTTTAAGAGCCAGCTGACAAAATGTGGCCAGGCTGAATGTACCCGCTTACAACGAAATGTTTCACTTCAGAATAGGAGATTTTGCTACCAAACACCAGCAGCCCCTTTCCCTCAAAGTGCCGTTACTGTGTAGACTAGGGAAAGACACCATGGTTCCCAGCTTAGAACGGCTCTTTTCACTGTTGATTTCCCCCATGAAAGAGCCAGACGTGCTGATCTCAACTAATCGGGCTGCACATCCCTGAATCCTAGCGGTAGGGCAGTTCTGAGCCAATGTGCCACCTAAGGAAAGAAAGCAGAGTTTTCAGCCTGGGAAGCAGGGCCTCAAGTAAGTCTGCCAACAGAGTGCCCTCCTTTATAGCCAGCTGAGAAATTCTGGCAAGGCTGAATCTACCCTCTTATAACGAAATGTTTCTCTTCAGAATAGCAGATGTTGCTACCAAACTCCAGCAGCTCCTCTCCCTCAGAGTGCTGTTTCTGTGTAGACTAGGGAAAGACACCATGGTCCACAGCTTAGAACGGGTCTTTACCCAGTTGGTTACATCCATGAAAGAGCCAGAAAGGCTGAGCTCAACTAATCGGGCTGCACATCCCTGAATCCTAGGGGTAGGGTAGTTCTGAGCCAAAGTGCCACCTAAGGAATGAAAGCAAAGTTTTCAGCCTGGGAAGCAGGGCCTCATTAAGTCTGCCAACAGAGTGCCCTCCTTTAGAGCCAGCAGAGAATATGTGGCAAGGCTGAATCTACCCGCTTATAACGAAATGCTTCACTTCAGAAAAGGAGATTATGCTACCAAACACCAGCAGCCCCTCTCCCTCAGAGTCCTGTTTCTGTGTAGACTAGGGAAAGACAGCATGGTCTCCAGCTTACAACGGCTCTTTTCCCAGTTGGTTTCCTCCATGAAAGAGCCAGAAGGGCTGATCTCAAGTAATCGGGCTGCACATCCATGAACTCTTGGGGTAGGGCAGTTCTTAGCCAATGTGCCACCTAAGGAAAGGAAGCAGAGTTTTCAGCCTGGGAGGCAGGGCCTCAAGTAAGTCAGCCAATAGAGTGCCCTCCTTTATAGCCAGCTGAGAAAATGAGGCAAGGCTGAATCTACCCACTTACAACGAAATGTTTCTGTTCAGAATAGCAGATGTTACTACCAAACGCCAGCAGCTCCTCTCCCTCAGAGTGCTGTTTCTGTGTAGACTAGGGAAAGACACTATGGTGCACAGCTTAGAACGTGTCTTTTCCCAGTTGGTTTCCTCCATGAAAGAGCCAGAAAGGCTGATCTCAACTAATCGGCCTGCACATCCCTGAATCCCTGGGGTAGGGTAGTTCTGAGCCAAAGTGCCACCTAAGGAATGAAAGCAAAATTTTCAGCCTGGGAAGCAGGGCCTCAAGTAAGTCAGCCAACAGAGTGCCCTCCTTTAGAGCCAGCTGAGAAAATGTGGCCAGGCTGAATCTACCCGCTTACAACGAAATGTTTCACTTCAGAATAGGAGATTTTGCTACCAAACGCCAGGAGCCCCTTTCCCTCAAAGTGCTGTTTCTCTGTAGACTAGGGAAACACACCATGGTTCCCAGCTTAGAACGGTTCTTTTCACTGTTGGTTTCCCCCATGAAAGAGCCAGAAGTGCTGATCTCAAAGAATCGGGCTGCACATCCCTGAATCCTAGGGGTAGGGCAGTTCTGAGCCAAAGTGCCACCTAAGGAAAGAAAGCAGACTTTTCAGCCTGGGAAGCAGGGCCTCAAGTAAGTCTTCCAACAGAGTGCCCTCCTTTGTAGCCAGCTGAGAAATTCTGGCAAAGCTGAATCTACCCCCTTACAATGAAATGTTTCACTTTAGAAAAGGAGACTATGCTACCAAACGCCAGCAGCCCCTCTCCTTCAGAATCCTGTTTCTCTTTAGACTAGGGAAAGAAAGCATGGTCCCCAGCTTACAACGGCTCTTTTCCCAGTTGGTTTCCTCCATAACAGAGCCAGAAGGGCTGATCTCAAGTAATCGGGCTGCACATCCGTGAACCCTTGGGGTAGGGCAGTTCTGAGCAAATGTGCCACCTAAGGAAAGAAAGCAGAGTTTTCAGCCTGGGAAGCATGGCCTCAAGTAAGTCTGCCAACAGAGTGCCCTCCTTTAGAGCCAGCTGAGAAAATGTGGCCAGGCTGATCTACCCGTTTACAACGAAAACAGCAGCCCCTCTCCCTCAGAGTCCTGTTTCTGTGTAGACTAGGGAAAGACACCATGGTTCCCAGCTAGAACGGCTCTTTTACCAGTTGGTTTTATCCAAGAAAGAGCCAGAAGGGCTGATCTCAACTAATCGGGCTGCACATCCCTGAATCGTAGGGGTAGGGCAGTTCTGAGCCAATGTGCCACCTAAGGAAAGAAAGCAGAGTTTTCAGCCTGGGAAGCAGGGCCTCAAGTAAGTCTGCCAAGAGAGTGCCCTCCTTTAGAGCCAGCTGAGAAATTCTGGCAAGGCTGAATCTACCCGCTTACAACGAAATGTTTCTCTTCAGAATAGCAGATGTTGCTACCAAACGCCAGCAGCTACTCTCCCTCAGAGTGCTGTTTCTGTGTACACTAGGAAAAGACACTATGGTCCACAGCTTAGAACGGGTCTTTTCCCAGTTGGTTTCCTCCATGAAGGAGCCAGAAAGGCTGATCTCAACTAATCGGCCTGCACATCTCTGAATCCTCGGGGTAGGGTAGTTCTGAGCCAAAGTGCCAACTAAGGAATGAAAGCAAAATTTTCAGCCTGGGAAGCAGGGCCTCAAGTAAGTCTGCCAACAGAGTGCCCTCTTTAAGAGCCAGCTGAGAAAATGTGGCCAGGCTGAATGTACCCGCTTACAACGAAATGTTTCACTTCAGAATAGGAGATTTTGCTACCAAACACCAGCAGCCCCTTTCCCTCAAAGTGCCGTTACTGTGTAGACTAGGGAAAGACACCATGGTTCCCAGCTTAGAACGCCTCTTTTCACTGTTGATTTCCCCCATGAAAGAGCCAGACGTGCTGATCTCAACTAATCGGGCTGCACATCCCTGAATCCTAGCGGTAGGGCAGTTCTGAGCCAATGTGCCACCTAAGGAAAGAAAGCAGAGTTTTCAGCCTGGGAAGCAGGGCCTCAAGTAAGTCTGCCAACAGAGTGCCCTCCTTTATAGCCAGCTGAGAAATTCTGGCAAGGCTGAATCTACCCTCTTATAACGAAATGTTTCTCTTCAGAATAGCAGATGTTGCTACCAAACTCCAGCAGCTCCTCTCCCTCAGAGTGCTGTTTCTGTGTAGACTAGGGAAAGACACCATGGTCCACAGCTTAGAACGGGTCTTTTCCCAGTTGGTTACATCCATGAAAGAGCCAGAAAGGCTGAGCTCAACTAATCGGGCTGCACATCCCTGAATCCTAGGGGTAGGGTAGTTCTGAGCCAAAGTGCCACCTAAGGAATGAAAGCAAAGTTTTCAGCCTGGGAAGCAGGGCCTCATTAAGTCTGCCAACAGAGTGCCCTCCTTTAGAGCCAGCAGAGAATATGTGGCAAGGCTGAATCTACCCGCTTATAACGAAATGCTTCACTTCAGAAAAGGAGATTATGCTACCAAACACCAGCAGCCCCTCTCCCTCAGAGTCCTGTTTCTGTGTAGACTAGGGAAAGACAGCATGGTCCCCAGCTTACAACGGCTCTTTTCCCAGTTGGTTTCCTCCATAAAAGAGCCAGAAGGGCTGATCTCAAGTAATCGGGCTGCACATCCGTGAACCCTTGGGGTAGGGCAGTTCTGAGCCAAAGTGCCACCTAAGGAAAGAAAGCAGAGTTTTCAGCCTAGGAAGCAGGGCCTCAAGTAAGTCTGCCAACAGAGTGCCCTCCTTTATAGCCAGCTGAGAAAATGAGGAAAGGCTGAATCTACCCGCTTACAGCGAAATATTTCTCTTCAGAATAGCAGATGTTTCTACTAAAGGCCAGCAGCTCCTCTCCCTCAGAGTGCTGTTTCTGTGTACACTACGGAAACACACTATGGTCCCCAGCTTAGAACGGGTCTTTTCCCAGTTGCTTTCCTCCATGAAAGAGTCAGAAAGTCTGATCTCAAAAAATTGGCATGCACATCCCTGAATCCTTGGGGTAGGGGAGTTCTGAGCCAATGTGCCACCTAAGGAATGAAAGCAAAATTTTCAGCCTGGGAACCAGGGCCTCAAGTAAGTCTGCCAACAGAGTGCCCTCCTTTAGATCCAGCTGAGAAAATGTGGCCAGGCTGATCTACCCGCTTACAACGAAATATTTCACTTCAGAATAGGAGATTTTGCTACCAAACGCCAGCAGCCCCTTTCCCTCAAAGTGCTGTTTCTGTGTAGACTAGGGAAAGACACCATGGTTCCCAGCTAGTACGGCTGTTTTGACTGTTGGTTTCCTCCATGAAAGAGCCAGAAGTGCTGATCTCAACTAATCGGGCTGCACATCCCTATATCCTAGGGGTAGGGCAGTTCTGAGCCAACGTGCCACCTAAAGAAAGAAAGCAGAGTTTTCAGCCTGGGAAGCAGGGCCTTAGGTAACTCTGCCAACAGAATGCCCTCCTTTATAGCCAGCTGAGAAATTCTGGCAAGGCTGAATCTACCCACTTACAACGAAATGTTTCTCTTCAGAATAGCAGATGTTGCTACCAGACGCCAGCAGCTCCTCTCCCTCAGAGTGCTGTTTCTGTGTAGACTAGGGAAAGACACTATGGTCCACAGCTTAGAACGGGTCTTATCCCTGTTGGTTTCCTCCATGAAAGAGCCAGAAAGGCTGATCTCAACTAATTGGCCTGCACATCCCTGAATCCCTGGGGTAGGATAGTTCTGAGCCAAAGTGCCACCTAAGGAATGAAAGCAAAATTTTCAGCCTGGGAAGCAGGGCCTCAAGTAAGTCAGCCAACAGAGTGCCCTCCTTTAGAGCCAGCTGAGAAAATGTGGCCAGGCTGAATCTACCCGCTTACAACGAAATGTTTCACTTCAGAATAGGAGATTTTGCTACCAAACGCCAGGAGCCCCTTTCCCTCAAAGTGCTGTTTCTCTGTAGACTAGGGAAACACACCATGGTTCCCAGCTTAGAACGGCTCTTTTCACTGTTGGTTTCCCCCATGAAAGAGCCAGAAGTGCTGATCTCAACGAATCGGGCTGCACATCCCTGAATCCTAGGGGTAGGGCAGTTCTGAGCCAAAGTGCCACCTAAGGAAAGAAAGCAGACTTTTCAGCCTGGGAAGCAGGGCCTCAAGTAAGTCTTCCAACAGAGTGCCCTCCTTTTGTAGCCAGCTGAGAAATTCTGGCAAGGCTGAATCTACCCCCTTACAATGAAATGTTTCACTTTAGAAAAGGAGACTATGCTACCAAACGCCAGCAGCCCCTCTCCTTCAGAATCCTGTTTCTCTTTAGACTAGGGAAAGACAGCATGGTCCCCAGCTTACAACGGCTCTTTTCCCAGTTGGTTTCCTCCATAACAGAGCCAGAAGGGCTGATCTCAAGTAATCGGGCTGCACATCCGTGAACCCTTGGGGTATGGCAGTTCTGAGCAAATGTGGCACCTAAGGAAAGAAAGCAGAGTTTTCAGCCTGGGAAGCATGGCCTCAAGTAAGTCTGCCAACAGAGTGCCCTCCTTTAGAGCCAGCTGAGAAAATGTGGCCAGGCTGATCTACCCGTTTACAACGAAAACAGCAGCCCCTCTCCCTCAGAGTCCTGTTTCTGTGTAGACTAGGGAAAGACACCATGGTTCCCAGCTAGAACGGCCCTTTTACCAGTTGGTTTTATCCAAGAAAGAGCCAGAAGGGCTGATCTCAACTAATCGGGCTGCACATCCCTGAATCGTAGGGGTAGGGCAGTTCTGAGCCAATGTGCCACCTAAGGAAAGAAAGCAGAGTTTTCAGCCTGGGAAGCAGGGCCTCAAGTAAGTCTGCCAACAGAGTGCCCTCCTTTAGAGCCAGCTGAGAAATTCTGGCAAGGCTGAATCTACCCGCTTACAACGAAATGTTTCTCTTCAGAATAGCAGATGTTGCTACCAAACGCCAGCAGCTACTCTCCCTCAGAGTGCTGTTTCTGTGTACACTAGGAAAAGACACTATGGTCCACAGCTTAGAACGGGTCTTTTCCCAGTTGGTTTCCTCCATGAAAGAGCCAGAAAGGCTGATCTCAACTAATCGGCCTGCACATCTCTGAATCCTCGGGGTAGGGTAGTTCTGAGCCAAAGTGCCAACTAAGGAATGAAAGCAAAATTTTCAGCCTGGGAAGCAGGGCCTCAAGTAAGTCTGCCAACAGAGTGCCCTCTTTAAGAGCCAGCTGAGAAAATGTGGCCAGGCTGAATGTACCCGCTTACAACGAAATGTTTCACTTCAGAATAGGAGATTTTGCTACCAAACACCAGCAGCCCCTTTCCCTCAAAGTGCCGTTACTGTGTAGACTAGGGAAAGACACCATGGTTCCCAGCTTAGAACGCCTCTTTTCACTGTTGATTTCCCCCATGAAAGAGCCAGACGTGCTGATCTCAACTAATCGGGCTGCACATCCCTGAATCCTAGCGGTAGGGCAGTTCTGAGCCAATGTGCCACCTAAGGAAAGAAAGCAGAGTTTTCAGCCTGGGAAGCAGGGCCTCAAGTAAGTCTGCCAACAGAGTGCCCTCCTTTATAGCCAGCTGAGAAATTCTGGCAAGGCTGAATCTACCCACTTACAACGAAATGTTTCTCTTCAGAATAGCAGATGTTGCTACCAAACTCCAGCAGCTCCTCTCCCTCAGAGTGCTGTTTCTGTGTAGACTAGGGAAAGACACCATGGTCCACAGCTTAGAACGGGTCTTTTCCCAGTTGGTTACATCCATGAAAGAGCCAGAAAGGCTGAGCTCAACTAATCGGGCTGCACATCCCTGAATCCTAGGGGTAGGGTAGTTCTGAGCCAAAGTGCCACCTAAGGAATGAAAGCAAAGTTTTCAGCCTGGGAAGCAGGGCCTCATTAAGTCTGCCAACAGAGTGCCCTCCTTTAGAGCCAGCAGAGAATATGTGGCAAGGCTGAATCTACCCGCTTATAACGAAATGCTTCACTTCAGAAAAGGAGATTATGCTACCAAACACCAGCAGCCCCTCTCCCTCAGAGTCCTGTTTCTGTGTAGACTAGGGAAAGACAGCATGGTCCCCAGCTTACAACGGCTCTTTTCCCAGTTGGTTTCCTCCATAAAAGAGCCAGAAGGGCTGATCTCAAGTAATCGGGCTGCACATCCGTGAACCCTTGGGGTAGGGCAGTTCTGAGCCAAAGTGCCACCTAAGGAAAGAAAGCAGAGTTTTCAGCCTAGGAAGCAGGGCCTCAAGTAAGTCTGCCAACAGAGTGCCCTCCTTTATAGCCAGCTGAGAAAATGAGGAAAGGCTGAATCTACCCGCTTACAGCGAAATATTTCTCTTCAGAATAGCAGATGTTTCTACTAAAGGCCAGCAGCTCCTCTCCCTCAGAGTGCTGTTTCTGTGTACACTACGGAAACACACTATGGTCCCCAGCTTAGAACGGGTCTTTTCCCAGTTGCTTTCCTCCATGAAAGAGTCAGAAAGTCTGATCTCAAAAAATTGGCATGCACATCCCTGAATCCTTGGGGTAGGGGAGTTCTGAGCCAATGTGCCACCTAAGGAATGAAAGCAAAATTTTCAGCCTGGGAACCAGGGCCTCAAGTAAGTCTGCCAACAGAGTGCCCTCCTTTAGATCCAGCTGAGAAAATGTGGCCAGGCTGATCTACCCGCTTACAACGAAATATTTCACTTCAGAATAGGAGATTTTGCTACCAAACGCCAGCAGCCCCTTTCCCTCAAAGTGCTGTTTCTGTGTAGACTAGGGAAAGACACCATGGTTCCCAGCTAGTACGGCTGTTTTGACTGTTGGTTTCCTCCATGAAAGAGCCAGAAGTGCTGATCTCAACTAATCGGGCTGCACATCCCTATATCCTAGGGGTAGGGCAGTTCTGAGCCAACGTGCCACCTAAAGAAAGAAAGCAGAGTTTTCAGCCTGGGAAGCAGGGCCTTAGGTAACTCTGCCAACAGAATGCCCTCCTTTATAGCCAGCTGAGAAATTCTGGCAAGGCTGAATCTACCCACTTACAACGAAATGTTTCTCTTCAGAATAGCAGATGTTGCTACCAGACGCCAGCAGCTCCTCTCCCTCAGAGTGCTGTTTCTGTGTAGACTAGGGAAAGACACTATGGTCCACAGCTTAGAACGGGTCTTATCCCTGTTGGTTTCCTCCATGAAAGAGCCAGAAAGGCTGATCTCAACTAATTGGCCTGCACATCCCTGAATCCCTGGGGTAGGATAGTTCTGAGCCAAAGTGCCACCTAAGGAATGAAAGCAAAATTTTCAGCCTGGGAAGCAGGGCCTCAAGTAAGTCAGCCAACAGAGTGCCCTCCTTTAGAGCCAGCTGAGAAAATGTGGCCAGGCTGAATCTACCCGCTTACAACGAAATGTTTCACTTCAGAATAGGAGATTTTGCTACCAAAGGCCAGGAGCCCCTTTCCCTCAAAGTGCTGTTTCTCTGTAGACTAGGGAAACACACCATGGTTCCCAGCTTAGAACGGCTCTTTTCACTGTGGGTTTCCTCCATGAAAGAGCCAGAAGTGCTGATCTCAACGAATCGGGCTGCACATCCCTGAATCCTAGGGGTAGGGCAGTTCTGAGCCAAAGTGCCACCTAAGGAAAGAAAGCAGAGTTTTCAGCCTGGGAAGCAGGGCCTCAAGTAAGTCTGCCAACAGAATGCCCTCCTTTATAGCCAGCTGAGGAATTCTGGCAAGGCTGAATCTACCCACTTACAACGAAATGTTTCACTTTAGAAAAGGAGATTATGCTACCAAACGCCAGCAGCCCCTCTCCTTCAGAATCGTGTTTCTCTTTAGACTAGGGAAAGACAGCATGGTCCCCAGCTTACAACGGCTCTTTTCCCAGTTGGGTTCCTCCATAAAAGAGCGAGAAGGGCTGATCTCAAGTAATCGGGCTGCACATCCGTGAACCCTTGCGGTAGGGCAGTTCTGAGCCAATGTGCCACCTAAGGAAAGAAAGCAGAGTTTTCAGCCTGGGAAGCAGGGCCTAAAGTAAGTCAGCCAACAGAGTGCCCTCCTTTATAGCTAGCTGAGAAAATGAGGCAAGGCTGAATCTACCCGCTTACCACGAAATGTTTCTCTTCCGAATAGCAGATGTTGCTACCAAACGCCAGCAGCTCCTCTCCCTCAGAGTGCTGTTTCTGTGTAGACTAGGGAAAGACACTATGGTGCACAGCTTAGAACGTGTCTTTTCCCAGTTGGTTTCCTCCATGAAAGAGCCAGAAATGCTGATCTCAACTAATCGGCCTGCACATCCCTGAATCCCTGGGGTAGGGTAGTTCTGAGCCAAAGTGCCACCTAAGGAATGAAAGCAAAATTTTCAGCCTGGGAAGCAGGGCCTCAAGTAAGTCTGCCAACAGAGTGCCCTCCTTTAGATCCAGCAGAGAAAATGTGGCCAGGCTGATCTACCCGCTTACAACGAAATGTTTCTCTTCCGAATAGCAGATGTTTCTACCAAATGCGAGCAACTCCTCTCCCTCAGAGTGCTGTTTCTGTGTACACTAGGGAAAGACACTATGGTCCGCAGCTTAGAACGGGTCTTTTCCCAGTTGGTTTCCTCCATGAAAGAGTCAGAAAGGCTGATCTCAAAAAATCGGCCTGCACATCCCTGAATCCTAGGGGTAGGGGACTTCTGAGCCAATGTGCCACCTAAGGAATGAAAGCAAAATTTTTAGCCTGGGAAGCAGGGCTTCAAGTAAGTCTGCCATCAGAGTGCCCTCCTTTAGAGCCAGCTGAGAATATGTGGCAAGGCTGAATATACCCGCTTACAACGAAATGTTTCACTTCAGATAAGGAGATTATGCTACCAAACGCCAGCAGCCCCTCTCCCTCACAGTCCTATTTCTGTGTAGACTAGGGAAAGACAGCATGGTCCCCAGCTTACAACGGCTCTTTTCCCAGTTGGTTTTATCCATTAAAGTGCCAGAAGGGCTGATCTCTAGTAATCGCGCTGCACATCCGTGAACTCTTGGGGTAGGGCAGTTCTTAGCCAATGTGCCACCTAAGGAAAGGAAGCAGAGTTTTCAGCCTGGGAAGCAGGGCCTAAAGTAAGTCAGCCAACAGAGTGCCCTCCTTTATAGCTAGCTGAGAAAATGAGGCAAGGCTGAATATACCCGCTTACAACGAAATGTTTCTCTTCCGAATAGCAGATGTTGCTACCAAACGCCAGCAGCTCCTCTCCCTCAGAGTGCTGTTTCTGTGTAGACTAGGGAAAGACACTATGGTGCACAGCTTAGAACGTGTCTTTTCCCAGTTGGTTTCCTCCATGAAAGAGCCAGAAAGGCTGATCTCAACTAATCGGCCTGCACATCCCTGAATCCCTGGGGTAGGGTAGTTCTGAGCCAAAGTGCCACCTAAGGTATGAAAGCAAAATTTTCAGCCTGGGAAGCAGGGCCTCAAGTAAGTCTGCCAACAGAGTGCCCTCCTTTAGAGCCAGCTGAGAAAATGTGGCCAGGCTGATCTACCCGCTTACAACGAAATGTTTCACTTTAGAAAAGGAGATTATGCTACCAAACGCCAGCAGCCCCTCTCCTTCAGAATCCTGTTTCTCTTTAGACTAGGGTAAGACAGCATGGTCCCCAGCTTACAACGGCTCTTTTCCCAGTTGGGTTCCTCCATAAAAGAGCCAGAAGGGCTGATCTCAAGTAATCGAGCTGCACATCCGTGAACCCTTGGGGTAGGGCAGTTCTGAGCCAAAGTGCCACCTAAGGAAAGAAAGCAGAGTTTTCAGCCTGGGAAGCAGGGCCTCAAGTAAGTCTGCCATCAGAGTGCCCTCCTTTAGAGCCAGCTGAGAAAATGTGGCAAGGCTTAATATACCCGCTTAAAACGAAATGTTTCACTTCAGATAAGGAGATTATGCTACCAAACGCCAGCAGCCCCTCTCCCTCAGAGTCCTGTTTCTGTGTAGACTAGGGAAAGACACCATGGTTCCCAGCTAGAACGGCTCTTTTACCAGTTGGTTTTATCCAAAAAAGAGCCAGAAGGGCTGATCTCAACTAATCGGGCTGCACATCCCTGAATCGTAGGGGTAGGGCAGTTCTGAGCCAATGTGCCACCTAAAGAAAGAAAGCAGAGTTTTCAGCCTGGGAAGCAGGGCCTCAAGTAAGTCTGCCAACAGAGTGCCCTCCTTTAGAGCCAGCTGAGAAATTCTGGCAAGGCTGAATCTACCCGCTTACAACGAAATGTTTCTCTTCAGAATAGCAGATGTTGCTACCAAACGCCAGCAGCTACTCTCCCTCAGAGTGCTGTTTCTGTGTACACTAGGAAAAGACACTATGGTCCGCAGCTTAGAACGGGTCTTTCCCAGTTGGTTTTATCCGTGAAAGAGCCAGAAGGGCTGATCTCATGTAATCGGGCTGCACATCCGTGAACCCTTGGGGTAGGGCAGTTCTGAGCCAATGTGCCACCTAAGGAAAGAAAGCAGAGTTCTCAGCCTGGGAAGCAGGGCCTCAAGTAAGTTAGACAACAGAGTGCCCTCCTTTATAGCCAGCTGAGAAAATGAGGAAAGGCTGAATCTACCCGCTTACAGCGAAATGTTTCTCTTCAGAATAGCAGATGTTTCTACTGAACGCCAGCAGCTCCTCTCCCTCAGAGTGCTGTTTCTGTGTACACTAGAGAAAGACACTATGGTCCCCAGCTTAGAACGGGTCTTTTCCCAGTTGGTTTCCTCCATGAAAGAGTCAGAAAGGCTGATCTCAAAAAATCGGCCTGCACATCCCTGAATCCTTGGGGTAGGGGAGTTCTGAGCCAATGTGCCACCTAAGGAATGAAAGCAAAATTTTCAGCCTGGGAAGCAGGGGCTCAAGTAAGTCTGCCAACACAATGCCCTTCTTTAGAGCCAGCTGAGAAAATGTGGCCAGGCTGATCTACCCGCTTACAACGAAATGTTTCACTTCAGAATAAGAGATTTTGCTACCAAACGCCGGCAGCCCCTTTCCCTCAAAGTGCTGTTTCTGTGTAGACTAGGGAAAGACACCATGGTTCCCAGCTAGAAAGGCTCTTTTGACTGTTGGTTTCCTCCATGAAAGAGCCAGAAGTGCTAATCTCAACTAATCGGGCTGCACATCCCTGAATCGTAGGGGTAGGGCAGTTCTGAGCCAATGTGCCACCTACGGAAAGAAAGCAGAGTTTTCAGCCTGGGAAGCAGGGCCTCAAGGAAGTCTGCCAACAGAGTGCCCTCCTTTATAGCCAGCTGAGAAATTCTGGCAAGGCTGAATCTACCCGCTTACAACGAAATGTTTCTCTTCAGAATAGCAGATGCTGCTACCAAACGCCAGCAGCTCCTCTCCCTCAGAGTGCTGTTTCTGTGTAGACTAGGGAAAGACACTATGGACCACAGCTTAGCACGGGTCTTATCCCAGTTGGTTTCCTCCATGAAAGAGCCAGAAAGGCTGATCTCAACTAATCGGCCTGCACATCCCTGAATCCCTGGGGTAGGGTAGTTCTGAGCCAATGTGCCACCTAAGGAATGAAAGCAAAATTTTCAGCCTGGGAAGCAGGGCCTCAAGTAAGTCAGCCAACAGAGTGCCCTCTTTTAGAGCCAGCTGAGAAAATGTGGCCAGGCTGAATCTACCCGCTTACAACGAAATGTTTCACTTCAGAATAGGAGATTTTGCTACCAAACGCCAGGAGCCCCTTTCCCTCAAAGTGCTGTTTCTCTGTAGACTAGGGAAACACACCATGGTTCCCAGCTTAGAACGGTTCTTTTCACTGTTGGTTTCCTCCATGAAAGAGCCAGAAGTGCTGATCTCAACGAATCGGGCTGCACATCCATGAATCCTAGGGGTAGGGCAGTTCTGAGCCAAAGTGCCACCTAAGGAAAGAAAGCAGACTTTTCAGCCTGGGAAGCAGGTCCTCAAGTAAGTCTTCCAACAGAGTGCCCTCCTTTGTAGCCAGCTGAGAAATTCTGGCAAGGCTGAATCTACCCCCTTACAATGAAATGTTTCACTTTAGAAAAGGAGACTATGCTACCAAACGCCAGCAGCCCCTCTCCTTCAGAATCCTGTTTCTCTTTAGACTAGGGAAAGACAGCATGGTCCCCAGCTTACAACGGCTCTTTTCCCAGTTGGGTTCCTCCATAAAAGAGCCAGAAGGGCTGATCTCAAGTAATCGGGCTGCACATCCGTGAACCCTTGGGGTAGGGCAGTTCTGAGCCAAAGTGCCACCTAAGGAAAGAAAGCAGAGTTTTCAGCCTGGGAAGCAGGGCCTCAAGTAAGTCTGCCATCAGAGTGCCCTCCTTTAGAGCCAGCTGAGAAAATGTGGCAAGGCTGAATATACCCGCTTACAACGAAATGTTTCACTTCAGATAAGGAGATTATGCTACCAAACGCCAGCAGCCCCTCTCCCTCAGAGTCCTGTTTCTGTGTAGACTAGGGAAAGACACCATGGTTCCCAGCTAGAACGGCTCTTTTACCAGTTGGTTTTATCCAAAAAAGAGCCAGAAGGGCTGATCTCAACTCATCGGGCTGCACATCCCTGAATCGTAGGAGTAGGGCAGTTCTGAGCCAATGTGCCACCTAAGGAAAGAAAGCAGAGTTTTCAGCCTGGGAAGCAGGGCCTCAAGTAAGTCTGCCAACAGAGTGCCCTCCTTTAGAGCCAGCTGAGAAAATGTGGCCAGGCTGATCTACCCGTTTACAATGAAAACAGCAGCCCCTCTCCCTCAGAGTCCTGTTTCTGTGTAGACTAGGGAAAGACACCATGGTTCCCAGCTAGAACGGCTCTTTTACCAGTTGGTTTTATCCAAGAAAGAGCCAGAAGGGCTGATCTCAACTAATCGGGCTGCACATCCCTGAATCGTAGGGGTAGGGCAGTTCTGAGCCAATGTGCCACCTAAGGAAAGAAAGCAGAGTTTTCAGCCTGGGAAGCAGGGCCTCAAGTAAGTCTGCCAACAGAGTGCCCTCCTTTAGAGCCAGCTGAGAAATTCTGGCAAGGCTGAATCTACCCGCTTACAACGAAATGTTTCTCTTCAGAATAGCAAATGTTGCTACCAAACGCCAGCAGCTACTCTCCCTCAGAGTGCTGTTTCTGTGTACACTAGGAAAAGACACTATGGTCCACAGCTTAGAACGGGTCTTTTCCCAGTTGGTTTCCTCAATGAAAGACTCAGAATGGCTGATCTCAAAAAATCGTCCTGCACATCCCTGAATACTTGGGGTAGGGGAGTTCTGAACCAATGTGCCACCTAAGGAATGAAAGCAAAATTTTCAGACTGGGAAGCAGGGCCTCAAGTAAGTCAGCCAACAGAGTGCCCTCTTGTAGAGACAGCTGAGAAAATGCGGCCAGGCTGAATCTACCCACTTACAACGAAATGTTTCACTTCAGAATAGGAGATTTTGCTACCAAACACCAGGAGCCCCTTTCCCTCAAAGTGCTGTTTCTCTGTAGACTAGGGAAACACACCATGGTTCCCAGCTTAGAATGGATCTTTTCACTGTTGGTTTCCTCCATGAAAGAACCAGAAGTGCTGATCTCAACGAATCGGGCTGCACATCCCTGAATCCTAGGGGTAGGGTAGTTCTGAGCCAAAATGCCACCTAAGGAATGAAAGCAAAGTTTTCAGTCTGGGAAGCAGGGCCTCATTAAGTCTGCCAACAGAGTGCCCTCCTTTAGAGCCAGCAGAGATAATGTGGCAAGGCTGAATCTACCCGCTTACAACGAAATGTTTCACTTCAGAAAAGGAGATTATGCAACCAAACACCAGCAGCCCCTCTCCCTCAGAGTCCTGTTTCTGTATAGACAAGGGAAAGACAGCATGGTCCCCAGCTTACAACGGCTCTTTTCCCAGTTGGTTTTATCCATGAAAGAGCCAGAAGGGCTGATCTCAAGTAATCGGGCTGCACTTTCGTGAACAATTGGGGTAGGGTAGTTCTGAGCCAATGTGCCACCTAAGGAAAGAAAACAGAGTTTTCAGCCTGGGAAGCAGGGCCTCAAGTAAGTCAGCCAACAGAGTGCGCTCCTTTATAGCCAGCTGAGAAAATGAGGCAAGGCTGAATCTACCCGCTTACAAAGAAATGATTCTCTTCATAATAGCAGATGTTTCTACCAAACGCCAGGAGGTCCTCTCCCTCAGAGTGCTGTTTCTGTGTAGACTAGGGAAAGACACTATGGTCCCCAGCTTAGAACGGGTCTCTTCCCAGTTGCTTTCCTCCATGAAAGAGTCAGAAAGGCTGATCTCAAAAAATCGGCCTGCACATCCCTGAATCCTTGGGGTAGGGGAGTTCTGAGCCAATGTGCCACCTAAGGAATGAAAGCAAAATTTTCAGCCTGGGAAGCAGGGCCTCAAGTAAGTCTGCCAACAGAGTGCCCTCTTTTAGAGCCAGCTGAGAAAATGTGGCCAGGATGATCTACCGGCTTACAACGAAATGTTTCACTTCAGAATTGGAGATTTTGCTACCAAATGCAAGCACCCCCTTTCCCTCAAAGGGCTTTTTCTGTGTAGACTAGGGAAAGACACCATGGTCTCCAGCTTAGAACGGCTCTTTTCACAGCTGGTTTCCTCCATGACAGAGCCAGAGGTGCTGATCTGAACTAATGGGGATGCACATCCCTGAATCCTAGGGGTAGGGTAGTTCTGAGCCAAAGTGCCACCTAAGGAATAAGAGCAGAGTTTTCTGCCTGGGAAGCAGGGCCTCAAGTAAGTCTGCCAAGAGAGTGCCCTCCTTTAGAGCCAGCTGAGAAAATGTGGCAAGGCTGAATCTACCCGCTTACAACGAAATGTTTCTCTTCAGATAAGGATATTTTGCTACCAAACGCCAGCAGAGCCACTCCCTCAGAGTGCTGTTTCTGTGTAGACTAGGGAAAGACAGCATGGTTCCCAGCTAGAACGGCTCTTTTACCAGTTGGTTTTATCCATGAAAGAGCCAGAAGGGCTGATCTCTAGTAAGCGGGCTGCACATTCGTGATCTCTTGGGGTAGGGCAGTTCTGAGAATATGTGCCACGTAAGGAAAGAAAGCAGAGTTTTCAGCCTGGGAAGCAGGGCCTCAAGTAAGTCAGCCAACAGAGTGCCCTCCTTTAGAGCCAGTTGAGAAAATGAGGCAAGGCTGAATCTACCCGCTTACAACGAAATGTTTCTCTTCCGAATAGCAGATGTTTCTACCAAATGCGAGCAGCTCCTCTCCCTCAGAGTGCTGTTTCTGTGTACACTACGGAAACACACTATGGTCCCCAGCGTAGAACGGGTCTTTTCCCAGTTGGTTTCCTCCATGAAAGAGTCTGAAAGGCTGATCTCAAAAAATCGGCCTGCACATCCCTGAATCCTTGGGGTAGGGGAGTTCTGAACCAATGTGCCACCTAAGGAATGAAAGCAAAATTTTCAGCCTGGGAACCAGGGCCTCAAGTAAGTCTGCCAAAAGAGTGCCGTCTTTTAGAGCCAGCTGAGAAAATATGGCCAGGCTGAATCTACCCGCTTACAACGAAATGTTTCACTTCAGAGTAGGAGATTTTGCTACCAAACACCAGGAGCCCCTTTCCCTCAAAATGCTGTTACTGTGTAGACTAGGGAAAGACACCATGGTTCCCAGCTTAGAACGGCTCTTTTCACTGTTGGTTTCCCCCATGAAAGAGTCAGACGTGCTGATCTCAACGAATCGGGCTGCACATCCCTGAATCCTAGGGGTAGGGCAGTTCTGAGCCAATGTGCCACCTAAGGAAAGAAAGCAGAGTTTTCACCCTGGGAAGCAGGGCCTCAGGTAAGTCT
This sequence comes from Balaenoptera physalus, assembly GCF_965194825.1. Taxonomy (NCBI): domain Eukaryota; kingdom Metazoa; phylum Chordata; class Mammalia; order Artiodactyla; family Balaenopteridae; genus Balaenoptera; species Balaenoptera physalus. Next base: position 220,548 of record NW_028125847.1, read on the forward strand.
GCCAACAGAGTGCCCTCCTTTATAGCCAGCTGAGAAATTCTGGCAAGGCTGAATCTACCCGCTTACAACGAAATGTTTCACTTTAGAAAAGGAGATTATGCTACCAAAGGCCAGCAGCCCCTCTCCTTCAGAATCCTGTTTCTCTTTAGACTAGGGAAAGACAGCATGGTCCCCAGCTTACAACGGCTCTTTTCCCAGTTGGGTTCCTCCATAAAAGAGCCAGAAGGGCTGATCTCAAGTAATCGGGCTGCACATCCGTGAACCCTTGGGGTAGGGCAGTTCTGAGCCAAAGTGCCACCTAAGGAAAGAAAGCAGAGTTTTCAGCCTGGGAAGCAGGGCCTCAAGTAAGTCTGCCAACAGAGTGCCCTCCTTTATAGCCAGCTGAGAAAATGAGGAAAGGCTGAATCTACCCGCTTACAGCGAAATATTTCTCTTCAGAATAGCAGATGTTTCTACCAAAGGCCAGCAGCTCCTCTCCCTCAGAGTGCTGTTTCTGTGTACACTACGGAAACACACTATGGTCCCCAGCTTAGAACGGGTCTTTTCCCAGTTGCTTTCCTCCATGAAAGAGTCAGAAAGTCTGATCTCAAAAAATTGGCATGCACATCCCTGAATCCTTGGGGTAGGGGAGTTCTGAGCCAATGTGCCACCTAAGGAATGAAAGCAAAATTTTCAGCCTGGGAACCAGGGCCTCAAGTACGTCTGCCAACAGAGTGCCCTCCTTTAGATCCAGCTGAGAAAATGTGGCCAGGCTGATCTACCCGCTTACAACGAAATATTTCACTTCAGAATAGGAGATTTTGCTACCAAACGCCAGCAGCCCCTTTCCCTCAAAGTGCTGTTTCTGTGTAGACTAGGGAAAGACACCATGGTTCACAGCTAGCACGGCTGTTTTGACTGTTGGTTTCCTCCATGAAAGAGCCAGAAGTGCTGATCTCAACTAATCGGGCTGCACATCCCTATATCCTAGGGGTAGGGCAGTTCTGAGCCAACGTGCCACCTAAAGAAAGAAAGCAGAGTTTTCATCCTGGGAAGCAGGGCCTTAGGTAACTCTGCCAACAGAATGCCCTCCTTTATAGCCAGCTGAGAAATTCTGGCAAGGCTGAATCTACCCACTTACAACGAAATGTTTCTCTTCAGAATAGCAGATGTTGCTACCAGACGCCAGCAGCTCCTCTCCCTCAGAGTGCTGTTTCTGTGTAGACTAGGGAAAGACACTATGGTCCACAGCTTAGAACGGGTCTTATCCCTGTTGGTTTCCTCCATGAAAGAGCCAGAAAGGCTGATCTCAACTAATTGGCCTGCACATCCCTGAATCCCTGGGGTAGGATAGTTCTGAGCCAAAGTGCCACCTAAGGAATGAAAGCAAAATTTTCAGCCTGGGAAGCAGGGCCTCAAGTAAGTCAGCCAACAGAGTGCCCTCCTTTAGAGCCAGCTGAGAAAATGTGGCCAGGCTGAATCTACCCGCTTACAACGAAATGTTTCACTTCAGAATAGGAGATTTTGCTACCAAACGCCAGGAGCCCCTTTCCCTCAAAGTGCTGTTTCTCTGTAGACTAGGGAAACACACCATGGTTCCCAGCTTAGAACGGCTCTTTTCACTGTGGGTTTCCTCCATGAAAGAGCCAGAAGTGCTGATCTCAACGAATCGGGCTGCACATCCCTGAATCCTAGGGGTAGGGCAGTTCTGAGCCAAAGTGCCACCTAAGGAAAGAAAGCAGACTTTTCAGCCTGGGAAGCAGGGCCTCAAGTAAGTCTGCCAACAGAGTGCCCTCCTTTATAGCCAGCTGAGGAATTCTGGCAAGGCTGAATCTACCCGCTTACAACGAAATGTTTCACTTTAGAAAAGGAGATTATGCTACCAAACGCCAGCAGCCCCTCTCCTTCAGAATCCTGTTTCTCTTTAGACTAGGGAAAGACAGCATGGTCCCCAGCTTACAACGGCTCTTTTCCCAGTTGGGTTCCTCCATAAAAGAGCCAGAAGGGCTGATCTCAAGTAATCGAGCTGCACATCCGTGAACCCTTGGGGTAGGGCAGTTCTGAGCCAAAGTGCCACCTAAGGAAAGAAAGCAGAGTTTTCAGCCTGGGAAGCAGGGCCTCAAGTAAGTCTGCCATCAGAGTGCCCTCCTTTAGAGCCAGCTGAGAAAATGTGGCAAGGCTTAATATACCCGCTTACAACGAAATGTTTCACTTCAGATAAGGAGATTATGCTACCAAACGCCAGCAGCCCCTCTCCCTCAGAGTCCTGTTTCTGTGTAGACTAGGGAAAGACACCATGGTTCCCAGCTAGAACGGCTCTTTTACCAGTTGGTTTTATCCAAAAAAGAGCCAGAAGGGCTGATCTCAACTAATCGGGCTGCACATCCCTGAATCGTAGGGGTAGGGCAGTTCTGAGCCAATGTGCCACCTAAGGAAAGAAAGCCGAGTTTTCAGCTTGGGAAGCAGGGCCTCAGGTAAGTCTGCCAACAGAATGCCCTCCTTTATAGCCAGCTGAGGAATTCTGGCAATGCTGAATCTACCCGCTTACAACGAAATGTTTCTCTTCAGAATAGCAGATGTTGCTACTAAACGCCACCAACTCCTCTCCCTGAGAATGCTGTTTCTGTGTACACTAGGGAAAGACACTATGGTCCACAGCTTAGAACGGGTCTTTTCCCAGTTGGTTTTATCCATGAAAGAGCCAGAAGGGCTGATCTCATGTAATCGGGCTGCACATCCGTGAACCCTTGGGGTAGGGCAGTTCTGAGCCAATGTGCCACCTAAGGAAAGAAAGCAGAGTTTTCAGCCTGGGAAGCAGGGCCTCAAGTAAGTTAGACAACAGAGTGCCCTCCTTTATAGCCAGCTGAGAAAATGAGGAAAGGCTGAATCTACCCGCTTACAGCGAAATGTTTCTCTTCAGAATAGCAGATGTTTGTACTGAACGCCAGCAGCTCCTCTCCCTCAGAGTGCTGTTTCTGTGTACACTAGAGAAAGACACTATGGTCCCCAGCTTAGAACGGGTCTTTTCCCAGTTGGTTTCCTCCATGAAAGAGTCAGAAAGGCTGATCTCAAAAAATCGGCCTGCACATCCCTGAATCCTTGGGGTAGGGGAGTTCTGAGCCAATGTGCCACCTAAGGAATGAAAGCAAAATTTTCAGCCTGGGAAGCAGGGGCTCAAGTAAGTCTGCCAACACAATGCCCTCCTTTAGAGCCAGCTGAGAAAATGTGGCCAGGCTGATCTACCCGCTTACAACGAAATGTTTCACTTCAGAATAGGAGATTTTGCTACCAAACGCTGGCAGCCCCTTTCCCTCAAAGTGCTGTTTCTGTGTAGACTAGGGAAAGACACCATGGTTCCCAGCTAGAAAGGCTCTTTTGACTGTTGGTTTCCTCCATGAAAGAGCCAGAAGTGCTGATCTCAACTAATCGGGCTGCACGTCCCTGAATCGTAGGGGTAAGGCAGTTCTGAGCCAATGTGCCACCTACGGAAAGAAAGCAGAGTTTTCAGCCTGGGAAGCAGGGCCTCAAGTAAGTCTGCCAACAGAGTGCCCTCCTTTATAGCCAGCTGAGAAATTCTGGCAAGGCTGAATCTACCCGCTTACAACGAAATGTTTCTCTTCAGAATAGCAGATGCTGCTACCAAACGCCAGCAGCTCCTCTCCCTCAGAGTGCTGTTTCTGTGTAGACTAGGGAAAGACACTATGGTGCACAGCTTAGCACGGGTCTTATCCCAGTTGGCTTCCTCCATGAAAGAGCCAGAAAGGCTGATCTCAACTAATCGGCCTGCACATCCCTGAATCCCTGGGGTAGGGTAGTTCTGAGCCAATGTGCCACCTAAGGAATGAAAGCAAAATTTTCAGCCTGGGAAGCAGGGCCTCAAGTAAGTCAGCCAACAGAGTGCCCTCTTTTAGAGCCAGCTGAGAAAATGTGGCCAGGCTGAATCTACCCGCTTACAACGAAATGTTTCACTTCAGAATAGGAGATTTTGCTACCAAACGCCAGGAGCCCCTTTCCCTCAAAGTGCTGTTTCTCTGTAGACTAGGGAAACACACCATGGTTCCCAGCTTAGAACGGTTCTTTTCACTGTTGGTTTCCTCCATGAAAGAGCCAGAAGTGCTGATCTCAACGAATCGGGCTGCACATCCCTGAATCCTAGGGGTAGGGCAGTTCTGAGCCAAAGTGCCACCTAAGGAAAGAAAGCAGACTTTTCAGCCTGGGAAGCAGGGCCTCAAGTAAGTCTTCCAACAGAGTGCCCTCCTTTGTAGCCAGCTGAGAAATTCTGGCAAGGCTGAATCTACCCCCTTACAATGAAATGTTTCACTTTAGAAAAGGAGACTATGCTACCAAACGCCAGCAGCCCCTCTCCTTCAGAATCCTGTTTCTCTTTAGACTAGGGAAAGACAGCATGGTCCCCAGCTTACAACGGCTCTTTTCCCAGTTGGGTTCCTCCATAACAGAGCCAGAAGGGCTGATCTCAAGTAATCGGGCTGCACATCCGTGAACCCTTGCGGTAGGGCAGTTCTGAGCCAATGTGCCACCTAAGGAAAGAAAGCAGAGTTTTCAGCCTGGGAAGCAGGGCCTAAAGTAAGTCAGCCAACAGAGTGCCCTCCTTTATAGCTAGCTGAGAAAATGAGGCAAGGCTGAATCTACCCGCTTACCACGAAATGTTTCTCTTCCGAATAGCAGATGTTGCTACCAAACGCCAGCAGCTCCTCTCCCTCAGAGTGCTGTTTCTGTGTAGACTAGGGAAAGACACTATGGTGCACAGCTTAGAACGTGTCTTTTCCCAGTTGGTTTCCTCCATGAAAGAGCCAGAAATGCTGATCTCAACTAATCGGCCTGCACATCCCTGAATCCCTGGGGTAGGGTAGTTCTGAGCCAAAGTGCCACCTAAGGAATGAAAGCAAAATTTTCAGCCTGGGAAGCAGGGCCTCAAGTAATTCCGCCAAGAGAGTGCCCTCTTTAAGAGCCAGCTGAGAAAATGTGGCCAGGCTGAATCTACCCACTTACAACGAAATGTTTCACTTCAGAATAGGAGATTTTGCTACCAAACGCCAGCAGCCCCTCTCCCTCAGAGTCCTGTTTCTGTGTAGACTAGGGAAAGACAGCATGGTCCCCAGCTTACAACGGCTCTTTTAACAGTTGGTTTTATCCATGAAAGAGCCAGATGGCTGATCTCAAGTAATCGTGCTGCATATCCGTGAACCCTTGGGGTAGGGCAGTTCTGAGCCAATGTGCCACCTAAGGAAAGAAAGCAGAGTTTTCAGCCTGGGAAGCAGGGCCTCAAGTAAGTCAGCCAACAGAGTGCCCTCCTTTATAGCCAGCTGAGAAAATGTGGCAAGGCTGAATATACCCGCTTACAACGAAATGTTTCTCTTCCGAATAGCAGATGTTTCTACCAAATGCGAGCAGCTCCTCTCCCTCAGAGTGCTGTTTCTGTGTACACTAGGGAAAGACACTATGGTCCGCAGCTTAGAACGGGTCTTTTCCCAGTTGGTTTCCTCCATGAAAGAGTCAGAAAGATTGATCTCAAAAAATCGGCCTGCACAACCCTGAATCCTTGGGGTAGGGAAGTTCTGAGCCAATGTGCCACCTAAGGAATGAGAGCAAAATTTTCAGCCTGGGAAGCAGGGCCTCAAGTAAGTCCGCCAAGAGAGTGCCCTCTTTAAGAGCCAGCTGAGAAAATGTGGCCAGGCTGAATCTACCCACTTACAACGAAATGTTTCACTTCAGAATAGGAGATTTTGCTACCAAACGCCAGCAGCCCCTCTCCCTCAGAGTCCTGTTTCTGTGTAGACTAGGGAAAGACAGCATGGTCCCCAGCTTACAACGGCTCTTTTAACAGTTGGTTTTATCCATGAAAGAGCCAGAATGGCTGATCTCAAGTAATCGTGCTGCATATCCGTGAACCCTTGGGGTAGGGCAGTTCTGAGCCAATGTGCCACCTACGGAAAGAAAGCAGAGTTTTCAGCCTGGGAAGCAGGGCCTCAAGTAAGTCAGCCAACAGAGTGCCCTCCTTTATAGCCAGCTGAGAAAATGAGGCAATGCTGTATCTACCCACTTACAACGAAATGTTTCTGTTCAGAATAGCAGATGTTGCTACCAAACGCCAGCAGCTCCTCTCCCTCAGAGTGCTGTTTCTGTGTAGACTAGGGAAAGACACTATGGTGCACAGCTTAGAACGTGTCTTGTCCCAGTTGGTTTCCTCCATGAAAGAGCCAGAAAGGCTGATCTCAACTAATCGGCCTGCACATCCCTGAATCCCTGGGGTAGGGTAGTTCTGAGCCAAAGTGCCACCTAAGGAATGAAAGCAAAATTTTCAGCCTGGGAAGCAGGGCCTTAGGTAAGTCTGCCAACAGAGTGCCCTCCTTTAGAGCCAGCTGAGAAAATGTGGCCAGGCTGATCTACCCGTTTACAACGAAAACAGCAGCCCCTCTCCCTCAGAGTCCTGTTTCTGTGTAGACTAGGGAAAGACACCATGGTTCCCAGCTAGAACGGCTCTTTTACCAGTTGGTTTTATCCAAGAAAGAGCCAGAAGGGCTGATCTCAACTAATCGGGCTGCACATCCCTGAATCCTAGGGGTAGGGCAGTTCTGAGCCAACGTGCCACCTAAGGAAAGAAAGCAGAGTTTTCAGCCTGGGAAGCAGGGCCTCAGGTAAGTCTGCCAACAGAGTGCCCTCCTTTATAGCCAGCTAAGAAATTCTGGCAAGGCTGAATCTACCCGCTTACAACGAAATATTTCACTTCAGAATAGGAGATTTTGCTACCAAACACCAGGAGCCCCTTTCCCTCAAAATGCTGTTACTGTGTAGACTAGGGAAAGACACCATGGTTCCCAGCTTAGAACGGCTCTTTTCACTGTTGGTTTCCCCCATGAAAGAGTCAGACGTGCTGATCTCAACGAATCGGGCTGCACATCCCTGAATCCTAGGGGTAGGGCAGTTCTGAGCCAATGTGCCACCTAAGGAAAGAAATCAGAGTTTTCACCCTGGGCAGCAGGGCCTCAGGTAAGTCTGCCAACAGAGTGCCCTCCTTTATAGCCACCTGAGAAATTCTGGCAAGGCTGAATCTACCCGCTTACAACGAAATGTTTCACTTTAGAAAAGGAGATTATGCTACCAAAGGCCAGCAGCCCCTCTCCTTCAGAATCCTGTTTCTCTTTAGAGTAGGGAAAGACAGCATGGTCCCCAGCTTACAACGGCTCTTTTCCCAGTTGGTTTCCTCCATAAAAGAGCCAGAAGGGCTGATCTCAAGTAATCGGGCTGCACATCCGTGAACCCTTGGGGTAGGGCAGTTCTGAGCCAAAGTGCCACCTAAGGAAAGAAAGCAGAGTTTTCAGCCTGGGAAGCAGGGCCTCAAGTAAGTCTGCCAACAGAGTGCCCTCCTTTATAGCCAGCTGAGAAAATGAGGAAAGGCTGAATCTACCCGCTTACAGCGAAATATTTCTCTTCAGAATAGCAGATGTTTCTACCAAAGGCCAGCAGCTCCTCTCCCTCAGAGTGCTGTTTCTGTGTACACTACGGAAACACACTATGGTCCCCAGCTTAGAACGGGTCTTTTCCCAGTTGCTTTCCTCCATGAAAGAGTCAGAAAGTCTGATCTCAAAAAATTGGCATGCACATCCCTGAATCCTTGGGGTAGGGGAGTTCTGAGCCAATGTGCCACCTAAGGAATGAAAGCAAAATTTTCAGCCTGGGAACCAGGGCCTCAAGTACGTCTGCCAACAGAGTGCCCTCCTTTAGATCCAGCTGAGAAAATGTGGCCAGGCTGATCTACCCGCTTACAACGAAATATTTCACTTCAGAATAGGAGATTTTGCTACCAAACGCCAGCAGCCCCTTTCCCTCAAAGTGCTCTTTCTGTGTAGACTAGGGAAAGACACCATGGTTCCCAGCTAGCACGGCTGTTTTGACTGTTGGTTTCCTCCATGAAAGAGCCAGAAGTGCTGATCTCAACTAATCGGGCTGCACATCCCTATATCCTAGGGGTAGGGCAGTTCTGAGCCAACGTGCCACCTAAAGAAAGAAAGCAGAGTTTTCATCCTGGGAAGCAGGGCCTTAGGTAACTCTGCCAACAGAATGCCCTCCTTTATAGCCAGCTGAGAAATTCTGGCAAGGCTGAATCTACCCACTTACAACGAAATGTTTCTCTTCAGAATAGCAGATGTTGCTACCAGACGCCAGCAGCTCCTCTCCCTCAGAGTGCTGTTTCTGTGTAGACTAGGGAAAGACACTATGGTCCACAGCTTAGAACGGGTCTTATCCCTGTTGGTTTCCTCCATGAAAGAGCCAGAAAGGCTGATCTCAACTAATTGGCCTGCACATCCCTGAATCCCTGGGGTAGGATAGTTCTGAGCCAAAGTGCCACCTAAGGAATGAAAGCAAAATTTTCAGCCTGGGAAGCAGGGCCTCAAGTAAGTCAGCCAACAGAGTGCCCTCCTTTAGAGCCAGCTGAGAAAATGTGGCCAGGCTGAATCTACCCGCTTACAACGAAATGTTTCACTTCAGAATAGGAGATTTTGCTACCAAACGCCAGGAGCCCCTTTCCCTCAAAGTGCTGTTTCTCTGTAGACTAGGGAAACACACCATGGTTCCCAGCTTAGAACGGCTCTTTTCACTGTGGGTTTCCTCCATGAAAGAGCCAGAAGTGCTGATCTCAACGAATCGGGCTGCACATCCCTGAATCCTAGGGGTAGGGCAGTTCTGAGCCAAAGTGCCACCTAAGGAAAGAAAGCAGACTTTTCAGCCTGGGAAGCAGGGCCTCAAGTAAGTCTGCCAACAGAGTGCCCTCCTTTATAGCCAGCTGAGGAATTCTGGCAAGGCTGAATCTACCCGCTTACAACGAAATGTTTCACTTTAGAAAAGGAGATTATGCTACCAAACGCCAGCAGCCCCTCTCCTTCAGAATCCTGTTTCTCTTTAGACTAGGGAAAGACAGCATGGTCCCCAGCTTACAACGGCTCTTTTCCCAGTTGGGTTCCTCCATAAAAGAGCCAGAAGGGCTGATCTCAAGTAACCGAGCTGCACATCCGTGAACCCTTGGGGTAGGGCAGTTCTGAGCCAAAGTGCCACCTAAGGAAAGAAAGCAGAGTTTTCAGCCTGGGAAGCAGGGCCTCAAGTAAGTCTGCCATCAGAGTGCCCTCCTTTAGAGCCAGCTGAGAAAATGTGGCAAGGCTTAATATACCCGCTTACAACGAAATGTTTCACTTCAGATAAGGAGATTATGCTACCAAACGCCAGCAGCCCCTCTCCCTCAGAGTCCTGTTTCTGTGTAGACTAGGGAAAGACACCATGGTTCCCAGCTAGAACGGCTCTTTTACCAGTTGGTTTTATCCAAAAAAGAGCCAGAAGGGCTGATCTCAACTAATCGGGCTGCACATCCCTGAATCGTAGGGGTAGGGCAGTTCTGAGCCAATGTGCCACCTAAGGAAAGAAAGCCGAGTTTTCAGCTTGGGAAGCAGGGCCTCAGGTAAGTCTGCCAACAGAATGCCCTCCTTTATAGCCAGCTGAGGAATTCTGGCAATGCTGAATCTACCCGCTTACAACGAAATGTTTCTCTTCAGAATAGCAGATGTTGCTACTAAACGCCACCAACTCCTCTCCCTGAGAATGCTGTTTCTGTGTACACTAGGGAAAGACACTATGGTCCACAGCTTAGAACGGGTCTTTTCCCAGTTGGTTTTATCCATGAAAGAGCCAGAAGGGCTGATCTCATGTAATCGGGCTGCACATCCGTGAACCCTTGGGGTAGGGCAGTTCTGAGCCAATGTGCCACCTAAGGAAAGAAAGCAGAGTTTTCAGCCTGGGAAGCAGGGCCTCAAGTAAGTTAGACAACAGAGTGCCCTCCTTTATAGCCAGCTGAGAAAATGAGGAAAGGCTGAATCTACCCGCTTACAGCGAAATGTTTCTCTTCAGAATAGCAGATGTTTGTACTGAACGCCAGCAGCTCCTCTCCCTCAGAGTGCTGTTTCTGTGTACACTAGAGAAAGACACTATGGTCCCCAGCTTAGAACGGGTCTTTTCCCAGTTGGTTTCCTCCATGAAAGAGTCAGAAAGGCTGATCTCAAAAAATCGGCCTGCACATCCCTGAATCCTTGGGGTAGGGGAGTTCTGAGCCAATGTGCCACCTAAGGAATGAAAGCAAAATTTTCAGCCTGGGAAGCAGGGGCTCAAGTAAGTCTGCCAACACAATGCCCTCCTTTAGAGCCAGCTGAGAAAATGTGGCCAGGCTGATCTACCCACTTACAACGAAATGTTTCACTTCAGAATAGGAGATTTTGCTACCAAACGCTGGCAGCCCCTTTCCCTCAAAGTGCTGTTTCTGTGTAGACTAGGGAAAGACACCATGGTTCCCAGCTAGAAAGGCTCTTTTGACTGTTGGTTTCCTCCATGAAAGAGCCAGAAGTGCTGATCTCAACTAATCGGGCTGCACGTCCCTGAATCGTAGGGGAAAGGCAGTTCTGAGCCAATGTGCCACCTACGGAAAGAAAGCAGAGTTTTCAGCCTGGGAAGCAGGGCCTCAAGTAAGTCTGCCAACAGAGTGCCCTCCTTTATAGCCAGCTGAGAAATTCTGGCAAGGCTGAATCTACCCGCTTACAACGAAATGTTTCTCTTCAGAATAGCAGATGCTGCTACCAAACGCCAGCAGCTCCTCTCCCTCAGAGTGCTGTTTCTGTGTAGACTAGGGAAAGACACTATGGACCACAGCTTAGCACGGGTCTTATCCCAGTTGGTTTCCTCCATGAAAGAGCCAGAAAGGCTGATCTCAACTAATCGGCCTGCACATCCCTGAATCCCTGGGGTAGGGTAGTTCTGAGCCAATGTGCCACCTAAGGAATGAAAGCAAAATTTTCAGCCTGGGAAGCAGGGCCTCAAGTAAGTCAGCCAACAGAGTGCCCTCTTTTAGAGCCAGCTGAGAAAATGTGGCCAGGCTGAATCTACCCGCTTACAACGAAATGTTTCACTTCAGAATAGGAGATTTTGCTACCAAACGCCAGGAGCCCCTTTCCCTCAAAGTGCTGTTTCTCTGTAGACTAGGGAAACACACCATGGTTCCCAGCTTAGAACGGTTCTTTTCACTGTTGGTTTCCTCCATGAAAGAGCCAGAAGTGCTGATCTCAACGAATCGGGCTGCACATCCCTGAATCCTAGGGGTAGGGCAGTTCTGAGCCAAAGTGCCACCTAAGGAAAGAAAGCAGACTTTTCAGCCTGGGAAGCAGGGCCTCAAGTAAGTCTTCCAACAGAGTGCCCTCCTTTGTAGCCAGCTGAGAAATTCTGGCAAGGCTGAATCTACCCCCTTACAATGAAATGTTTCACTTTAGAAAAGGAGACTATGCTACCAAACGCCAGCAGCCCCTCTCCTTCAGAATCCTGTTTCTCTTTAGACTAGGGAAAGACAGCATGGTCCCCAGCTTACAACGGCTCTTTTCCCAGTTGGGTTCCTCCATAACAGAGCCAGAAGGGCTGATCTCAAGTAATCGGGCTGCACATCCGTGAACCCTTGCGGTAGGGCAGTTCTGAGCCAATGTGCCACCTAAGGAAAGAAAGCAGAGTTTTCAGCCTGGGAAGCAGGGCCTAAAGTAAGTCAGCCAACAGAGTGCCCTCCTTTATAGCTAGCTGAGAAAATGAGGCAAGGCTGAATCTACCCGCTTACCACGAAATGTTTCTCTTCCGAATAGCAGATGTTGCTACCAAACGCCAGCAGCTCCTCTCCCTCAGAGTGCTGTTTCTGTGTAGACTAGGGAAAGACACTATGGTGCACAGCTTAGAACGTGTCTTTTCCCAGTTGGTTTCCTCCATGAAAGAGCCAGAAATGCTGATCTCAACTAATCGGCCTGCACATCCCTGAATCCCTGGGGTAGGGTAGTTCTGAGCCAAAGTGCCACCTAAGGAATGAAAGCAAAATTTTCAGCCTGGGAAGCAGGGCCTCAAGTAAGTCTGCCAACAGAGTGCCCTCCTTTAGAGCCAGCAGAGAAAATGTGGCCAGGCTGATCTACCCGCTTACAACGAAATGTTTCTCTTCCGAATAGCAGATGTTTCTACCAAATGCGAGCAACTCCTCTCCCTCAGAGTGCTGTTTCTGTGTACACTAGGGAAAGACACTATGGTCCGCAGCTTAGAACGGGTCTTTTCCCAGTTGGTTTCCTCCATGAAAGAGTCAGAAAGGCTGATCTCAAAAAATCGGCCTGCACATCCCTGAATCCTAGGGGTAGGGGACTTCTGAGCCAATGTGCCACCTAAGGAATGAAAGCAAAATTTTTAGCCTGGGAAGCAGGGCTTCAAGTAAGTCTGCCATCAGAGTGCCCTCCTTTAGAGCCAGCTGAGAATATGTGGCAAGGCTGAATATACCCGCTTACAACGAAATGTTTCACTTCAGATAAGGAGATTATGCTACCAAACGCCAGCAGCCCCTCTCCCTCACAGTCCTGTTTCTGTGTAGACTAGGGAAAGACAGCATGGTCCCCAGCTTACATCGGCTCTTTTCCCAGTTGGTTTTATCCATTAAAGAGCCAGAAGGGCTGATCTCTAGTAATCGCGCTGCACATCCGTGAACTCTTGGGGTAGGGCAGTTCTTAGCCAATGTGCCACCTAAGGAAAGGAAGCAGAGTTTTCAGCCTGGGAAGCAGGGCCTAAAGTAAGTCAGCCAACAGAGTGCCCTCCTTTATAGCTAGCTGAGAAAATGAGGCAAGGCTGAATATACCCGCTTACAACGAAATGTTTCTCTTCCGAATAGCAGATGTTGCTACCAAACGCCAGCAGCTCCTCTCCCTCAGAGTGCTGTTTCTGTGTAGACTAGGGAAAGACACTATGGTGCACAGCTTAGTACGTGTCTTTTCCCAGTTGGTTTCCTCCATGAAAGAGCCAGAAAGGCTGATCTCAACTAATCGGCCTGCACATCCCTGAATCCCTGGGGTAGGGTAGTTCTGAGCCAAAGTGCCACCTAAGGAATGAAAGCAAAATTTTCAGCCTGGGAAGCAGGGCCTCAAGTAAGTCTGCCAACAGAGTGCCCTCCTTTAGAGCCAGCTGAGAAAATGTGGCCAGGCTGATCTACCCGCTTACAACGAAATGTTTCACTTTAGAAAAGGAGATTATGCTACCAAACGCCAGCAGCCCCTCTCCTTCAGAATCCTGTTTCTCTTTAGACTAGGGTAAGACAGCATGGTCCCCAGCTTACAACGGCTCTTTTCCCAGTTGGGTTCCTCCATAAAAGAGCCAGAAGGGCTGATCTCAAGTAATCGAGCTGCACATCCGTGAACCCTTGGGGTAGGGCAGTTCTGAGCCAAAGTGCCACCTAAGGAAAGAAAGCAGAGTTTTCAGCCTGGGAAGCAGGGCCTCAAGTAAGTCTGCCATCAGAGTGCCCTCCTTTAGAGCCAGCTGAGAAAATGTGGCAAGGCTTAATATACCCGCTTAAAACGAAATGTTTCACTTCAGATAAGGAGATTATGCTACCAAACGCCAGCAGCCCCTCTCCCTCAGAGTCCTGTTTCTGTGTAGACTAGGGAAAGACACCATGGTTCCCAGCTAGAACGGCTCTTTTACCAGTTGGTTTTATCCAAAAAAGAGCCAGAAGGGCTGATCTCAACTAATCGGGCTGCACATCCCTGAATCGTAGGGGTAGGGCAGTTCTGAGCCAATGTGCCACCTAAGGAAAGAAAGCAGAGTTTTCAGCCTGGGAAGCAGGGCCTCAAGTAAGTCTGCCAACAGAGTGCCCTCCTTTAGAGCCAGCTGAGAAATTCTGGCAAGGCTGAATCTACCCGCTTACAACGAAATGTTTCTCTTCAGAATAGCAGATGTTGCTACCAAACGCCAGCAGCTACTCTCCCTCAGAGTGCTGTTTCTGTGTACACTAGGAAAAGACACTATGGTCCGCAGCTTAGAACGGGTCTTTTCCCAGTTGGTTTTATCCGTGAAAGAGCCAGAAGGGCTGATCTCATGTAATCGGGCTGCACATCCGTGAACCCTTGGGGTAGGGCAGTTCTGAGCCAATGTGCCACCTAAGGAAAGAAAGCAGAGTTCTCAGCCTGGGAAGCAGGGCCTCAAGTAAGTTAGACAACAGAGTGCCCTCCTTTATAGCCAGCTGAGAAAATGAGGAAAGGCTGAATCTACCCGCTTACAGCGAAATGTTTCTCTTCAGAATAGCAGATGTTTCTACTGAACGCCAGCAGCTCCTCTCCCTCAGAGTGCTGTTTCTGTGTACACTAGAGAAAGACACTATGGTCCCCAGCTTAGAACGGGTCTTTTCCCAGTTGGTTTCCTCCATGAAAGAGTCAGAAAGGCTGATCTCAAAAAATCGGCCTGCACATCCCTGAATCCTTGGGGTAGGGGAGTTCTGAGCCAATGTGCCACCTAAGGAATGAAAGCAAAATTTTCAGCCTGGGAAGCAGGGGCTCAAGTAAGTCTGCCAACACAATGCCCTCCTTTAGAGCCAGCTGAGAAAATGTGGCCAGGCTGATCTACCCGCTTACAACGAAATGTTTCACTTCAGAATAAGAGATTTTGCTACCAAACGCCGGCAGCCCCTTTCCCTCAAAGTGCTGTTTCTGTGTAGACTAGGGAAAGACACCATGGTTCCCAGCTAGAAAGGCTCTTTTGACTGTTGGTTTCCTCCATGAAAGAGCCAGAAGTGCTAATCTCAACTAATCGGGCTGCACATCCCTGAATCGTAGGGGTAGGGCAGTTCTGAGCCAATGTGCCACCTACGGAAAGAAAGCAGAGTTTTCAGCCTGGGAAGCAGGGCCTCAAGGAAGTCTGCCAACAGAGTGCCCTCCTTTATAGCCAGCTGAGAAATTCTGGCAAGGCTGAATCTACCCGCTTACAACGAAATGTTTCTCTTCAGAATAGCAGATGCTGCTACCAAACGCCAGCAGCTCCTCTCCCTCAGAGTGCTGTTTCTGTGTAGACTAGGGAAAGACACTATGGACCACAGCTTAGCACGGGTCTTATCCCAGTTGGTTTCCTCCATGAAAGAGCCAGAAAGGCTGATCTCAACTAATCGGCCTGCACATCCCTGAATCCCTGGGGTAGGGTAGTTCTGAGCCAATGTGCCACCTAAGGAATGAAAGCAAAATTTTCAGCCTGGGAAGCAGGGCCTCAAGTAAGTCAGCCAACAGAGTGCCCTCTTTTAGAGCCAGCTGAGAAAATGTGGCCAGGCTGAATCTACCCGCTTACAACGAAATGTTTCACTTCAGAATAGGAGATTTTGCTACCAAACGCCAGGAGCCCCTTTCCCTCAAAGTGCTGTTTCTCTGTAGACTAGGGAAACACACCATGGTTCCCAGCTTAGAACGGTTCTTTTCACTGTTGGTTTCCTCCATGAAAGAGCCAGAAGTGCTGATCTCAACGAATCGGGCTGCACATCCATGAATCCTAGGGGTAGGGCAGTTCTGAGCCAAAGTGCCACCTAAGGAAAGAAAGCAGACTTTTCAGCCTGGGAAGCAGGTCCTCAAGTAAGTCTTCCAACAGAGTGCCCTCCTTTGTAGCCAGCTGAGAAATTCTGGCAAGGCTGAATCTACCCCCTTACAATGAAATGTTTCACTTTAGAAAAGGAGACTATGCTACCAAACGCCAGCAGCCCCTCTCCTTCAGAATCCTGTTTCTCTTTAGACTAGGGAAAGACAGCATGGTCCCCAGCTTACAACGGCTCTTTTCCCAGTTGGGTTCCTCCATAAAAGAGCCAGAAGGGCTGATCTCAAGTAATCGGGCTGCACATCCGTGAACCCTTGGGGTAGGGCAGTTCTGAGCCAAAGTGCCACCTAAGGAAAGAAAGCAGAGTTTTCAGCCTGGGAAGCAGGGCCTCAAGTAAGTCTGCCATCGGAGTGCCCTCCTTTAGAGCCAGCTGAGAAAATGTGGCAAGGCTGAATATACCCGCTTACAACGAAATGTTTCACTTCAGATAAGGAGATTATGCTACCAAACGCCAGCAGCCCCTCTCCCTCAGAGTCCTGTTTCTGTGTAGACTAGGGAAAGACACCATGGTTCCCAGCTAGAACGGCTCTTTTACCAGTTGGTTTTATCCAAGAAAGAGCCAGAAGGGCTGATCTCAACTAATCGGGCTGCACATCCCTGAATCGTAGGGGTAGGGCAGTTCTGAGCCAATGTGCCACCTAAGGAAAGAAAGCAGAGTTTTCAGCCTGGGAAGCTGGGCCTCAAGTAAGTCTGCCAACAGAGTGCCCTCCTTTAGAGCCAGCTGAGAAATTCTGGCAAGGCTGAATCTACCCGCTTACAACGAAATGTTTCTCTTCAGAATAGCAAATGTTGCTACCAAACGCCAGCAGCTACTCTCCCTCAGAGTGCTGTTTCTGTGTACACTAGGAAAAGACACTATGGTCCACAGCTTAGAACGGGTCTTTTCCCAGTTGGTTTCCTCAATGAAAGACTCAGAATGGCTGATCTCAAAAAATCGTCCTGCACATCCCTGAATACTTGGGGTAGGGGAGTTCTGAACCAATGTGCCACCTAAGGAATGAAAGCAAAATTTTCAGACTGGGAAGCAGGGCCTCAAGTAAGTCAGCCAACAGAGTGCCCTCTTGTAGAGACAGCTGAGAAAATGCGGCCAGGCTGAATCTACCCACTTACAACGAAATGTTTCACTTCAGAATAGGAGATTTTGCTACCAAACACCAGGAGCCCCTTTCCCTCAAAGTGCTGTTTCTCTGTAGACTAGGGAAACACACCATGGTTCCCAGCTTAGAATGGATCTTTTCACTGTTGGTTTCCTCCATGAAAGAACCAGAAGTGCTGATCTCAACGAATCGGGCTGCACATCCCTGAATCCTAGGGGTAGGGTAGTTCTGAGCCAAAATGCCACCTAAGGAATGAAAGCAAAGTTTTCAGTCTGGGAAGCAGGGCCTCATTAAGTCTGCCAACAGAGTGCCCTCCTTTAGAGCCAGCAGAGATAATGTGGCAAGGCTGAATCTACCCGCTTACAACGAAATGTTTCACTTCAGAAAAGGAGATTATGCAACCAAACACCAGCAGCCCCTCTCCCTCAGAGTCCTGTTTCTGTATAGACAAGGGAAAGACAGCATGGTCCCCAGCTTACAACGGCTCTTTTCCCAGTTGGTTTTATCCATGAAAGAGCCAGAAGGGCTGATCTCAAGTAATCGGGCTGCACTTTCGTGAACAATTGGGGTAGGGTAGTTCTGAGCCAATGTGCCACCTAAGGAAAGAAAACAGAGTTTTCAGCCTGGGAAGCAGGGCCTCAAGTAAGTCAGCCAACAGAGTGCGCTCCTTTATAGCCAGCTGAGAAAATGAGGCAAGGCTGAATCTACCCGCTTACAAAGAAATGATTCTCTTCATAATAGCAGATGTTTCTACCAAACGCCAGGAGGTCCTCTCCCTCAGAGTGCTGTTTCTGTGTAGACTAGGGAAAGACACTATGGTCCCCAGCTTAGAACGGGTCTCTTCCCAGTTGCTTTCCTCCATGAAAGAGTCAGAAAGGCTGATCTCAAAAAATCGGCCTGCACATCCCTGAATCCTTGGGGTAGGGGAGTTCTGAGCCAATGTGCCACCTAAGGAATGAAAGCAAAATTTTCAGCCTGGGAAGCAGGGCCTCAAGTAAGTCTGCCAACAGAGTGCCCTCTTTTAGAGCCAGCTGAGAAAATGTGGCCAGGATGATCTACCGGCTTACAACGAAATGTTTCACTTCAGAATTGGAGATTTTGCTACCAAATGCAAGCACCCCCTTTCCCTCAAAGGGCTTTTTCTGTGTAGACTAGGGAAAGACACCATGGTCTCCAGCTTAGAACGGCTCTTTTCACAGCTGGTTTCCTCCATGACAGAGCCAGAGGTGCTGATCTGAACTAATGGGGATGCACATCCCTGAATCCTAGGGGTAGGGTAGTTCTGAGCCAAAGTGCCACCTAAGGAATAAGAGCAGAGTTTTCTGCCTGGGAAGCAGGGCCTCAAGTAAGTCTGCCAAGAGAGTGCCCTCCTTTAGAGCCAGCTGAGAAAATGTGGCAAGGCTGAATCTACCCACTTACAACGAAATGTTTCTCTTCAGATAAGGATATTTTGCTACCAAACGCCAGCAGAGCCACTCCCTCAGAGTGCTGTTTCTGTGTAGACTAGGGAAAGACAGCATGGTTCCCAGCTAGAACGGCTCTTTTACCAGTTGGTTTTATCCATGAAAGAGCCAGAAGGGCTGATCTCTAGTAAGCGGGCTGCACATTCGTGATCTCTTGGGGTAGGGAAGTTCTGAGAATATGTGCCACGTAAGGAAAGAAAGCAGAGTTTTCAGCCTGGGAAGCAGGGCCTCAAGTAAGTCAGCCAACAGAGTGCCCTCCTTTAGAGCCAGCTGAGAAAATGTGGCCAGGCTGAATCTACCCGCTTACAACGAAATGTTTCACTTCAGAATAGGAGATTTTGCTACCAAACGCCAGGAGCCCCTTTCCCTCAATGTGCTGTTTCTCTGTAGACTAGGGAAACACACCATGGTTCCCAGCTTAGAACGGCTCTTTTCGCTGTGGGTTTCCTCCATGAAAGAGCCAGAAGTGCTGATCTCAACGAATCGGGCTGCACATCCCTGAATCCTAGGGGTAGGGCAGTTCTGAGCCAAAGTGCCACCTAAGGAAAGAAAGCAGAGTTTTCAGCCTGGGAAGCAGGGCCTCAAGTAAGTCTGCCAACAGAGTGCCCTCCTTTATAGCCAGCTGAGGAATTCTGGCAAGGCTGAATCTACCCGCTTACAACGAAATGTTTCACTTTAGAAAAGGAGATTATGCTACCAAACGCCAGCAGCCCCTCTCCATCACAGTCCTGTTTCTGTGTAGACTAGGGAAAGACAGCATGGTCCCCAGCTTACAACGGCTCTTTTCCCAGTTGGTTTTATCCATTAAAGAGCCAGAAGGGCTGATCTCTAGTAATCGCGCTGCACATCCGTGAACTCTTGGGGTAGGGCAGTTCTTAGCCAATGTGCCACCTAAGGAAAGGAAGCAGAGTTTTCAGCCTGGGAAGCAGGGCCTAAAGTAAGTCAGCCAACAGAGTGCCCTCCTTTATAGCTAGCTGAGAAAATGAGGCAAGGCTGAATCTACCCGCTTACAACGAAATGTTTCTCTTCCGAATAGCAGATTTTTCTACCAAATGCCAGCAGCTCCTCTCCCTCAGAGTGCTGTTTCTGTGTACACTAGGGAAAGACACTATGGTCCGCAGCTTAGAACGGGTCTTTTCCCAGTTGGTTTCCTCCATGAAAGAGTCAGAAAGACTGATCTCAAAAAATCGGCCTGCACAACCCTGAATCCTTGGGGTAGGGAAGTTCTGAGCCAATGTGCCACCTAAGGAATGAGAGCAAAATTTTCAGCCTGGGAAGCAGGGCCTCAAGTAAGTCCGCCAAGAGAGTGCCCTCTTTAAGAGCCAGCTGAGAAAATGTGGCCAGGCTGAATCTACCCACTTACAACGAAATGTTTCACTTCAGAATAGGAGATTTTGCTACCAAACGCCAGCAGCCCCTCTCCCTCAGAGTCCTGTTTCTGTGTTGACTAGGGAAAGACAGCATGGTCCCCAGCTTACAACGGCTCTTTTAACAGTTGGTTTTATCCATGAAAGAGCCAGAATGGCTGATCTCAAGTAATCGTGCTGCATATCCGTGAACCCTTGGGGTAGGGCAGTTCTGAGCCAATGTGCCACCTAAGGAAAGAAAGCAGAGTTTTCAGCTTGGGAAGCAGGGCCTCAAGTAAGTCTGCCAACAGAGTGCCCTCCTTTAGAGCCAGCTGAGAAATTCTGGCAAGGCTGAATCTACCCGCTTACAACGAAATGTTTCTCTTCAGAATAGCAGATGTTGCTACCAAACGCCAGCAGCTCCTCTCCCTCAGAGTGCTGTTTCTGTGTAGACTAGGGAAAGACACTATGGTGCACAGCTTAGAACGTGTCTTTTCCCAGTTGGTTTCCTCCATGAAAGAGCCAGAAAGGCTGATCTCAACTAATCGGCCTGCACATCCCTGAATCCCTGGGGTAGGGTAGTTCTGAGCCAAAGTGCCACCTAAGGAATGAAAGCAAAATTTTCAGCCTGGGAAGCAGGGCCTCAGGTAAGTCTGCCAACAGAGTGCCCTCCTTTAGAGCCAGCTGAGAAAATGTGGCCAGGCTGATCTACCCGTTTACAACGAAAACAGCAGCCCCTCTCCCTCAGAGTCCTGTTTCTGTGTAGACTAGGGAAAGACACCATGGTTCCCAGCTAGAACGGCCCTTTTACCAGTTGGTTTTATCCAAGAAAGAGCCAGAAGGGCTGATCTCAACTAATCGGGCTGCGCATCCCTGAATCGTAGGGGTAGGGCAGTTCTGAGCCAATGTGCCACCTAAGGAAAGAAAGCAGAGTTTTCAGCCTGGGAAGCAGGGCCTCAAGGAAGTCTGCCAACAGAGTGCCCTCCTTTAGAGCCAGGTGAGAAATTCTGGCAAGGCTGAATTTACCCGCTTACAACGAAATGTTTCTCTTCACAATAGCAGATGTTGCTACCAGACGCCAGCAGCTACTCTCCCTCAGAGTGCTGTTTCTGTGTACACTAGGAAAAGACACTATGGTCCACAGCTTAGAACGGGTCTTATCCCTGTTGGTTTCCTCCATGAAAGAGCCAGAAAGGCTAATCTCAACTAATTGGCTGCACATCCCTGAATCCCTGGGGTAGGATAGTTCTGAGCCAAAGTGCCACCTAAGGAATGAAAGCAAAATTTTCAGCCTGGGAAGCAGGGCCTCAAGTAAGTCAGCCAACAGAGTGCCCTCCTTTAGAGCCAGCTGAGAAATTCTGGCAAGGCTGAATCTACCCGATTACAACGAAATGTTTCTCTTCAGTATAGCAAATGTTGCTACCAAACGCCAGCAGCTACTCTCCCTCAGAGTGCTGTTTCTGTGTACACTAGGAAAAGACACTATGGTCCACAGCTTAGAACGGGTCTTTTCCCAGTTGGTTTCCTCCATGAAAGAGTCAGAATGGCTGATCTCAAAAAATCGTCCTGCACATCCCTGAATACTTGGGGTAGGGGAGTTCTGAACCAATGTGCCACCTAAGGAATGAAAGCAAAATTTTCAGACTGGGAAGCAGGGCCTCAAGTAAGTCAGCCAACAGAGTGCCCTCTTGTAGAGACAGCTGAGAAAATGCGGCCAGGCTGAATCTACCCACTTACAACGAAATGTTTCACTTCAGAATAGGAGATTTTGCTACCAAACACCAGGAGCCCCTTTCCCTCAAAGTGCTGTTTCTCTGTAGACTAGGGAAACACACCATGGTTCCCCGCTTAGAATGGATCTTTTCACTGTTGGTTTCCTCCATGAAAGAACCAGAAGTGCTGATCTCAACGAATCGGGCTGCACATCCCTGAATCCTAGGGGTAGGGTAGTTCTGAGCCAAAATGCCACCTAAGGAATGAAAGCAAAGTTTTCAGTCTGGGAAGCAGGGCCTCATTAAGTCTGCCAACAGAGTGCCCTCCTTTAGAGCCAGCAGAGATAATGTGGCAAGGCTGAATCTACCCGCTTACAACGAAATGTTTCACTTCAGAAAAGGAGATTATGCAACCAAACACCAGCAGCCCCTCTCCCTCAGAGTCCTGTTTCTGTATAGACAAGGGAAAGACAGCATGGTCCCCAGCTTACAACGGCTCTTTTCCCAGTTGGTTTTATCCATGAAAGAGCCAGAAGGGCTGATCTCAAGTAATCGGGCTGCACTTTCGTGAACAATTGGGGTAGGGTAGTTCTGAGCCAATGTGCCACCTAAGGAAAGAAAACAGAGTTTTCAGCCTGGGAAGCAGGGCCTCAAGTAAGTCAGCCAACAGAGTGCGCTCCTTTATAGCCAGCTGAGAAAATGAGGCAAGGCTGAATCTACCCGCTTACAAAGAAATGATTCTCTTCATAATAGCAGATGTTTCTACCAAACGCCAGGAGGTCCTCTCCCTCAGAGTGCTGTTTCTGTGTAGACTAGGGAAAGACACTATGGTCCCCAGCTTAGAACGGGTCTCTTCCCAGTTGCTTTCCTCCATGAAAGAGTCAGAAAGGCTGATCTCAAAAAATCGGCCTGCACATCCCTGAATCCTTGGGGTAGGGGAGTTCTGAGCCAATGTGCCACCTAAGGAATGAAAGCAAAATTTTCAGCCTGGGAAGCAGGGCCTCAAGTAAGTCTGCCAACAGAGTGCCCTCTTTTAGAGCCAGCTGAGAAAATGTGGCCAGGATGATCTACCGGCTTACAACGAAATGTTTCACTTCAGAATTGGAGATTTTGCTACCAAATGCAAGCACCCCCTTTCCCTCAAAGGGCTTTTTCTGTGTAGACTAGGGAAAGACACCATGGTCTCCAGCTTAGAACGGCTCTTTTCACAGCTGGTTTCCTCCATGACAGAGCCAGAGGTGCTGATCTGAACTAATGGGGATGCACATCCCTGAATCCTAGGGGTAGGGTAGTTCTGAGCCAAAGTGCCACCTAAGGAATAAGAGCAGAGTTTTCTGCCTGGGAAGCAGGGCCTCAAGTAAGTCTGCCAAGAGAGTGCCCTCCTTTAGAGCCAGCTGAGAAAATGTGGCAAGGCTGAATCTACCCACTTACAACGAAATGTTTCTCTTCAGATAAGGATATTTTGCTACCAAACGCCAGCAGAGCCACTCCCTCAGAGTGCTGTTTCTGTGTAGACTAGGGAAAGACAGCATGGTTCCCAGCTAGAACGGCTCTTTTACCAGTTGGTTTTATCCATGAAAGAGCCAGAAGGGCTGATCTCTAGTAAGCGGGCTGCACATTCGTGATCTCTTGGGGTAGGGAAGTTCTGAGAATATGTGCCACGTAAGGAAAGAAAGCAGAGTTTTCAGCCTGGGAAGCAGGGCCTCAAGTAAGTCAGCCAACAGAGTGCCCTCCTTTAGAGCCAGCTGAGAAAATGTGGCCAGGCTGAATCTACCCGCTTACAACGAAATGTTTCACTTCAGAATAGGAGATTTTGCTACCAAACGCCAGGAGCCCCTTTCCCTCAATGTGCTGTTTCTCTGTAGACTAGGGAAACACACCATGGTTCCCAGCTTAGAACGGCTCTTTTCGCTGTGGGTTTCCTCCATGAAAGAGCCAGAAGTGCTGATCTCAACGAATCGGGCTGCACATCCCTGAATCCTAGGGGTAGGGCAGTTCTGAGCCAAAGTGCCACCTAAGGAAAGAAAGCAGAGTTTTCAGCCTGGGAAGCAGGGCCTCAAGTAAGTCTGCCAACAGAGTGCCCTCCTTTATAGCCAGCTGAGGAATTCTGGCAAGGCTGAATCTACCCGCTTACAACGAAATGTTTCACTTTAGAAAAGGAGATTATGCTACCAAACGCCAGCAGCCCCTCTCCATCACAGTCCTGTTTCTGTGTAGACTAGGGAAAGACAGCATGGTCCCCAGCTTACAACGGCTCTTTTCCCAGTTGGTTTTATCCATTAAAGAGCCAGAAGGGCTGATCTCTAGTAATCGCGCTGCACATCCGTGAACTCTTGGGGTAGGGCAGTTCTTAGCCAATGTGCCACCTAAGGAAAGGAAGCAGAGTTTTCAGCCTGGGAAGCAGGGCCTAAAGTAAGTCAGCCAACAGAGTGCCCTCCTTTATAGCTAGCTGAGAAAATGAGGCAAGGCTGAATCTACCCGCTTACAACGAAATGTTTCTCTTCCGAATAGCAGATTTTTCTACCAAATGCCAGCAGCTCCTCTCCCTCAGAGTGCTGTTTCTGTGTACACTAGGGAAAGACACTATGGTCCGCAGCTTAGAACGGGTCTTTTCCCAGTTGGTTTCCTCCATGAAAGAGTCAGAAAGACTGATCTCAAAAAATCGGCCTGCACAACCCTGAATCCTTGGGGTAGGGAAGTTCTGAGCCAATGTGCCACCTAAGGAATGAGAGCAAAATTTTCAGCCTGGGAAGCAGGGCCTCAAGTAAGTCCGCCAAGAGAGTGCCCTCTTTAAGAGCCAGCTGAGAAAATGTGGCCAGGCTGAATCTACCCACTTACAACGAAATGTTTCACTTCAGAATAGGAGATTTTGCTACCAAACGCCAGCAGCCCCTCTCCCTCAGAGTCCTGTTTCTGTGTTGACTAGGGAAAGACAGCATGGTCCCCAGCTTACAACGGCTCTTTTAACAGTTGGTTTTATCCATGAAAGAGCCAGAATGGCTGATCTCAAGTAATCGTGCTGCATATCCGTGAACCCTTGGGGTAGGGCAGTTCTGAGCCAATGTGCCACCTAAGGAAAGAAAGCAGAGTTTTCAGCTTGGGAAGCAGGGCCTCAAGTAAGTCTGCCAACAGAGTGCCCTCCTTTAGAGCCAGCTGAGAAATTCTGGCAAGGCTGAATCTACCCGCTTACAACGAAATGTTTCTCTTCAGAATAGCAGATGTTGCTACCAAACGCCAGCAGCTCCTCTCCCTCAGAGTGCTGTTTCTGTGTAGACTAGGGAAAGACACTATGGTGCACAGCTTAGAACGTGTCTTTTCCCAGTTGGTTTCCTCCATGAAAGAGCCAGAAAGGCTGATCTCAACTAATCGGCCTGCACATCCCTGAATCCCTGGGGTAGGGTAGTTCTGAGCCAAAGTGCCACCTAAGGAATGAAAGCAAAATTTTCAGCCTGGGAAGCAGGGCCTCAGGTAAGTCTGCCAACAGAGTGCCCTCCTTTAGAGCCAGCTGAGAAAATGTGGCCAGGCTGATCTACCCGTTTACAACGAAAACAGCAGCCCCTCTCCCTCAGAGTCCTGTTTCTGTGTAGACTAGGGAAAGACACCATGGTTCCCAGCTAGAACGGCCCTTTTACCAGTTGGTTTTATCCAAGAAAGAGCCAGAAGGGCTGATCTCAACTAATCGGGCTGCGCATCCCTGAATCGTAGGGGTAGGGCAGTTCTGAGCCAATGTGCCACCTAAGGAAAGAAAGCAGAGTTTTCAGCCTGGGAAGCAGGGCCTCAAGGAAGTCTGCCAACAGAGTGCCCTCCTTTAGAGCCAGGTGAGAAATTCTGGCAAGGCTGAATTTACCCGCTTACAACGAAATGTTTCTCTTCACAATAGCAGATGTTGCTACCAGACGCCAGCAGCTACTCTCCCTCAGAGTGCTGTTTCTGTGTACACTAGGAAAAGACACTATGGTCCACAGCTTAGAACGGGTCTTATCCCTGTTGGTTTCCTCCATGAAAGAGCCAGAAAGGCTAATCTCAACTAATTGGCTGCACATCCCTGAATCCCTGGGGTAGGATAGTTCTGAGCCAAAGTGCCACCTAAGGAATGAAAGCAAAATTTTCAGCCTGGGAAGCAGGGCCTCAAGTAAGTCAGCCAACAGAGTGCCCTCCTTTAGAGCCAGCTGAGAAATTCTGGCAAGGCTGAATCTACCCGATTACAACGAAATGTTTCTCTTCAGTATAGCAAATGTTGCTACCAAACGCCAGCAGCTACTCTCCCTCAGAGTGCTGTTTCTGTGTACACTAGGAAAAGACACTATGGTCCACAGCTTAGAACGGGTCTTTTCCCAGTTGGTTTCCTCCATGAAAGAGTCAGAATGGCTGATCTCAAAAAATCGTCCTGCACATCCCTGAATACTTGGGGTAGGGGAGTTCTGAACCAATGTGCCACCTAAGGAATGAAAGCAAAATTTTCAGACTGGGAAGCAGGGCCTCAAGTAAGTCAGCCAACAGAGTGCCCTCTTGTAGAGACAGCTGAGAAAATGCGGCCAGGCTGAATCTACCCACTTACAACGAAATGTTTCACTTCAGAATAGGAGATTTTGCTACCAAACACCAGGAGCCCCTTTCCCTCAAAGTGCTGTTTCTCTGTAGACTAGGGAAACACACCATGGTTCCCCGCTTAGAATGGATCTTTTCACTGTTGGTTTCCTCCATGAAAGAACCAGAAGTGCTGATCTCAACGAATCGGGCTGCACATCCCTGAATCCTAGGGGTAGGGTAGTTCTGAGCCAAAATGCCACCTAAGGAATGAAAGCAAAGTTTTCAGTCTGGGAAGCAGGGCCTCATTAAGTCTGCCAACAGAGTGCCCTCCTTTAGAGCCAGCAGAGATAATGTGGCAAGGCTGAATCTACCCGCTTACAACGAAATGTTTCACTACAGAAAAGGAGATTATGCTACCAAACACCAGCAGCCCCTCTCCCTCAGAGTCCTGTTTCTGTGTAGACAAGGGAAAGACAGCATGGTCCCCAGATTACAACGGCTCTTTGCCCAGTTGGTTTTATCCATGAAAGAGCCAGAAGGGCTGATCTCAAGTAATCGGGCTGCACTTTCGTGAACAATTGGGGTAGGGTAGTTCTGAGCCAATGTGCCACCTAAGGAAAGAAAACAGAGTTTTCAGCCTGGGAAGCAGGGCCTCAAGTAAGTCAGCCAACAGAGTGCGCTCCTTTATAGCCAGCTGAGAAAATGAGGCAAGGCTGAATCTACCCGCTTACAAAGAAATGATTCTCTTCATAATAGCAGATGTTTCTACCAAACGCCAGGAGGTCCTCTCCCTCAGAATGCTGTTTCTGTGTAGACTAGGGAAAGACACTATGGTCCCCAGCTTAGAACGGGTCTCTTCCCAGTTGCTTTCCTCCATGAAAGAGTCAGAAAGACTGATCTCAAAAAATCGGCCTGCACATCCCTGAATCCTTGGGGTAGGGGAGTTCTGAGCCAATGTGCCACCTAAGGAATGAAAGCAAAATTTTCAGCCTGGGAAGCAGGGCCTCAAGTAAGTCTGCCAACAGAGTGCCCTCTTTAAGAGCCAGCTGAGACAATGTGGCCAGGCTGATCTACCCGCTTACAACGGAATGTTTCACTTCAGAATTGGAGATTTTGCTACCAAATGCAAGCACCCCCTTTCCCTCAAAGGGCTGTTTCTGTGTAGACTAGGGAAAGACACCATGGTCTCCAGCTTAGAACGGCTCTTTTCACAGCTGGTTTCCTCCATGACAGAGCCAGAGGTGCTGATCTCAACGAATCGGGCTGCACATCCCTGAATCCTAGGGGTAGGGCAGTTCTGAGCCAAAGTGCCACCTAAGGAAAGAAAGCAGAGTTTTCAGCCTGGGAAGCAGGGCCTCAAGTAAGTCTGCCAACAGAGTGCCCTCCTTTATAGCCAGCTGAGGAATTCTGGCAAGGCTGAATCTACCCACTTACAACGAAATGTTTCACTTTAGAAAAGGAGATTATGCTACCAAACGCCAGCAGCCCCTCTCCTTCAGAATCCTGTTTCTCTTTAGACTAGGGAAAGACAGCATGGTCCCCAGCTTACAACGGCTCTTTTCCCAGTTGGGTTCCTCCATAAAAGAGCCAGAAGGGCTGATCTCAAGTAATCGGGCTGCACATCCGTGAACCCTTGGGGTAGGGCAGTTCTGAGCCAAAGTGCCACCTAAGGAAAGAAAGCAGAGTTTTCAGCCTGGGAAGCAGGGCCTCAAGTAAGTCTGCCATCAGAGTGCCCTCCTTTAGAGCCAGCTGAGAAAATGTGGCAAGGCTGAATATACCCGCTTACAACAAAATGTTTCACTTCAGATAAGGAGATTATGCTACCAAACGCCAGCAGCCCCTCTCCCTCAGAGTCCTGTTTCTGTGTAGACTAGGGAAAGACACCATGGTTCCCAGCTAGAACGGCTCTTTTACCAGTTGGTTTTATCCAAAAAAGAGCCAGAAGGGCTGATCTCAACTCATCGGGCTGCACATCCCTGAATCGTAGGAGTAGGGCAGTTCTGAGCCAATGTGCCACCTAAGGAAAGAAAGCAGAGTTTTCAGCCTGGGAAGCAGGGCCTCAAGTAAGTCTGCCAACAGAGTGCCCTCCTTTAGAGCCAGCTGAGAAAATGTGGCCAGGCTGATCTACCCGTTTACAATGAAAACAGCAGCCCCTCTCCCTCAGAGTCCTGTTTCTGTGTAGACTAGGGAAAGACACCATGGTTCCCAGCTAGAACGGCTCTTTTACCAGTTGGTTTTATCCAAGAAAGAGCCAGAAGGGCTGATCTCAACTAATCGGGCTGCACATCCCTGAATCGTAGGGGTAGGGCAGTTCTGAGCCAATGTGCCACCTAAGGAAAGAAAGCAGAGTTTTCAGCCTGGGAAGCAGGGCCTCAAGGAAGTCTGCCAACAGAGTGCCCTCCTTTAGAGCCAGCTGAGAAATTCTGGCAAGGCTGAATCTACCCGATTACAACGAAATGTTTCTCTTCAGTATAGCAAATGTTGCTACCAAACGCCAGCAGCTACTCTCCCTCAGAGTGCTGTTTCTGTGTACACTAGGAAAAGACACTATGGTTCACAGCTTAGAACGGGTCTTTTCCCAGTTGGTTTCCTCCATGAAAGAGTCAGAATGGCTGATCTCAAAAAATCGTCCTGCACATCCCTGAATACTTGGGGTAGGGGAGTTCTGAACCAATGTGCCACCTAAGGAATGAAAGCAAAATTTTCAGACTGGGAAGCAGGGCCTCAAGTAAGTCAGCCAACAGAGTGCCCTCTTGTAGAGACAGCTGAGAAAATGCGGCCAGGCTGAATCTACCCACTTACAACGAAATGTTTCACTTCAGAATAGGAGATTTTGCTACCAAACACCAGGAGCCCCTTTCCCTCAAAGTGCTGTTTCTCTGTAGACTAGGGAAACACACCATGGTTCCCCGCTTAGAATGGATCTTTTCACTGTTGGTTTCCTCCATGAAAGAACCAGAAGTGCTGATCTCAACGAATCGGGCTGCACATCCCTGAATCCTAGGGGTAGGGTAGTTCTGAGCCAAAATGCCACCTAAGGAATGAAAGCAAAGTTTTCAGTCTGGGAAGCAGGGCCTCATTAAGTCTGCCAACAGAGTGCCCTCCTTTAGAGCCAGCAGAGATAATGTGGCAAGGCTGAATCTACCCGCTTACAACGAAATGTTTCACTACAGAAAAGGAGATTATGCTACCAAACACCAGCAGCCCCTCTCCCTCAGAGTCCTGTTTCTGTGTAGACAAGGGAAAGACAGCATGGTCCCCAGATTACAACGGCTCTTTGCCCAGTTGGTTTTATCCATGAAAGAGCCAGAAGGGCTGATCTCAAGTAATCGGGCTGCACTTTCGTGAACAATTGGGGTAGGGTAGTTCTGAGCCAATGTGCCACCTAAGGAAAGAAAACAGAGTTTTCAGCCTGGGAAGCAGGGCCTCAAGTAAGTCAGCCAACAGAGTGCGCTCCTTTATAGCCAGCTGAGAAAATGAGGCAAGGCTGAATCTACCCGCTTACAAAGAAATGATTCTCTTCATAATAGCAGATGTTTCTACCAAACGCCAGGAGGTCCTCTCCCTCAGAATGCTGTTTCTGTGTAGACTAGGGAAAGACACTATGGTCCCCAGCTTAGAACGGGTCTCTTCCCAGTTGCTTTCCTCCATGAAAGAGTCAGAAAGACTGATCTCAAAAAATCGGCCTGCACATCCCTGAATCCTTGGGGTAGGGGAGTTCTGAGCCAATGTGCCACCTAAGGAATGAAAGCAAAATTTTCAGCCTGGGAAGCAGGGCCTCAAGTAAGTCTGCCAACAGAGTGCCCTCTTTAAGAGCCAGCTGAGACAATGTGGCCAGGCTGATCTACCCGCTTACAACGGAATGTTTCACTTCAGAATTGGAGATTTTGCTACCAAATGCAAGCACCCCCTTTCCCTCAAAGGGCTGTTTCTGTGTAGACTAGGGAAAGACACCATGGTCTCCAGCTTAGAACGGCTCTTTTCACAGCTGGTTTCCTCCATGACAGAGCCAGAGGTGCTGATCTCAACGAATCGGGCTGCACACCCCTGAATCCTAGGGGTAGGGCAGTTCTGAGCCAAAGTGCCACCTAAGGAAAGAAAGCAGAGTTTTCAGCCTGGGAAGCAGGGCCTCAAGTAAGTCTGCCAACAGAGTGCCCTCCTTTATAGCCAGCTGAGGAATTCTGGCAAGGCTGAATCTACCCACTTACAACGAAATGTTTCACTTTAGAAAAGGAGATTATGCTACCAAACGCCAGCAGCCCCTCTCCTTCAGAATCCTGTTTCTCTTTAGACTAGGGAAAGACAGCATGCTCCCCAGCTTACAACGGCTCTTTTCCCAGTTGGGTTCCTCCATAAAGGAGCCAGAAGGGCTGATCTCAAGTAATCGGGCTGCACATCCGTGAACCCTTGGGGTAGGGCAGTTCTGAGCCAAAGTGCCACCTAAGGAAAGAAAGCAGAGTTTTCAGCCTGGGAAGCAGGGCCTCAAGTAAGTCTGCCATCAGAGTGCCCTCCTTTAGAGCCAGCTGAGAAAATGTGGCAAGGCTGAATCTACCCGCTTACAACGAAATGTTTCTCTTCAGATAAGGATATTTTGCTACCAAACGCCAGCAGAGCCACTCCCTCAGAGTGCTGTTTCTGTGTAGACTAGGGAAAGACAGCATGGTTCCCAGCTAGAACGGCTCTTTTACCAGTTGGTTTTATCCATGAAAGAGCCAGAAGGGCTGATCTCTAGTAAGCGGGCTGCACATTCGTGATCTCTTGGGGTAGGGCAGTTCTGAGAAAATGTGCCACGTAAGGAAAGAAAGCAGAGTTTTCAGCCTGGGAAGCAGGGCCTCAAGTGAGTCAGCCAACAGAGTGCCCTCCTTTATAGCCAGTTGAGAAAATGAGGCAAGGCTGAATCTACCCGCATACAACGAAATGTTTCTATTCCGAATAGCAGATGTTTCTACCAAATGCGAGCAGCTCCTCTCCCTCAGAGTGCTGTTTCTGTGTACACTACGGAAACACACTATGGTCCCCAGCGTAGAACGGGTCTTTTCCCAGTTGGTTTCCTCCATGAAAGAGTCAGAAAGGCTGATCTCAAAAAATCGGCCTGCACATCCCTGAATCCTTGGGGTAGGGGAGTTCTGAACCAATGTGCCACCTAAGGAATGAAAGCAAAATTTTCAGCCTGGGAACCAGGGCCTCCAGTAAGTCTGCCAACAGAGTGCCCTCCTTTAGATCCAGCTGAGAAAATGTGGCCAGGCTGATCTACCCGCTTACAACGAAATATTTCACTTCAGAGTAGGAGATTTTGCTACCAAACGCCAGCAGCCCCTTTCCCTCAAAGTGCTGTTTCTGTGTAGACTAGGGAAAGACACCATGGTTCCCAGCTAGCACGGCTGTTTTGACTGTTGGTTTCCTCCATGAAAGAGCCAGAAGTGCTGATCTCAACTAATCGGGCTGCACATCCCTATATCCTAGGGGTAGGGCAGTTCTGAGCCAACGTGCCACCTAAAGAAAGAAAGCAGAGTTTTCAGCCTGGGAAGCAGGGCCTTAGGTAACTCTGCCAACAGAATGCCCTCCTTTATAGCCAGCTGAGAAATTCTGGCAAGGCTGAATCTACCCACTTACAACGAAATGTTTCTCTTCAGAATAGCAGATGTTGCTACCAGACGCCAGCAGCTCCTCTCCCTCAGAGTGCTGTTTCTGTGTAGACTAGGGAAAGACACTATGGTCCACAGCTTAGAACGGGTCTTATACCTGTTGGTTTCCTCCATGAAAGAGCCAGAAAGGCTGATCTCAACTAATTGGCCTGCACATCCCTGAATCCCTGGGGTAGGATAGTTCTGAGCCAAAGTGCCACCTAAGGAATGAAAGCAAAATTTTCAGCCTGGGAAGCAGGGCCTCAAGTAAGTCAGCCAACAGAGTGCCCTCCTTTAGAGCCAGCTGAGAAAATGTGGCCAGGCTGAATCTACCCGCTTACAACGAAATGTTTCACTTCAGAATAGGAGATTTTGCTACCAAAGGCCAGGAGCCCCTTTCCCTCAAAGTGCTGTTTCTCTGTAGACTAGGGAAACACACCATGGTTCCCAGCTTAGAACGGCTCTTTTCACTGTGGGTTTCCTCCATGAAAGAGCCAGAAGTGCTGATCTCAACGAATCGGGCTGCACATCCCTGAATCCTAGGGGTAGGGCAGTTCTGAGCCAAAGTGCCACCTAAGGAAAGAAAGCAGAGTTTTCAGCCTGGGAAGCAGGTCCTCAAGTAAGTCTGCCAACAGAGTGCCCTCCTTTATAGCCAGCTGAGGAATTCTGGCAAGGCTGAATCTACCCACTTACAACGAAATGTTTCACTTTAGAAAAGGAGATTATGCTACCAAACGCCAGCAGCCCCTCTCCTTCAGAATCCTGTTTCTCTTTAGACTAGGGAAAGACAGCTTGGTCCCCAGCTTACAACGGCTCTTTTCCCAGTTGGGTTCCTCCATAAAAGAGCCAGAAGGGCTGATCTCAAGTAATCGGGCTGCACATCCGTGAACCCTTGGGGTAGGGCAGTTCTGAGCCAAAGTGCCACCTAAGGAAAGAAAGCAGAGTTTTCAGCCTGGGAAGCAGGGCCTCAAGTAAGTCTGCCATCAGAGTGCCCTCCTTTAGAGCCAGCTGAGAAAATGTGGCAAGGCTGAATCTACCCGCTTACAACGAAATGTTTCTCTTCAGATAAGGATATTTTGCTACCAAACGCCAGCAGAGCCACTCCCTCAGAGTGCTGTTTCTGTGTAGACTAGGGAAAGACAGCATGGTCCCCAGCTTACAACGGCTCTTTTACCAGTTGGTTTTATCCATGAAAGAGCCAGAAGGGCTGATCTCTAGTAAGCGGGCTGCACATTCGTGATCTCTTGGGGTAGGGCAGTTCTGAGCAAATGTGCCACGTAAGGAAAGAAAGCAGAGTTTTCAGCCTGGGAAGCAGGGCCTCAAGTAAGTCAGCCAACAGAGTGCCCTCCTTTATAGCCAGTTGAGAAAATGAGGCAAGGCTGAAATTACCCGCTTACAACGAAATGTTTCTCTTCCGAATAGCAGATGTTTCTACCAAAGGCGAGCAGGTCCTCTCCCTCAGAGTGCTGTTTCTGTGTACACTACGGAAACACACTATGGTCCCCAGCGTAGAACGTGTCTTTTCCCAGTTGGTTTCCTCCATGAAAGTGTCAGAAAGGCTGATCTCAAAAAATCGGCCTGCACATCCCTGAATCCTTGGGGTAGGGGAGTTCTGAACCAATGTGCCACCTAAGGAATGAAAGCAAAATTTTCAGCCTGGGAACCAGGGCCTCAAGTAAGTCTGCCAAAAGAGTGCCGTCTTTTAGAGCCAGCTGAGAAACTATGGCCAGGCTGAATCTACCCGCTTACAACGAAATGTTTCACTTCAGAGTAGGAGATTTTGCTACCAAACACCAGGAGCCCCTTTCCCTCAAAATGCTGTTACTGTGTAGACTAGGGAAAGACACCATGGTTCCCAGCTTAGAACGGCTCTTTTCACTGTTGGTTTCCCCCATGAAAGAGTCAGACGTGCTGATCTCAACGAATCGGGCTGCACATCCCTGAATCCTAGGGGTAGGGCAGTTCTGAGCCAATGTGCCACCTAAGGAAAGAAATCAGAGTTTTCAACCTGGGAAGCAGGGCCTCAGGTAAGTCTGCCAACAGAGTGCCCTCCTTTATAGCCAGCTGAGAAATTCTGGCAAGGCTGAATCTACCCGCTTACAACGAAATGTTTCACTTTAGAAAAGGAGATTATGCTACCAAAGGCCAGCAGCCCCTCTCCTTCAGAATCCTGTTTCTCTTTAGACTAGGGAAAGACAGCATGGTCCCCAGCTTACAACGGTTCTTTTCCCAGTTGGTTTCCTCCATAACAGAGCCAGAAGGGCTGATCTCAAGTAATCGGGCTGCACATCCGTGAACCCTTGGGGTAGGGCAGTTCTGAGCCAAAGTGCCACCTAAGGAAAGAAAGCAGAGTTTTCAGCCTGGGAAGCAGGGCCTCAAGTAAGTTAGACAACAGAGTGCCCTCCTTTATAGCCAGCTGAGAAAATGAGGAAAGGCTGAACCTACCCGCTTACAGCGAAATGTTTCTCTTCAGAATAGCAGATGTTTCTACTGAACGCCAGCAGCTCCTCTCCCTCAGAGTGCTGTTTCTGTGTACACTAGAGAAAGACACTATGGTCCCCAGCTTAGAACGGGTCTTTTCCCAGTTGGTTTCCTCCATGAAAGAGTCAGAAAGGCTGATCTCAAAAAATCGGCCTGCACATCCCTGAATCCTTGGGGTAGGGGAGTTCTGAGCCAATGTGCCACCTAAGGAATGAAAGCAAAATTTTCAGCCTTGGAAGCAAGGGCTCAAGTAAGTCTGCCAACACAATGCCCTCCTTTAGAGCCAGCTGAGAAAATGTGGCCAGGCTGATCTACCCCCTTACAACGAAATGTTTCACTTCAGAATAGGACATTTTGCTACCAAACGCCGGCAGCCCCTTTCCCTCAAAGTGCTGTTTCTGTGTAGACTAGGGAGAGACACCATGGTTCAGAGCTAGAAAGGCTCTTTTGACTGTTGGTTTCCTCCATGAAAGAGCCAGAAGTGCTGATCTCAACTAATCGGGCTGCACATCCCTGAATCGTAGGGGTAGGGCAGTTCTGAGCCAATGTGCCACCTACGGAAAGAAAGCAGAGTTTTCAGCCTGGGAAGCAGGGCCTCAAGTAAGTCTGCCAACAGAGTGCCCTCCTTTATAGCCAGCTGAGAAATTCTGGCAAGGCTGAATCTACCCGCTTACAACGAAATGTTTCTCTTCAGAATAGCAGATGCTGTTACCAAACGCCAGCAGCTCCTCTCCCTCAGAGTGTTGTTTCTGTGTAGACTAGGGAAAGACACTATGGACCACAGCTTAGCACGGGTCTTATCCCAGTTGGTTTCCTCCATGAAAGAGCCAGAAAGGCTGATCTCAACTAATCGGCCTGCACATCCCTGAATCCCTGGGGTAGGGTAGTTCTGAGCCAATGTGCCACCTAAGGAATGAAAGCAAAATTTTCAGCCTGGGAAGCAGGGCCTCAAGTAAGTCAGCCAACAGAGTGCCATCTTTTAGAGCCAGCTGAGAAAATGTGGCCAGGCTGAATGTACCCGCTTACAACGAAATGTTTCACTTCAGAATAGGAGATTTTGCTACCAAACGCCAGGAGCCCCTTTCCCTCAAAGTGCTGTTTCTCTGTAGACTAGGGAAACACACCATGGTTCCCAGCTTAGAACGGTTCTTTTCACTGTTGGTTTCCTCCATGAAAGAGCCAGAAGTGCTGATCTCAACTAATCGGGCTGCACATCCCTGAATCGTAGGGGTAGGGCAGTTCTGAGCCAATGTGCCACCTACGGAAAGAAAGCAGAGTTTTCAGCCTGGGAAGCAGGGCCTCAAGTAAGTCTGCCATCAGAGTGCCCTCCTTTATAGCCAGCTGAGAAATTCTGGCAAGGCTGAATCTACCCGCTTACAACGAAATGTTTCTCTTCAGAATAGCAGATGCTGCTACCAAACGCCAGCAGCTCCTCTCCCTCAGAGTGCTGTTTCTGTGTAGACTAGGGAAAGGCACTATGGACCACAGCTTAGAACGGGTCTTATCCCAGTTGGTTTCCTCCATGAAAGAGCCAGAAAGGCTGATCTCAACTAATCGGCCTGCACATCCCTGAATCCCTGGGGTAGGGTAGTTCTGAGCCAAAGTGCCACCTAAGGAATGAAAGCAAAATTTTCAGCCTGGGAAGCAGGGCCTCAAGTAAGTCCGCCAAGAGAGTGCCCTCTTTAAGAGCCAGCTGAGAAAATGTGGCCAGGCTGAATCTACCCGCTTACAACGAAATGTTTCACTTCAGAATAGGAGATTTTGCTACCAAACGCCAGCAGCCCCTCTCCCTCAGAGTCCTGTTTCTGTGTAGACTAGGGAAAGACAGCATGGTCCCCAGCTTACAACGGCTCTTTTAACAGTTGGTTTTATCCATGAAAGAGCCAGAATGGCTGATCTCAAGTAATCGTGCTGCATATCCGTGAACCCTTGGGGTAGGGCAGTTCTGAGCCAATGTGCCACCTAAGGAAAGAAAGCAGAGTTTTCAGCCTGGGAAGCAGGGCCTCAAGTAAGTCAGCCAACAGAGTGCCCTCCTTTATAGCCAGCTGAGAAAATGAGGCAAGGCTGTATCTACCCACTTACAACGAAATGTTTCTGTTCAGAATAGCAGATGTTGCTACCAAACGCCAGCAGCTCCTCTCCCTCAGAGTGCTGTTTCTGTGTAGACTAGGGAAAGACACTATGGTGCACAGCTTAGAACGTGTCTTTTCCCAGTTGGTTTCCTCCATGAAAGAGCCAGAAAGGCTGATCTCAACTAATCGGCCTGCACATCCCTGAATCCCTGGGGTAGGGTAGTTCTGAGCCAAAGTGCCACCTAAGGAATGAAAGCAAAATTTTCAGCCTGGGAAGCAGGGCCTCAGGTAAGTCTGCCAACAGAGTGCCCTCCTTTAGAGCCAGCTGAGAAAATGTGGCCAGGCTGATCTACCCGTTTACAACGAAAACAGCAGCCCCTCTCCCTCAGAGTCCTGTTTCTGTGTAGACTAGGGAAAGACACCATGGTTCCCAGCTAGAACGGCTCTTTTACCAGTTGGTTTTATCCAAGAAAGAGCCAGAAGGGCTGATCTCAACTAATCGGGCTGCACATCCCTGAATCCTAGGGGTAGGGCAGTTCTGAGCCAACGTGCCACCTAAAGAAAGAAAGCAGAGTTTTCAGCCTGGGAAGCAGGGCCTCAGGTAAGTCTGCCAACAGAGTGCCCTCCTTTATAGCCAGCTAAGAAATTCTGGCAAGGCTGAATCTACCCGCTTACAACGAAATATTTCACTTCAGAATAGGAGATTTTGCTACCAAACACCAGGAGCCCCTTTCCCTCAAAATGCTGTTACTGTGTAGACTAGGGAAGGAAACCATGGTTCCCAGCTTAGAACGGCTCTTTTCACTGTTGGTTTCCCCCATGAAAGAGTCAGACGTGCTGATCTCAACGAATCGGGCTGCACATCCCTGAATCCTAGGGGTAGGGCAGTTCTGAGCCAATGTGCCACCTAAGGAAAGAAAGCAGAGTTTTCACCCTGGGAAGCAGGGCCTCAGGTAAGTCTGCCAACAGAGTGCCCTCCTTTATAGCCAGCTGAGAAATTCTGGCAAGGCTGAATCTACCCGCTTACAACGAAATGTTTCACTTTAGAAAAGGAGATTATGCTACCAAAGGCCAGCAGCCCCTCTCCTTCAGAATCCTGTTTCTCTTTAGACTAGGGAAAGACAGCATGGTCCCCAGCTTACAACGGCTCTTTTCCCAGTTGGGTTCCTCCATAAAAGAGCCAGAAGGGCTGATCTCAAGTAATCGGGCTGCACATCCGTGAACCCTTGGGGTAGGGCAGTTCTGAGCCAAAGTGCCACCTAAGGAAAGAAAGCAGAGTTTTCAGCCTGGGAAGCAGGGCCTCAAGTAAGACTGCCAACAGAGTGCCCTCCTTTATAGCCAGCTGAGAAAATGAGGAAAGGCTGAATCTACCCGCTTACAGCGAAATATTTCTCTTCAGAATAGCAGATGTTTCTACCAAAGGCCAGCAGCTCCTCTCCCTCAGAGTGCTGTTTCTGTGTACACTACGGAAACACACTATGGTCCCCAGCTTAGAACGGGTCTTTTCCCAGTTGCTTTCCTCCATGAAAGAGTCAGAAAGTCTGATCTCAAAAAATTGGCATGCACATCCCTCACTCCTTGGGGTAGGGGAGTTCTGAGCCAATGTGCCACCTAAGGAATGAAAGCAAAATTTTCAGCCTGGGAACCAGGGCCTCAAGTAAG
The DNA here is from genome assembly GCF_965194825.1 of Balaenoptera physalus. Classification (NCBI taxonomy): domain Eukaryota; kingdom Metazoa; phylum Chordata; class Mammalia; order Artiodactyla; family Balaenopteridae; genus Balaenoptera; species Balaenoptera physalus. The sequence continues at coordinate 257,979 of NW_028125847.1, forward strand.
TCTGCCAACAGAGTGCCCTCCTTTAGATCCAGCTGAGAAAATGTGGCCAGGCTGATCTACCCGCTTACAACGAAATATTTCACTTCAGAATAGGAGATTTTGCTACCAAACGCCAGCAGCCCCTTTCCCTCAAAGTGCTGTTTCTGTGTAGACTAGGGAAAGACACCATGGTTCCCAGCTAGCACGGCTGTTTTGACTGTTGGTTTCCTCCATGAAAGAGCCAGAAGTGCTGATCTCAACTAATCGGGCTGCACATCCCTATATCCTAGGGGTAGGGCAGTTCTGAGCCAACGTGCCACCTAAAGAAAGAAAGCAGAGTTTTCAGCCTGGGAAGCCGGGCCTTAGGTAACTCTGCCAACAGAATGCCCTCCTTTATAGCCAGCTGAGAAATTCTGGCAAGGCTGAATCTACCCACTTACAACGAAATGTTTCTCTTCAGAATAGCAGATGTTGCTACCAGACGCCAGCAGCTCCTCTCCCTCAGAGTGCTGTTTCTGTGTAGACTAGGGAAAGACACTATGGTCCACAGCTTAGAACGGGTCTTATCCCTGTTGGTTTCCTCCATGAAAGAGCCAGAAAGGCTGATCTCAACTAATTGGCCTGCACATCCCTGAATCCCTGGGGTAGGATAGTTCTGAGCCAAAGTGCCACCTAAGGAATGAAAGCAAAATTTTCAGCCTGGGAAGCAGGGCCTCAAGTAAGTCAGCCAACAGAGTGCCCTCCTTTAGAGCCAGCTGAGAAAATGTGGCCAGGCTGAATCTACCCGCTTACAACGAAATGTTTCACTTCAGAATAGGAGATTTTGCTACCAAACGCCAGGAGCCCCTTTCCCTCAAAGTGCTGTTTCTCTGTAGACTAGGGAAACACACCATGGTTCCCAGCTGAGAACGGCTCTTTTCACTGTGGGTTTCCTCCATGAAAGAGCCAGAAGTGCTGATCTCAACGAATCGGGCTGCACATCCCTGAATCCTAGGGGTAGGGCAGTTCTGAGCCAAAGTGCCACCTAAGGAAAGAAAGCAGAGTTTTCAGCCTGGGAAGCAGGGCCTCAAGTAAGTCTGCCAACAGAGTGCCCTCCTTTATAGCCAGCTGAGGAATTCTGGCAAGGCTGAATCTACCCGCTTACAACGAAATGTTTCACTTTAGAAAAGGAGATTATGCTACCAAACGCCAGCAGCCCCTCTCCTTCAGAATCCTGTTTCTCTTTAGACTAGGGAAAGACAGCATGGTCCCCAGCTTACAACGGCTCTTTTCCCAGTTGGGTTCCTCCATAAAAGAGCCAGAAGGGCTGATCTCAAGTAATCGAGCTGCACATCCGTGAACCCTTGGGGTAGGGCAGTTCTGAGCCAAAGTGCCACCTAAGGAAAGAAAGCAGAGTTTTCAGCCTGGGAAGCAGGGCCTCAAGTAAGTCTGCCATCAGAGTGCCCTCCTTTAGAGCCAGCTGAGAAAATGTGGCAAGGCTTAATATACCCGCTTACAACGAAATGTTTCACTTCAGATAAGGAGATTATGCTACCAAACGCCAGCAGCCCCTCTCCCTCAGAGTCCTGTTTCTGTGTAGACTAGGGAAAGACACCATGGTTCCCAGCTAGAACGGCTCTTTTACCAGTTGGTTTTATCCAAAAAAGAGCCAGAAGGGCTGATCTCAACTAATCGGGCTGCACATCCCTGAATCGTAGGGGTAGGGCAGTTCTGAGCCAATGTGCCACCTAAGGAAAGAAAGCAGAGTTTTCAGCCTGGGAAGCAGGGCCTCAAGTAAGTCTGCCAACAGAGTGCCCTCCTTTAGAGCCAGCTGAGAAATTCTGGCAAGGCTGAATCTACCCGCTTACAACGAAATGTTTCTCTTCAGAATAGCAGATGTTGCTACCAAACGCCAGCAGCTACTCTCCCTCAGAGTGCTGTTTCTGTGTACACTAGGAAAAGACACTATGGTCCGCAGCTTAGAACGGGTCTTTTCCCAGTTGGTTTCCTCCATGAAAGAGTCAGAATGGCTGATCTCAAAAAATCGGCTTGCACATCCCTGAATACTTGGGGTAGGGGAGTTCTGAACCAATGTGCCACCTAAGGAATGAAAGCAAAATTTTCAGCCTGGGAACCAGGGCCTCAAGTAAGTGTGCCAAAAGAGTGCCCTCTTTTAGAGCCAGCTGAGAAAATATGGCCAGGCTGAATCTTCCCGCTTACAACGAAATCTTTCACTTCAGAGTAGGAGATGTTGTTACCAAACTCCAGGAGCCCCTTTCCCTCAAAGTGCTGTTACTGGGTAGACTAGGGAAAGACACCATGGTCCCCAGCTTAGAATGGCTCTTTTCACTGTTGGTTTCCCCCATGAAAGAGCCAGACGTGCTGATCTCAAATAATCGGGCTGCACATCCCTGAATCCTAGGGGTAGGGCAGTTCTGAGCCAATGTGCCACCTAAGGAAAGAAAGCCGAGTTTTCAGCTTGGGAAGCAGGGCCTCAGGTAAGTCTGCCAACAGAATGCCCTCATTTATAGCCAGCTGAGGAATTCTGGCAAGGCTGAATCTACCCGCTTACAACGAAATGTTTCTCTTCAGAATAGCAGATGTTGCTACTAAACGCCACCAACTCCTCTCCCTGAGAATGCTGTTTCTGTGTACACTAGGGAAAGACACTATGGTCCACAGCTTAGAACGGGTCTTTTCCCAGTTGGTTTTATCCATGAAAGAGCCAGAAGGGCTGATCTCATGTAATCGGGCTGCACATCCGTGAACCCTTGGGGTAGGGCAGTTCTGAGCCAATGTGCCACCTAAGGAAAGAAAGCAGAGTTTTCAGCCTGGGAAGCAGGGCCTCAAGTAAGTTAGTCAACAGAGTGCCCTCCTTTATAGCCAGCTGAGAAAATGAGGAAAGGCTGAATCTACCCGCTTACAGCGAAATGTTTCTCTTCAGAATAGCAGATGTTTGTACTGAACGCCAGCAGCTCCTCTCCCTCAGAGTGCTGTTTCTGTGTACACTAGAGAAAGACACTATGGTCCCCAGCTTAGAACGGGTCTTTTCCCAGTTGGTTTCCTCCATGAAAGAGTCAGAAAGGCTGATCTCAAAAAATCGGCCTGCACATCCCTGAATCCTTGGGGTAGGGGAGTTCTGAGCCAATGTGCCACCTAAGGAAGGAAAGCAAAATTTTCAGCCTGGGAAGCAGGGGCTCAAGTAAGTCTGCCAACACAATGCCCTCCTTTAGAGCCAGCTGAGAAAATGTGGCCAGGCTGATCTACCCGCTTACAACGAAAAGTTTCACTTCAGAATAGGAGATTTTGCTACCAAACGCCGGCAGCCCCTTTCCCTCAAAGTGCTGTTTCTGTGTAGACTAGGGAAAGACACCATGGTTCCCAGCTAGAAAGGCTCTTTTGACTGTTGGTTTCCTCCATGAAAGAGCCAGAAGTGCTGATCTCAACTAATCGGGCTGCACATCCCTGAATCGTAGGGGTAGGGCAGTTCTGAGCCAATGTGCCACCTACGGAAAGAAAGCAGAGTTTTCAGCCTGGGAAGCAGGGCCTCAAGTAAGTCTGCCAACAGAGTGCCCTCCTTTATAGCCAGCTGAGAAATTCTGGCAAGGCTGAATCTACCCGCTTACAACGAAATGTTTCTCTTCAGAATAGCAGATGCTGCTACCAAACGCCAGCAGCTCCTCTCCCTCAGAGTGCTGTTTCTGTGTAGACTAGGGAAAGACACTATGGACCACAGCTTAGCACGGGTCTTATCCCAGTTGGTTTCCTCCATGAAAGAGCCAGAAAGGCTGATCTCAACTAATCGGCCTGCACATCCCTGAATCCCTGGGCTAGGGTAGTTCTGAGCCAATGTGCCACCTAAGGAATGAAAGCAAAATTTTCAGCCTGGGAAGCAGGGCCTCAAGTAAGTCAGCCAACAGAGTGCCCTCTTTTAGAGCCAGCTGAGAAAATGTGGCCAGGCTGAATCTACCCGCTTACAACAAAATGTTTCACTTCAGAATAGGAGATTTTGCTACCAAACGCCAGGAGCCCCTTTCCCTCAAAGTGCTGTTTCTCTGTAGACTAGGTAAACACACCATGGTTCCCAGCTTAGAACGGTTCTTTTCACTGTTGGTTTCCTCCCTGAAAGAGCCAGAAGTGCTGATCTCAACGAATCGGGCTGCACATCCCTGAATCCTAGGGGTAGGGCAGTTCTGAGCAAAAGTGCCACCTAAGGAAAGAAAGCAGACTTTTCAGCCTGGGAAGCAGGGCCTCAAGTAAGTCTTCCAACAGAGTGCCCTCCTTTGTAGCCAGCTGAGAAATTCTGGCAAGGCTGAATCTACCCCCTTACAATGAAATGTTTCACTTTAGAATAGGAGACTATGCTACCAAACGCCAGCAGCCCCTCTCCTTCAGAATCCTGTTTCTCTTTAGACTAGGGAAAGACAGCATGGTCCCCAGCTTACAACGGCTCTTTTCCCAGTTGGTTTCCTCCATAACAGAGCCAGAAGGGCTGATCTCAAGTAATCGGGCTGCACATCCGTGAACCCTTGTGGTAGGGCAGTTCTGAGCCAATGTGCCACCTAAGGAAAGAAAGCAGAGTTTTCAGCCTGGGAAGCAGGGCCTAAAGTAAGTCAGCCAACAGAGTGCCCTCCTTTATAGCTAGCTGAGAAAATGAGGCAAGGCTGAATCTACCCGCTTACCACGAAATGTTTCTCTTCCGAATAGCAGATGTTGCTACCAAACGCCAGCAGCTCCTCTCCCTCAGAGTGCTGTTTCTGTGTAGACTAGGGAAAGACACTATGGTGCACAGCTTAGAACGTGTCTTTTCCCAGTTGGTTTCCTCCATGAAAGAGCCAGAAAGGCTGATCTCAACTAATCGGCCTGCACATCCCTGAATCCCTGGGGTAGGGTAGTTCTGAGCCAAAGTGCCACCTAAGGAATGAAAGCAAAATTTTCAGCCTGGGAAGCAGGGCCTCAGGTAAGTCTGCCAACAGAGTGCCCTCCTTTCGAGCCAGCTGAGAAAATGTGGCAAGGCTGAATCTACCCGCTTACAACGAAATGTTTCTCTTCAGATAAGGAGATTATTCTACCAAACCCCAGCAGAGCCACTCCCTCAGAGTCCTGTTTCTGTGTAGACTAGGGAAAGACAGCATTGTCCCCCGCTTACAACGGCTCTTTTACCAGTTGGTTTTATCCATGAAAGAGCCAGAATGGCTGATCTCTAGTAATCGGGCTGCACATCCGTGAACTCTTGGGGTAGGGCAGTTCTGAGCCAATGTGCCACCTAAGGAAAGAAAGGAGAGTTTTCAGCCTGGGAAGCAGGGCCTCAAGTAAGTCAGCCAACAGAGTGCCCTCCTTTATAGGCAGTTGAGAAAATGAGGCAAGGCTGAATCTACCCGCTTACAACGAAATGTTTCTCTTCCGAATAGCAGATGTTTCTACCAAATGCGAGCAACTCCTCTCCCTCAGAGTGCTGTTTCTGAGTACACTAGGGAAAGACACTATGGTCCGCAGCTTAGAACGGGTCTTTTCCCAGTTGGTTTCCTCCATGAAAGAGTCAGAAAGACTGATCTCAAAAAATCGGCCTGCACAACCCTGAATCCTTGGGGTAGGGAAGTTCTGAGCCAATGTGCCACCTAAGGAATGAGAGCAAAATTTTCAGCCTGGGAAGCAGGGCCTCAAGTAATTCCGCCAAGAGATTGCCCTCTTTAAGAGCCAGCTGAGAAAATGTGGCCAGGCTGAATCTACCCACTTACAACGAAATGTTTCACTTCAGAATAGGAGATTTTGCTACCAAACGCCAGCAGCCCCTCTCCCTCAGAGTCCTGTTTCTGTGTAGACTAGGGAAAGACAGCATGGTCCCCAGCTTACAACGGCTCTTTTAACAGTTGGTTTTATCCATGAAAGAGCCAGATGGCTGATCTCAAGTAATCGTGCTGCATATCCGTGAACCCTTGGGGTAGGGCAGTTCTGAGCCAATGTGCCACCTAAGGAAAGAAAGCAGAGTTTTCAGCCTGGGAAGCAGGGCCTCAAGTAAGTCAGCCAACAGAGTGCCCTCCTTTATAGCCAGCTGAGAAAATGTGGCAAGGCTGAATATACCCGCTTACAACGAAATGTTTCTCTTCCGAATAGCAGATGTTTCTACCAAATGCGAGCAGCTCCTCTCCCTCAGAGTGCTGTTTCTGTGTACACTAGGGAAAGACACTATGGTCCGCAGCTTAGAACGGGTCTTTTCCCAGTTGGTTTCCTCCATGAAAGAGTCAGAAAGATTGATCTCAAAAAATCGGCCTGCACAACCCTGAATCCTTGGGGTAGGGAAGTTCTGAGCCAATGTGCCACCTAAGGAATAAGAGCAAAATTTTCAGCCTGGGAAGCAGGGCCTCAAGTAAGTCCGCCAAGAGAGTGCCCTCTTTAAGAGCCAGCTGAGAAAATGTGGCCAGGCTGAATCTACCCACTTACAACGAAATGTTTCACTTCAGAATAGGAGATTTTGCTACCAAACGCCAGCAGCCCCTCTCCCTCAGAGTCCTGTTTCTGTGTAGACTAGGGAAAGACAGCATGGTCCCCAGCTTACAACGGCTCTTTTAACAGTTGGTTTTATCCATGAAAGAGCCAGAATGGCTGATCTCAAGTAATCGTGCTGCATATCCGTGAACCCTTGGGGTAGGGCAGTTCTGAGCCAATGTGCCACCTAAGGAAAGAAAGCAGAGTTTTCAGCCTGGGAAGCAGGGCCTCAAGTAAGTCAGCCAACAGAGTGCCCTCCTTTATAGCCAGCTGAGAAAATGAGGCAAGGCTGTATCTACCCACTTACAACGAAATGTTTCTGTTCAGAATAGCAGATGTTGCTACCAAACGCCAGCAGCTCCTCTCCCTCAGAGTGCTGTTTCTGTGTAGACTAGGGAAAGACACTATGGTGCACAGCTTAGAACGTGTCTTGTCCCAGTTGGTTTCCTCCATGAAAGAGCCAGAAAGGCTGATCTCAACTAATCGGCCTGCACATCCCTGAATCCCTGGGGTAGGGTAGTTCTGAGCCAAAGTGCCACCTAAGGAATGAAAGCAAAATTTTCAGCCTGGGAAGCAGGGCCTCAGGTAAGTCTGCCAACAGAGTGCCCTCCTTTAGAGCCAGCTGAGAAAATGTGGCCAGGCTGATCTACCCGTTTACAACGAAAACAGCAGCCCCTCTCCCTCAGAGTCCTGTTTCTGTGTAGACTAGGGAAAGACACCATGGTTCCCAGCTAGAACGGCTCTTTTACCAGTTGGTTTTATCCAAGAAAGAGCCAGAAGGGCTGATCTCAACTAATCGGGCTGCACATCCCTGAATCCTAGGGGTAGGGCAGTTCTGAGCCAACGTGCCACCTAAGGAAAGAAAGCAGAGTTTTCAGCCTGGGAAGCAGGGCCTCAGGTAAGTCTGCCAACAGAGTGCCCTCCTTTATAGCCAGCTAAGAAATTCTGGCAAGGCTGAATCTACCCGCTTACAACGAAATATTTCACTTCAGAATAGGAGATTTTGCTACCAAACACCAGGAGCCCCTTTCCCTCAAAATGCTGTTACTGTGTAGACTAGGGAAAGACACCATGGTTCCCAGCTTAGAACGGCTCTTTTCACTGTTGGTTTCCCCCATGAAAGAGTCAGACGTGCTGATCTCAACGAATCGGGCTGCACATCCCTGAATCCTAGGGGTAGGGCAGTTCTGAGCCAATGTGCCACCTAAGGAAAGAAATCAGAGTTTTCACCCTGGGCAGCAGGGCCTCAGGTAAGTCTGCCAACAGAGTGCCCTCCTTTATAGCCACCTGAGAAATTCTGGCAAGGCTGAATCTACCCGCTTACAACGAAATGTTTCACTTTAGAAAAGGAGATTATGCTACCAAAGGCCAGCAGCCCCTCTCCTTCAGAATCCTGTTTCTCTGTAGACTAGGGAAACACACCATGGTTCCCAGCTTAGAACGGCTCTTTTCACTGTGGGTTTCCTCCATGAAAGAGCCAGAAGTGCTGATCTCAACGAATCGGGCTGCACATCCCTGAATCCTAGGGGTAGGGCAGTTCTGAGCCAAAGTGCCACCTAAGGAAAGAAAGCAGAGTTTTCAGCCTGGGAAGCAGGGCCTCAAGTAAGTCTGCCAACAGAGTGCCCTCCTTTATAGCCAGCTGAGGAATTCTGGCAAGGCTGAATCTACCCGCTTACAACGAAATGTTTCACTTTAGAAAAGGAGATTATGCTACCAAACGCCAGCAGCCCCTCTCCTTCAGAATCCTGTTTCTCTTTAGACTAGGGAAAGACAGCATGGTCCCCAGCTTACAACGGCTCTTTTCCCAGTTGGGTTCCTCCATAAAAGAGCCAGAAGGGCTGATCTCAGGTAATCGAGCTGCACATCCGTGAACCCTTGGGGTAGGGCAGTTCTGAGCCAAAGTGCCACCTAAGGAAAGAAAGCAGAGTTTTCAGCCTGGGAAGCAGGGCCTCAAGTAAGTCTGCCATCAGAGTGCCCTCCTTTAGAGCCAGCTGAGAAAATGTGGCAAGGCTGAATATACCCGCTTACAACGAAATGTTTCACTTCAGATAAGGAGATTATGCTACCAAACGCCAGCAGCCCCTCTCCCTCAGAGTCCTGTTTCTGTGTAGACTAGGGAAAGACACCATGGTTCCCAGCTAGAACGGCTCTTTTACCAGTTGGTTTTATCCAAAAAAGAGCCAGAAGGGCTGATCTCAACTAATCGGGCTGCACATCCCTGAATCGTAGGGGTAGGGCAGTTCTGAGCCAATGTGCCACCTAAGGAAAGAAAGCAGAGTTTTCAGCCTGGGAAGCAGGGCCTCAAGTAAGTCTGCCAACAGAGTGCCCTCCTTTAGAGCCAGCTGAGAAATTCTGGCAAGGCTGAATCTACCCGCTTACAACGAAATGTTTCTCTTCAGAATAGCAGATGTTGCTACCAAACGCCAGCAGCTACTCTCCCTCAGAGTGCTGTTTCTGTGTACACTAGGAAAAGACACTATGGTCCGCAGCTTAGAACGGGTCTTTTCCCAGTTGGTTTTATCCGTGAAAGAGCCAGAAGGGCTGATCTCATGTAATCGGGCTGCACATCCGTGAACCCTTGGGGTAGGGCAGTTCTGAGCCAATGTGCCACCTAAGGAAAGAAAGCAGAGTTCTCAGCCTGGGAAGCAGGGCCTCAAGTAAGTTAGACAACAGAGTGCCCTCCTTTATAGCCAGCTGAGAAAATGAGGAAAGGCTGAATCTACCCGCTTACAGCGAAGTGTTTCTCTTCAGAATAGCAGATGTTTCTACTGAACGCCAGCAGCTCCTCTCCCTCAGAGTGCTGTTTCTGTGTACACTAGAGAAAGACACTATGGTCCCCAGCTTAGAACGGGTCTTTTCCCAGTTGGTTTCCTCCATGAAAGAGTCAGAAAGGCTGATCTCAAAAAATCGGCCTGCACATCCCTGAATCCTTGGGGTAGGGGAGTTCTGAGCCAATGTGCCACCTAAGGAATGAAAGCAAAATTTTCAGCCTGGGAAGCAGGGGCTCAAGTAAGTCTGCCAACACAATGCCCTCCTTTACAGCCAGCTGAGAAAATGTGGCCAGGCTGATCTACCCGCTTACAACGAAATGTTTCACTTCAGAATAAGAGATTTTGCTACCAAACGCCGACAGCCCCTTTCCCTCAAAGTGCTGTTTCTGTGTAGACTAGGGAAAGACACCATGGTTCCCAGCTAGAAAGGCTCTTTTGACTGTTGGTTTCCTCCATGAAAGAGCCAGAAGTGCTGATCTCAACTAATCGGGCTGCACATCCCTGAATCGTAGGGGTAGGGCAGTTCTGAGCCAATGTGCCACCTACGGAAAGAAAGCAGAGTTTTCAGCCTGGGAAGCAGGGCCTCAAGGAAGTCTGCCAACAGAGTGCCCTCCTTTATAGCCAGCTGAGAAATTCTGGCAAGGCTGAATCTACCCGCTTACAACGAAATGTTTCTCTTCAGAATAGCAGATGCTGCTACCAAACGCCAGCAGCTCCTCTCCCTCAGAGTGCTGTTTCTGTGTAGACTAGGGAAAGACACTATGGACCACAGCTTAGCACGGGTCTTATCCCAGTTGGTTTCCTCCATGAAAGAGCCAGAAAGGCTGATCTCAACTAATCGGCCTGCACATCCCTGAATCCCTGGGGTAGGGTAGTTCTGAGCCAATGTGCCACCTAAGGAATGAAAGCAAAATTTTCAGCCTGGGAAGCAGGGCCTCAAGTAAGTCAGCCAACAGAGTGCCCTCTTTTAGAGCCAGCTGAGAAAATGTGGCCAGGCTGAATCTACCCCCTTACAATGAAATGTTTCACTTTAGAAAAGGAGACTATGCTACCAAACGCCAGCAGCCCCTCTCCTTCAGAATCCTGTTTCTCTTTAGACTAGGGAAAGACAGCATGGTCCCCAGCTTACAACGGCTCTTTTCCCAGTTGGGTTCCTCCATAAAAGAGCCAGAAGGGCTGATCTCAAGTAATCGGGCTGCACATCCGTGAACCCTTGGGGTAGGGCAGTTCTGAGCCAAAATGCCACCTAAGGAAAGAAAGCAGAGTTTTCAGCCTGGGAAGCAGGGCCTCAAGTAAGTCTGCCATCAGAGTGCCCTCCTTTAGAGCCAGCTGAGAAAATGTGGCAAGGCTGAATATACCCGCTTACAACGAAATGTTTCACTTCAGATAAGGAGATTATGCTACCAAACGCCAGCAGCCCCTCTCCCTCAGAGTCCTGTTTCTGTGTAGACTAGGGAAAGACACCATGGTTCCCAGCTAGAACGGCTCTTTTACCAGTTGGTTTTATCCAAAAAAGAGCCAGAAGGGCTGATCTCAACTCATCGGGCTGCACATCCCTGAATCGTAGGAGTAGGGCAGTTCTGAGCCAATGTGCCACCTAAGGAAAGAAAGCAGAGTTTTCAGCCTGGGAAGCAGGGCCTCAAGTAAGTCTGCCAACAGAGTGCCCTCCTTTAGAGCCAGCTGAGAAAATGTGGCCAGGCTGATCTACCCGTTTACAATGAAAACAGCAGCCCCTCTCCCTCAGAGTCCTGTTTCTGTGTAGACTAGGGAAAGACACCATGGTTCCCAGCTAGAACGGCTCTTTTACCAGTTGGTTTTATCCAAGAAAGAGCCAGAAGGGCTGATCTCAACTAATCGGGCTGCACATCCCTGAATCGTAGGGGTAGGGCAGTTCTGAGCCAATGTGCCACCTAAGGAAAGAAAGCAGAGTTTTCAGCCTGGGAAGCAGGGCCTCAAGTAAGTCTGCCAACAGAGTGCCCTCCTTTAGAGCCAGCTGAGAAATTCTGGCAAGGCTGAATCTACCCGCTTACAACGAAATGTTTCTCTTCAGAATAGCAAATGTTGCTACCAAACGCCAGCAGCTACTCTCCCTCAGAGTGCTGTTTCTGTGTACACTAGGAAAAGACACTATGGTCCACAGCTTAGAACGGGTCTTTTCCCAGTTGGTTTCCTCAATGAAAGACTCAGAATGGCTGATCTCAAAAAATCGTCCTGCACATCCCTGAATACTTGGGGTAGGGGAGTTCTGAACCAATGTGCCACCTAAGGAATGAAAGCAAAATTTTCAGACTGGGAAGCAGGGCCTCAAGTAAGTCAGCCAACAGAGTGCCCTCTTGTAGAGACAGCTGAGAAAATGCGGCCAGGCTGAATCTACCCACTTACAACGAAATGTTTCACTTCAGAATAGGAGATTTTGCTACCAAACACCAGGAGCCCCTTTCCCTCAAAGTGCTGTTTCTCTGTAGACTAGGGAAACACACCATGGTTCCCAGCTTAGAATGGATCTTTTCACTGTTGGTTTCCTCCATGAAAGAACCAGAAGTGCTGATCTCAACGAATCGGGCTGCACATCCCTGAATCCTAGGGGTAGGGTAGTTCTGAGCCAAAATGCCACCTAAGGAATGAAAGCAAAGTTTTCAGTCTGGGAAGCAGGGCCTCATTAAGTCTGCCAACAGAGTGCCCTCCTTTAGAGCCAGCAGAGATAATGTGGCAAGGCTGAATCTACCCGCTTACAACGAAATGTTTCACTTCAGAAAAGGAGATTATGCTACCAAACACCAGCAGCCCCTCTCCCTCAGAGTCCTGTTTCTGTGTAGACAAGGGAAAGACAGCATGGTCCCCAGCTTACAACGGCTCTTTTCCCAGTTGGTTTTATCCATGAAAGAGCCAGAAGGGCTGATCTCAAGTAATCGGGCTGCACTTTCGTGAACAATTGGGGTAGGGTAGTTCTGAGCCAATGTGCCACCTAAGGAAAGAAAACAGAGTTTTCAGCCTGGGAAGCAGGGCCTCAAGTAAGTCAGCCAACAGAGTGCGCTCCTTTATAGCCAGCTGAGAAAATGAGGCAAGGCTGAATCTACCCGCTTACAAAGAAATGATACTCTTCATAATAGCAGATGTTTCTACCAAACGCCAGGAGGTCCTCTCCCTCAGAGTGCTGTTTCTGTGTAGACTAGGGAAAGACACTATGGTCCCCAGCTTAGAACGGGTCTCTTCCCAGTTGCTTTCCTCCATGAAAGAGTCAGAAAGGCTGATCTCAAAAAATCGGCCTGCACATCCCTGAATCCTTGGGGTAGGGGAGTTCTGAGCCAATGTGCCACCTAAGGAATGAAAGCAAAATTTTCAGCCTGGGAAGCAGGGCCTCAAGTAAGTCTGCCAACAGAGTGCCCTCTTTTAGAGCCAGCTGAGAAAATGTGGCCAGGATGATCTACCCGCTTACAACGAAATGTTTCACTTCAGAATTGGAGATTTTGCTACCAAATGCAAGCACCCCCTTTCCCTCAAAGGGCTGTTTCTGTGTAGACTAGGGAAAGACACCATGGTCTCCAGCTTGGAACGGCTCTTTTCACAGCTGGTTTCCTCCATGACAGAGCCAGAGGTGCTGATCTGAACTAATGGGGATGCACATCCCTGAATCCTAGGGGTAGGGTAGTTCTGAGCCAAAGTGCCACCTAAGGAATAAGAGCAGAGTTTTCTGCCTGGGAAGCAGGGCCTCAAGTAAGTCTGCCAAGAGAGTGCCCTCCTTTAGAGCCAGCTGAGAAAATGTGGCAAGGCTGAATCTACCCGCTTACAACGAAATGTTTCTCTTCAGATAAGGATATTTTGCTACCAAACGCCAGCAGAGCCACTCCCTCAGAGTGCTGTTTCTGTGTAGACTAGGGAAAGACAGCATGGTTCCCAGCTAGAACGGCTCTTTTACCAGTTGGTTTTATCCATGAAAGAGCCAGAAGGGCTGATCTCTAGTAAGCGGGCTGCACATTCGTGATCTCTTGGGGTAGGGCAGTTCTGAGAAAATGTGCCACGTAAGGAAAGAAAGCAGAGTTTTCAGCCTGGGAAGCAGGGCCTCAAGTAAGTCAGCCAACAGAGTGCCCTCCTTTATAGCCAGTTGAGAAAATGAGGCAAGGCTGAATCTACCCGCTTACAACGAAATGTTTCTCTTCCGAATAGCAGATGTTTCTACCAAATGCGAGCAGCTCCTCTCCCTCAGAGTGCTGTTTCTGTGTACACTACGGAAACACACTATGGTCCCCAGCGTAGAACGGGTCTTTTCCCAGTTGGTTTCCTCCATGAAAGAGTCAGAAAGGCTGATCTCAAAAAATCGGCCTGCACATCCCTGAATCCTTGGGGTAGGGGAGTTCTGAACCAATGTGCCACCTAAGGAATGAAAGCAAAATTTTCAGCCTGGGAACCAGGGCCTCAAGTAAGTCTGCCAAAAGAGTGCCGTCTTTTAGAGCCAGCTGAGAAAATATGGCCAGGCTGAATCTACCCGCTTACAACGAAATGTTTCAATTCAGAGTAGGAGATTTTGCTACCAAACACCAGGAGCCCCTTTCCCTCAAAATGCTGTTACTGTGCAGACTAGGGAAAGACACCATGGTTCCCAGCTTAGAACGGCTCTTTTCACTGTTGGTTTCCCCCATGAAAGAGTCAGACTTGCTGATCTCAACGAATCGGGCTGCACATCCCTGAATCCTAGGGGTAGGGCAGTTCTGAGCCAATGTGCCACCTAAGGAAAGAAATCAGAGTTTTCACCCTGGGAAGCAGGGCCTCAGGTAAGTCTGCCAACAGAGTGCCCTCCTTTATAGCCAGCTGAGAAATTCTGGCAAGGCTGAATCTACCCGCTTACAATGAAATGTTTCACTTTAGAAAAGGAGATTATGCTACCAAAGGCCAGCAGCCCCTCTCCTTCAGAATCCTGTTTCTCTTTAGACTAGGGAAAGACAGCATGGTCCCCAGCTTACAACGGCTCTTTTCCCAGTTGGGTTCCTCCATAAAAGAGCCAGAAGGGCTGATCTCAAGTAATCGGGCTGCACATCCGTGAACCCTTGGGGTAGGGCAGTTCTGAGCCAAAGTGCCACCTAAGGAAAGAAAGCAGAGTTTTCAGCCTGGGAAGCAGGGCCTCAAGTAAGTCTGCCAACAGAGTGCCCTCCTTTATAGCCAGCTGAGAAAATGAGGAAAGGCTGAATCTACCCGCTTACAGCGAAATATTTCTCTTCAGAATAGCAGATGTTTCTACTAAAGGCCAGCAGCTCCTCTCCCTCAGAGTGCTGTTTCTGTGTACACTACGGAAACACACTATGGTCCCCAGCTTAGAACGGGTCTTTTCCCAGTTGCTTTCCTCCATGAAAGAGTCAGAAAGTCTGATCTCAAAAAATTGGCATGCACATCCCTGAATCCTTGGGGTAGGGGATTTCTGAGCCAATGTGCCACCTAAGGAATGAAAGCAAAATTTTCAGCCTGGGAACCAGGGCCTCAAGTAAGTCTGCCAACAGAGTGCCCTCCTTTAGATCCAGCTGAGAAAATGTGGCCAGGCTGATCTACCCGCTTACAACGAAATATTTCACTTCAGAATAGGAGATTTTGCTACCAAACGCCAGCAGCCCCTTTCCCTCAAAGTGCTGTTTCTGTGTAGACTAGGGAAAGACACCATGGTTCCCAGCTAGCACGGCTGTTTTGACTGTTGGTTTCCCCCATGAAAGAGCCAGAAGTGCTGATCTCAACTAATCGGGCTGCACATCCCTATATCCTAGGGGTAGGGCAGTTCTGATCCAACATGCCACCTAAAGAAAGAAAGCAGAGTTTTCAGCCTGGGAAGCATGGCCTTAGGTAACTCTGCCAACAGAATGCCCTCCTTTATAGCCAGCTGAGAAATTCTGGCAAGGCTGAATCTACCCACTTACAACGAAATGTTTCTCTTCAGAATAGCAGATGTTGCTACCAGACGCCAGCAGCTCCTCTCCCTCAGAGTGCTGTTTCTGTGTAGACTAGGGAAAGACACTATGGTCCACAGCTTAGAACGGGTCTTATCCCTGTTGGTTTCCTCCATGAAAGAGCCAGAAAGGCTGATCTCAACTAATTGGCCTGCACATCCCTGAATCCCTGGGGTAGGATAGTTCTGAGCCAAAGTGCCACCTAAGGAATGAAAGCAAAATTTTCAGCCTGGGAAGCAGGGCCTCAAGTAAGTCAGCCAACAGAGTGCCCTCCTTTAGAGCCAGCTGAGAAAATGTGGCCAGGCTGAATCTACCCGCTTACAACGAAATGTTTCACTTCAGAATAGGAGATTTTGCTACCAAACGCCAGGAGCCCCTTTCCCTCAAAGTGCTGTTTCTCTGTAGACTAGGGAAACACACCATGGTTCCCAGCTTAGAACGGCTCTTTTCACTGTGGGTTTCCTCCATGAAAGAGCCAGAAGTGCTGATCTCAACGAATCGGGCTGCACATCCCTGAATCCTAGGGGTAGGGCAGTTCTGAGCCAAAGTGCCACCTAAGGAAAGAAAGCAGAGTTTTCAGCCTGGGAAGCAGGGCCTCAAGTAAGTCTGCCAACAGAGTGCCCTCCTTTATAGCCAGCTGAGGAATTCTGGCAAGGCTGAATCTACCCGCTTACAACGAAATGTTTCACTTTAGAAAAGGAGATTATGCTACCAAACGCCAGCAGCCCCTCTCCATCACAGTCCTGTTTCTGTGTAGACTAGGGAAAGACAGCATGGTCCCCAGCTTACAACGGCTCTTTTAACAGTTGGTTTTATCCATGAAAGAGCCAGAATGGCTGATCTCAAGTAATCGTGCTGCATATCCGTGAACCCTTGAGGTAGGGCAGTTCTTAGCCAATGTGCCACCTAAGGAAAGGAAGCAGAGTTTTCAGCCTGGGAAGCAGGGCCTAAAGTAAGTCAGCCAACAGAGTGCCCTCCTTTATAGCTAGCTGAGAAAATGAGGCAAGGCTGAATCTACCCGCTTACAACGAAATGTTTCTCTTCCGAATAGCAGATTTTTCTACCAAATGCCAGCAGCTCCTCTCCCTCAGAGTGCTGTTTCTGTGTACACTAGGAAAAGACACTATGGTCCACAGCTTAGAACGGGTCTTTTCCCAGTTGGTTTCCTCCATGAAAGAGTCAGAATGGCTGATCTCAAAAAATCGTCCTGCACATCCCTGAATACTTGGGGTAGGGGAGTTCTGAACCAATGTGCCACCTAAGGAATGAAAGCAAAATTTTCAGACTGGGAAGCAGGGCCTCAAGTAAGTCAGCCAACAGAGTGCCCTCTTGTAGAGACAGCTGAGAAAATGCGGCCAGGCTGAATCTACCCACTTACAACGAAATGTTTCACTTCAGAATAGGAGATTTTGCTACCAAACACCAGGAGCCCCTTTCCCTCAAAGTGCTGTTTCTCTGTAGACTAGGGAAACACACCATGGTTCCCCGCTTAGAATGGATCTTTTCACTGTTGGTTTCCTCCATGAAAGAACCAGAAGTGCTGATCTCAACGAATCGGGCTGCACATCCCTGAATCCTAGGGGTAGGGTAGTTCTGAGCCAAAATGCCACCTAAGGAATGAAAGCAAAGTTTTCAGTCTGGGAAGCAGGGCCTCATTAAGTCTGCCAACAGAGTGCCCTCCTTTAGAGCCAGCAGAGATAATGTGGCAAGGCTGAATCTACCCGCTTACAACGAAATGTTTCACTACAGAAAAGGAGATTATGCTACCAAACACCAGCAGCCCCTCTCCCTCAGAGTCCTGTTTCTGTGTAGACAAGGGAAAGACAGCATGGTCCCCAGATTACAACGGCTCTTTGCCCAGTTGGTTTTATCCATGAAAGAGCCAGAAGGGCTGATCTCAAGTAATCGGGCTGCACTTTCGTGAACAATTGGGGTAGGGTAGTTCTGAGACAATGTGCCACCTAAGGAAAGAAAACAGAGTTTTCAGCCTGGGAAGCAGGGCCTCAAGTAAGTCAGCCAACAGAGTGCGCTCCTTTATAGCCAGCTGAGAAAATGAGGCAAGGCTGAATCTACCCGCTTACAAAGAAATGATTCTCTTCATAATAGCAGATGTTTCTACCAAACGCCAGGAGGTCCTCTCCCTCAGAATGCTGTTTCTGTGTAGACTAGGGAAAGACACTATGGTCCCCAGCTTAGAACGGGTCTCTTCCCAGTTGCTTTCCTCCATGAAAGAGTCAGAAAGGCTGATCTCAAAAAATCGGCCTGCACATCCCTGAATCCTTGGGGTAGGGGAGTTCTGAGCCAATGTGCCACCTAAGGAATGAAAGCAAAATTTTCAGCCTGGGAAGCAGGGCCTCAAGTAAGTCTGCCAACAGAGTGCCCTCTTTAAGAGCCAGCTGAGACAATGTGGCCAGGCTGATCTACCCGCTTACAACGGAATGTTTCACTTCAGAATTGGAGATTTTGCTACCAAATGCAAGCACCCCCTTTCCCTCAAAGGGCTGTTTCTGTGTAGACTAGGGAAAGACACCATGGTCTCCAGCTTAGAACGGCTCTTTTCACAGCTGGTTTCCTCCATGACAGAGCCAGAGGTGCTGATCTCAACGAATCGGGCTGCACATCCCTGAATCCTAGGGGTAGGGCAGTTCTGAGCCAAAGTGCCACCTAAGGAAAGAAAGCAGAGTTTTCAGCCTGGGAAGCAGGGCCTCAAGTAAGTCTGCCAACAGAGTGCCCTCCTTTATAGCCAGCTGAGGAATTCTGGCAAGGCTGAATCTACCCACTTACAACGAAATGTTTCACTTTAGAAAAGGAGATTATGCTACCAAACGCCAGCAGCCCCTCTCCTTCAGAATCCTGTTTCTCTTTAGACTAGGGAAAGACAGCATGGTCCCCAGCTTACAACGGCTCTTTTCCCAGTTGGGTTCCTCCATAAAAGAGCCAGAAGGGCTGATCTCAAGTAATCGGGCTGCACATCCGTGAACCCTTGGGGTAGGGCAGTTCTGAGCCAAAGTGCCACCTAAGGAAAGAAAGCAGAGTTTTTAGCCTGGGAAGCAGGGCCTCAAGTAAGTCTGCCATCAGAGTGCCCTCCTTTAGAGCCAGCTGAGAAAATGTGGCAAGGCTGAATCTACCCGCTTACAACGAAATGTTTCTCTTCAGATAAGGATATTTTGCTACCAAACGCCAGCAGAGCCACTCCCTCAGAGTGCTGTTTCTGTGTAGACTAGGGAAAGACAGCATGGTTCCCAGCTAGAACGGCTCTTTTACCAGTTGGTTTTATCCATGAAAGAGCCAGAAGGGCTGATCTCTAGTAAGCGGGCTGCACATTCGTGATCTCTTGGGGTAGGGCAGTTCTGAGAAAATGTGCCACGTAAGGAAAGAAAGCAGAGTTTTCAGCCTGGGAAGCAGGGCCTCAAGTAAGTCAGCCAACAGAGTGCCCTCCTTTATAGCCAGTTGAGAAAATGAGGCAAGGCTGAATCTACCCGCATACAACGAAATGTTTCTATTCCGAATAGCAGATGTTTCTACCAAATGCGAGCAGCTCCTCTCCCTCAGAGTGCTGTTTCTGTGTACACTACGGAAACACACTATGGTCCCCAGCGTAGAACGGGTCTTTTCCCAGTTGGTTTCCTCCATGAAAGAGTCAGAAAGGCTGATCTCAAAAAATCGGCCTGCACATCCCTGAATCCTTGGGGTAGGGGAGTTCTGAACCAATGTGCCACCTAAGGAATGAAAGCAAAATTTTCAGCCTGGGAACCAGGGCCTCAAGTAAGTCTGCCAACAGAGTGCCCTCCTTTAGATCCAGCTGAGAAAATGTGGCCAGGCTGATCTACCCGCTTACAACGAAATATTTCACTTCAGAGTAGGAGATTTTGCTACCAAACGCCAGCAGCCCCTTTCCCTCAAAGTGCTGTTTCTGTGTAGACTAGGGAAAGACACCATGGTTCCCAGCTTAGAACGGCTCTTTTCACTGTTGGTTTCCCCCATGAAAGAGTCAGACGTGCTGATCTCAACGAATCGGGCTGCACATCCCTGAATCCTAGGGGTAGGGCAGTTCTGAGCCAATGTGCCACCTAAGGAAAGAAATCAGAGTTTTCACCCTGGGAAGCAGGGCCTCAGGTAAGTCTGCCAACAGAGTGCCCTCCTTTATAGCCAGCTGAGAAATTCTGGCAAGGCTGAATCTACCCGCTTACAACGAAATGTTTCACTTTAGAAAAGGAGATTATGCTACCAAAGGCCAGCAGCCCCTCTCCTTCAGAATCCTGTTTCTCTTTAGACTAGGGAAAGACAGCATGGTCCCCAGCTTACAACGGCTCTTTTCCCAGTTGGGTTCCTCCATAAAAGAGCCAGAAGGGCTGATCTCAAGTAATCGGGCTGCACATCCGTGAACCCTTGGGGTAGGGCAGTTCTGAGCCAAAGTGCCACCTAAGGAAAGAAAGCAGAGTTTTCAGCCTGGGAAGCAGGGCCTCAAGTAAGTCTGCCAACAGAGTGCCCTCCTTTATAGCCAGCTGAGAAAATGAGGAAAGGCTGAATCTACCCGCTTACAGCGAAATATTTCTCTTCAGAATAGCAGATGTTTCTACCAAAGGCCAGCAGCTCCTCTCCCTCAGAGTGCTGTTTCTGTGTACACTACGGAAACACACTATGGTCCCCAGCTTAGAACGGGTCTTTTCCCAGTTGCTTTCCTCCATGAAAGAGTCAGAAAGTCTGATCTCAAAAAATTGGCATGCACATCCCTGAATCCTTGGGGTAGGGCAGTTCTGAGCCAATGTGCCACCTAAGGAATGAAAGCAAAATTTTCAGCCTGGGAACCAGGGCCTCAAGTAAGTCTGCCAACAGAGTGCCCTCCTTTAGATCCAGCTGAGAAAATGTGGCCAGGCTGATCTACCCGCTTACAACGAAATATTTCACTTCAGAATAGGAGATTTTGCTACCAAACGCCAGCAGCCCCTTTCCCTCAAAGTGCTGTTTCTGTGTAGACTAGGGAAAGACACCATGGTTCCCAGCTAGCACGGCTGTTTTGACTGTTGGTTTCCTCCATGAAAGAGCCAGAAGTGCTGATCTCAACTAATCGGGCTGCACATCCCTATATCCTAGGGGTAGGGCAGTTCTGATCCAACATGCCACCTAAAGAAAGAAAGCAGAGTTTTCAGCCTGGGAAGCAGGGCCTTAGGTAACTCTGCCAACAGAATGCCCTCCTTTATAGCCAGCTGAGAAATTCTGGCAAGGCTGAATCTACCCACTTACAACGAAATGTTTCTCTTCAGAATAGCAGATGTTGCTACCAGACGCCAGCAGCTCCTCTCCCTCAGAGTGCTGTTTCTGTGTAGACTAGGGAAAGACACTATGGTCCACAGCTTAGAACGGGTCTTATCCCTGTTGGTTTCCTCCATGAAAGAGCCAGAAAGGCTGATCTCAACTAATTGGCCTGCACATCCCTGAATCCCTGGGGTAGGATAGTTCTGAGCCAAAGTGCCACCTAAGGAATGAAAGCAAAATTTTCAGCCTGGGAAGCAGGGCCTCAAGTAAGTCAGCCAACAGAGTGCCCTCCTTTAGAGCCAGCTGAGAAAATGTGGCCAGGCTGAATCTACCCGCTTACAACGAAATGTTTCACTTCAGAATAGGAGATTTTGCTACCAAAGGCCAGGAGCCCCTTTCCCTCAAAGTGCTGTTTCTCTGTAGACTAGGGAAACACACCATGGTTTCCAGCTTAGAACGGCTCTTTTCACTGTGGGTTTCCTCCATGAAAGAGCCAGAAGTGCTGATCTCAACGAATCGGGCTGCACATCCCTGAATCCTAGGGGTAGGGCAGTTCTGAGCCAAAGTGCCACCTAAGGAAAGAAAGCAGAGTTTTCAGCCTGGGAAGCAGGGCCTCAAGTAAGTCTGCCCACAGAGTGCCCTCCTTTATAGCCAGCTGAGGAATTCTGGCAAGGCTGAATCTACCCACTTACAACGAAATGTTTCACTTTAGAAAAGGAGATTATGCTACCAAACGCCAGCAGCCCCTCTCCTTCAGAATCCTGTTTCTCTTTAGACTAGGGAAAGACAGCATGGTCCCCAGCTTACAACGGCTCTTTTCCCAGTTGGGTTCCTCCATAAAAGAGCCAGAAGGGCTGATCTCAAGTAATCGGGCTGCACATCCGTGAACCCTTGGGGTAGGGCAGTTCTGAGCCAAAGTGCCACCTAAGGAAAGAAAGCAGAGTTTTCAGCCTGGGAAGCAGGGCCTCAAGTAAGTCTGCCATCAGAGTGCCCTCCTTTAGAGCCAGCTGAGAAAATGTGGCAAGGCTGAATCTACCCGCTTACAACGAAATGTTTCTCTTCAGATAAGGATATTTTGCTACCAAACGCCAGCAGAGCCACTCCCTCAGAGTGCTGTTTCTGTGTAGACTAGGGAAAGACAGCATGGTCCCCAGCTTACAACGGCTCTTTTACCAGTTGGTTTTATCCATGAAAGAGCCAGAAGGGCTGATCTCTAGTAAGCGGGCTGCACATTCGTGATCTCTTGGGGTAGGGCAGTTCTGAGCAAATGTGCCACGTAAGGAAAGAAAGCAGAGTTTTCAGCCTGGGAAGCAGGGCCTCAAGTAAGTCAGCCAACAGAGTGCCCTCCTTTATAGCCAGTTGAGAAAATGAGGCAAGGCTGAAATTACCCGCTTACAACGAAATGTTTCTCTTCCGAATAGCAGATGTTTCTACCAAAGGCGAGCAGCTCCTCTCCCTCAGAGTGCTGTTTCTGTGTACACTACGGAAACACACTATGGTCCCCAGCGTAGAACGGGTCTTTTCCCAGTTGGTTTCCTCCATGAAAGTGTCAGAAAGGCTGATCTCAAAAAATTGGCCTGCACATCCCTGAATCCTTGGGGTAGGGGAGTTCTGAACCAATGTGCCACCTAAGGAATGAAAGCAAAATTTTCATCCTGGGAACCAGGGCCTCAAGTAAGTGTGCCAAAAGAGTGCCGTCTTTTAGAGCCAGCTGAGAAACTATGGCCAGGCTGAATCTACCCGCTTACAACGAAAAGTTTCACTTCAGAGTAGGAGATTTTGCTACCAAACACCAGGAGCCCCTTTCCCTCAAAATGCTGTTACTGTGTAGACTAGGGAAAGACACCATGGTTCCCAGCTTAGAACGGCTCTTTTCACTGTTGGTTTCCCCCATGAAAGAGTCAGACGTGCTGATCTCAACGAATCGGGCTGCACATCCCTGAATCCTAGGGGTAGGGCAGTTCTGAGCCAATGTGCCACCTAAGGAAAGAAATCAGAGTTTTCACCCTGGGAAGCAGGGCCTCAGGTAAGTCTGCCAACAGAGTGCCCTCCTTTATAGCCAGCTGAGAAATTCTGGCAAGGCTGAATCTACCCGCTTACAACGAAATGTTTCACTTTAGAAAAGGAGATTATGCTACCAAAGGCCAGCAGCCCCTCTCCTTCAGAATCCTGTTTCTCTTTAGACTAGGGAAAGACAGCATGGTCCCCAGCTTACAACGGTTCTTTTCCCAGTTGGTTTCCTCCATAAAAGAGCCAGAAGGGCTGATCTCAAGTAATCGGGCTGCACATCCGTGAACCCTTGGGGTAGGGCAGTTCTGAGCCAAAGTGCCACCTAAGGAAAGAAAGCAGAGTTTTCAGCCTGGGAAGCAGGGCCTCAAGTAAGTTAGACAACAGAGTGCCCTCCTTTATAGCCAGCTGAGAAAATGAGGAAAGGCTGAACCTACCCGCTTACAGCGAAATGTTTCTCTTCAGAATAGCAGATGTTTCTACTGAAGGCCAGCAGCTCCTCTCCCTCAGAGTGCTGTTTCTGTGTACACTAGAGAAAGACACTATGGTCCCCAGCTTAGAACGGGTCTTTTCCCAGTTGGTTTCCTCCATGAAAGAGTCAGAAAGGCTGATCTCAAAAAATCGGCCTGCACATCCCTGAATCCTTGGGGTAGGGGAGTTCTGAGCCAATGTGCCACCTAAGGAATGAAAGCAAAATTTTCAGCCTTGGAAGCAAGGGCTCAAGTAAGTCTGCCAACACAATGCCCTCCTTTAGAGCCAGCTGAGAAAATGTGGCCAGGCTGATCTACCCCCTTACAACGAAATGTTTCACTTCAGAATAGGACATTTTGCTACCAAACGCCGGCAGCCCCTTTCCCTCAAAGTGCTGTTTCTGTGTAGACTAGGGAGAGACACCATGGTTCCCAGCTAGAAAGGCTCTTTTGACTGTTGGTTTCCTCCATGAAAGAGCCAGAAGTGCTGATCTCAACTAATCGGGCTGCACATCCCTGAATCGTAGGGGTAGGGCAGTTCTGAGCCAATGTGCCACCTACGGAAAGAAAGCAGAGTTTTCAGCCTGGGAAGCAGGGCCTCAAGTAAGTCTGCCAACAGAGTGCCCTCCTTTATAGCCAGCTGAGAAATTCTGGCAAGGCTGAATCTACCCGCTTACAACGAAATGTTTCTCTTCAGAATAGCAGATGCTGCTACCAAACGCCAGCAGCTCCTCTCCCTCAGAGTGTTGTTTCTGTGTAGACTAGGGAAAGACACTATGGACCACAGCTTAGCACGGGTCTTATCCCAGTTGGTTTCCTCCATGAAAGAGCCAGAAAGGCTGATCTCAACTAATCGGCCTGCACATCCCTGAATCCCTGGGGTAGGGTAGTTCTGAGCCAATGTGCCACCTAAGGAATGAAAGCAAAATTTTCAGCCTGGGAAGCAGGGCCTCAAGTAAGTCAGCCAACAGAGTGCCATCTTTTAGAGCCAGCTGAGAAAATGTGGCCAGGCTGAATGTACCCGCTTACAACGAAATGTTTCACTTCAGAATAGGAGATTTTGCTACCAAACGCCAGGAGCCCCTTTCCCTCAAAGTGCTGTTTCTCTGTAGACTAGGGAAACACACCATGGTTCCCAGCTTAGAACGGTTCTTTTCACTGTTGGTTTCCTCCATGAAAGAGCCAGAAGTGCTTATCTCAACTAATCGGGCTGCACATCCCTGAATCGTAGGGGTAGGGCAGTTCTGAGCCAATGTGCCACCTACGGAAAGAAAGCAGAGTTTTCAGCCTGGGAAGCAGGGCCTCAAGTAAGTCTGCCATCAGAGTGCCCTCCTTTATAGCCAGCTGAGAAATTCTGGCAAGGCTGAATCTACCCGCTTACAACGAAATGTTTCTCTTCAGAATAGCAGATGCTGCTACCAAACGCCAGCAGCTCCTCTCCCTCAGAGTGCTGTTTCTGTGTAGACTAGGGAAAGACACTATGGACCACAGCTTAGAACGGGTCTTATCCCAGTTGGTTTCCTCCATGAAAGAGCCAGAAAGGCTGATCTCAACTAATCGGCCTGCACATCCCTGAATCCCTGGGGTAGGGTAGTTCTGAGCCAAAGTGCCACCTAAGGAATGAAAGCAAAATTTTCAGCCTGGGAAGCAGGGCCTCAAGTAAGTCAGCCAACAGAGTGCCCTCTTTTAGAGCCAGCTGAGAAAATGTGGCCAGGCTGAATCTACCCGCTTACAACGAAATGTTTCACTTCAGAATAGGAGATTTTGCTACCAAACGCCAGGAGCCCCTTTCCCTCAAAGTGCTGTTTCTCTGTAGACTAGGGAAACACACCATGGTTCCCAGCTTAGAACGGTTCTTTTCACTGTTGGTTTCCTCCATGAAAGAGCCAGAAGTGCTGATCTCAACGAATCGGGCTGCACATCCCTGAATCCTAGGGGTAGGGCAGTTCTGAGCCAAAGTGCCACCTAAGGAAAGAAAGCAGACTTTTCAGCCTGGGAAGCAGGGCCTCAAGTAAGTCTTCCAACAGAGTGCCCTCCTTTGTAGCCAGCTGAGAAATTCTGGCAAAGCTGAATCTACCCCCTTACAATGAAATGTTTCACTTTAGAAAAGGAGACTATGCTACCAAACGCCAGCAGCCCCTCTCCTTCAGAATCCTGTTTCTCTTTAGACTAGGGAAAGACAGCATGGTCCCCAGCTTACAACGGCTCTTTTCCCAGTTGGTTTCCTCCATAACAGAGCCAGAAGGGCTGATCTCAAGTAATCGGGCTGCACATCCGTGAACCCTTGCAGTAGGGCAGTTCTGAGCCAATGTGCCACCTAAGGAAAGAAAGCAGAGTTTTCAGCCTGGGAAGCAGGGCCTAAAGTAAGTCAGCCAACAGAGTGCCCTCCTTTATAGCTAGCTGAGAAAATGAGGCAAGGCTGAATCTACCCGCTTACCACGAAATGTTTCTCTTCCGAATAGCAGATGTTGCTACCAAACGCCAGCAGCTCCTCTCCCTCAGAGTGCTGTTTCTGTGTAGACTAGGGAAAGACACTATGGTGCACAGCTTAGAACGTGTCTTTTCCCAGTTGGTTTCCTCCATGAAAGAGCCAGAAAGGCTGATCTCAACTAATCGGCCTGCACATCCCTGAATCCCTGGGGTAGGGTAGTTCTGAGCCAAAGTGCCACCTAAGGAATGAAAGCAAAATATTCAGCCTGGGAAGCAGGGCCTCAAGTAAGTCTGCCAACAGAGTGCCCTCCTTTAGAGCCAGCTGAGAAAATGTGGCTAGGCTGATCTACCCGCTTACAACGAAATGTTTCACTTCAGAATAGGAGATTTTGCTACCAAACGCAAGCAGCCCCTTTCCCTCAAAGGGCTGTTTCTGGGTAGACTAGGGAAGGACACCATGGTTTCCAGCTTAGAACGGCTCTTTTCACTGTTTGTTTCCTCCATGAAAGAGCCAGAAGTGCTGATCTCAACTAATGGGGCTGCACATCCCTGAATCCTAGGGGTAGGGTAGTTCTGAGCCAAAGTGCCACCTAAGGAATGACAGCCGAGTTTTCAGCCTGGGAAGCAGGGCCTCAAGTAAGTCTGCCAACAGAGTGCCCTCCTTTCGAGCCAGCTGAGAAAATGTGGCAAGGCTGAATCTACCCGCTTACAACGAAATGTTTCTCTTCAGATAAGGAGATTATTCTACCAAACGCCAGCAGAGCCACTCCCTCAGAGTCCTGTTTCTGTGTAGACTAGGGAAAGACAGCATTGTCCCCTGCTTACAACGGCTCTTTTCCCAGTTGGTTTTATCCATGAAAGAGCCAGAAAGGCTGATCTCTAGTAATCGGGCTGCACATCCGTGAACTCTTGGGGTAGGGCAGTTCTGAGCCAATGTGCCACCTAAGGAAAGAAAGGAGAGTTTTCAGCCTGGTAAGCAGGGCCTCAAGTAAGTCAGCCAACAGAGTGCCCTCCTTTATAGGCAGTTGAGAAAATGAGGCAAGGCTGAATCTACCCGCTTACAACGAAATGTTTCTCTTCCGAATAGCAGATGTTTCTACCAAATGCGAGCAACTCCTCTCCCTCAGAGTGCTGTTTCTGTGTACACTAGGGAAAGACACTATGGTCCGCAGCTTAGAACGGGTCTTTTCCCAGTTGGTTTCCTCCATGAAAGAGTCAGAAAGGCTGATCTCAAAAAATCGGCCTGCACATCCCTGAATCCTAGGGGTAGGGGAGTTTTGAGCCAATGTGCCACCTAAGGAATGAAAGCAAAATTTTTAGCTTGGGAAGCAGGGCCTCAAGTAAGTCCGCCAAGAGAGTGCCCTCTTTAAGAGCCAGCTGAGAAAATGTGGCCAGGCTGAATCTACCCACTTACAACGAAATGTTTCACTTCAGAATAGGAGATTTTGCTACCAAACGCCAGCAGCCCCTCTCCCTCAGAGTCCTGTTTCTGTGTAGACTAGGGAAAGACAGCATGGTCCCCAGCTTACAACGGCTCTTTTAACAGTTGGTTTTATCCATGAAAGAGCCAGAATGGCTGATCTCAAGTAATCGTGCTGCATATCCGTGAACCCTTGGGGTAGGGCAGTTCTCAACCAATGTGCCACCTAAGGAAAGAAAGCAGAGTTTTCAGCCTGGGAAGCAGGGCCTCAAGTAAGTCAGCCAACAGAGTGCCCTCCTTTATAGCCAGCTGAGAAAATGAGGCAAGGCTGTATCTACCCACTTACAACGAAATGTTTCTGTTCAGAATAGCAGATGTTGCTACCAAACGCCAGCAGCTCCTCTCCCTCAGAGTGCTGTTTCTGTGTAGACTAGGGAAAGACACTATGGTGCACAGCTTAGAACGTGTCTTTTCCCAGTTGGTTTCCTCCATGAAAGAGCCAGAAAGGCTGATCTCAACTAATCGGCTTGCACATCCCTGAATCCCTGGGGTAGGGTAGTTCTGAGCCAAAGTGCCACCTAAGGAATGAAAGCAAAATTTTCAGCCTGGGAAGCAGGGCCTCAGGTAAGTCTGCCAACAGAGTGCCCTCCTTTAGAGCCAGCTGAGAAAATGTGGCCAGGCTGATCTACCCGTTTACAACGAAAACAGCAGCCCCTCTCCCTCAGAGTCCTGTTTCTGTGTAGACTAGGGAAAGACACCATGGTTCCCAGCTAGAACGGCTCTTTTACCAGTTGGTTTTATCCAAGAAAGAGCCAGAAGGGCTGATCTCAACAAATCGGGCTGCACATCCCTGAATCCTAGGGGTAGGGCAGTTCTGAGCCAACGTGCCACCTAAAGAAAGAAAGCAGAGTTTTCAGCCTGGGAAGCAGGGCCTCAGGTAAGTCTGCCAACAGACTGCCCTCCTTTATAGCCAGCTAAGAAATTCTGGCAAGGCTGAATCTACCCGCTTACAACGAAATATTTCACTTCAGAATAGGAGATTTTGCTACCAAACACCAGGAGCCCCTTTCCCTCAAAATGCTGTTACTGTGTAGACTAGGGAAAGACACCATGGTTCCCAGCTTAGAACGGCTCTTTTCTCTGTTGGTTTCCCCCATGAAAGAGTCAGACGTGCTGATCTCAACGAATCGGGCTGCACATCCCTGAATCCTAGGGGTAGGGCAGTTCTGAGCCAATGTGCCACCTAAGGAAAGAAATCAGAGTTTTCACCCTGGGAAGCAGGGCCTCAGGTAAGTCTGCCAACAGAGTGCTCTCCTTTATAGCCAGCTGAGAAATTCTGGCAAGGCTGAATCTACCCGCTTACAACGAAATGTTTCACTTTAGAAAAGGAGATTATGCTACCAAAGGCCAGCAGCCCCTCTCCTTCAGAATCCTGTTTCTCTTTAGACTAGGGAAAGACAGCATGGTCCCCAGCTTACAACGGCTCTTTTCCCAGTTGGGTTCCTCCATAAAAGAGCCAGAAGGGCTGATCTCAAGTAATCGGGCTGCACATCCGTGAACCCTTGGGGTAGGGCAGTTCTGAGCCAAAGTGCCACCTAAGGAAAGAAAGCAGAGTTTTCAGCCTGGGAAGCAGGGCCTCAAGTAAGTCTGCCAACAGAGTGCCCTCCTTTATAGCCAGCTGAGAAAATGAGGAAAGGCTGAATCTACCCGCTTACAGCGAAATATTTCTCTTCAGAATAGCAGATGTTTCTACCAAAGGCCAGCAGCTCCTCTCCCTCAGAGTGCTGTTTCTCTGTACACTACGGAAACACACTATGGTCCCCAGCTTAGAACGGGTCTTTTCCCAGTTGCTTTCCTCCATGAAAGAGTCAGAAAGTCTGATCTCAAAAAATTGGCATGCACATCCCTCAATCCTTGGGGTAGGGGAGTTCTGAGCCAATGTGCCACCTAAGGAATGAAAGCAAAATTTTCAGCCTGGGAACCAGGGCCTCAAGTAAGTCTGCCAACAGAGTGCCCTCCTTTAGATCCAGCTGAGAAAATGTGGCCAGGCTGATCTACCCGCTTACAACGAAATATTTCACTTCAGAATAGGAGATTTTGCTACCAAACGCCAGCAGCCCCTTTCCCTCAAAGTGCTGTTTCTGTGTAGACTAGGGAAAGACACCATGGTTCCCAGCTAGCACGGCTGTTTTGACTGTTGGTTTCCTCCATGAAAGAGCCAGAAGTGCTGATCTCAACTAATCGGGCTGCACATCCCTATATCCTAGGGGTAGGGCAGTTCTGAGCCAACGTGCCACCTAAAGAAAGAAAGCAGAATTTTCATCCTGGGAAGCAGGGCCTTAGGTAACTCTGCCAACAGAATGCCCTCCTTTATAGCCAGCTGAGAAATTCTGGCAAGGCTGAATCTACCCACTTACAACGAAATGTTTCTCTTCAGAATAGCAGATGTTGCTACCAGACGCCAGCAGCTCCTCTCCCTCAGAGTGCTGTTTCTGTGTAGACTAGGGAAAGACACTATGGTCCACAGCTTAGAACGGGTCTTATCCCTGTTGGTTTCCTCCATGAAAGAGCCAGAAAGGCTGATCTCAACTAATTGGCCTGCACATCCCTGAATCCCTGGGGTAGGATAGTTCTGAGCCAAAGTGCCACCTAAGGAATGAAAGCAAAATTTTCAGCCTGGGAAGCAGGGCCTCAAGTAAGTCAGCCAACAGAGTGCCCTCCTTTAGAGCCAGCTGAGAAAATGTGGCCAGGCTGAATCTACCCGCTTACAACGAAATGTTTCACTTCAGAATAGGAGATTTTGCTACCAAACGCCAGGAGCCCCTTTCCCTCAAAGTGCTGTTTCTCTGTAGACTAGGGAAACACACCATGGTTCCCAGCTTAGAACGGCTCTTTTCACTGTGGGTTTCCTCCATGAAAGAGCCAGAAGTGCTGATCTCAACGAATCGGGCTGCACATCCCTGAATCCTAGGGGTAGGGCAGTTCTGAGCCAAAGTGCCACCTAAGGAAAGAAAGCAGAGTTTTCAGCCTGGGAAGCAGGGCCTCAAGTAAGTCTGCCAACAGAGTGCCCTCCTTTATAGCCAGCTGAGGAATTCTGGCAAGGCTGAATCTACCCGCTTACAACGAAATGTTTCACTTTAGAAAAGGAGATTATGCTACCAAACGCCAGCAGCCCCTCTCCTTCAGAATCCTGTTTCTCTTTAGACTAGGGAAAGACAGCATGGTCCCCAGCTTACAACGGCTCTTTTCCCAGTTGGGTTCCTCCATAAAAGAGCCAGAAGGGCTGATCTCAGGTAATCGAGCTGCACATCCGTGAACCCTTGGGGTAGGGCAGTTCTGAGCCAAAGTGCCACCTAAGGAAAGAAAGCAGAGTTTTCAGCCTGGGAAGCAGGGCCTCAAGTAAGTCTGCCATCAGAGTGCCCTCCTTTAGAGCCAGCTGAGAAAATGTGGCAAGGCTTAATATACCCGCTTACAACGAAATGTTTCACTTCAGATAAGGAGATTATGCTACCAAACGCCAGCAGCCCCTCTCCCTCAGAGTCCTGTTTCTGTGTAGACTAGGGAAAGACACCATGGTTCCCAGCTAGAACGGCTCTTTTACCAGTTGGTTTTATCCAAAAAAGAGCCAGAAGGGCTGATCTCAACTAATCGGGCTGCACATCCCTGAATCGTAGGGGTAGGGCAGTTCTGAGCCAATGTGCCACCTAAGGAAAGAAAGCAGAGTTTTCAGCCTGGGAAGCAGGGCCTCAAGTAAGTCTGCCAACAGAGTGCAATCCTTTAGAGCCAGCTGAGAAATTCTGGCAAGGCTGAATCTACCCGCTTACAACGAAATGTTTCTCTTCAGAATAGCAGATGTTGCTACCAAACGCCAGCAGCTACTCTCCCTCAGAGTGCTGTTTCTGTGTACACTAGGAAAAGACACTATGGTCCGCAGCTTAGAACGGGTCTTTTCCCACTTGGTTTCCTCCATGAAAGAGTCAGAATGGCTGATCTCAAAAAATCGGCCTGCACATCCCTGAATACTTGGGGTAGGGGAGTTCTGAACCAATGTGCCACCTAAGGAATGAAAGCAAAATTTTCAGCCTGGGAACCAGGGCCTCAAGTAAGTCTGCCAAAAGAGTGCCCTCTTTTAGAGCCAGCTGAGAAAATATGGCCAGGCTGAATCTTCCCGCTTACAACGAAATCTTTCACTTCAGAGTAGGAGATTTTGTTACCAAACTCCAGGAGCCCCTTTCCCTCAAAGTGCTGTTACTGGGTAGACTAGGGAAAGACACCATGGTCCCCAGCTTAGAACGGCTCTTTTCACTGTTGGTTTCCCCCATGAAAGAGCCAGACGTGCTGATCTCAAATAATCGGGCTGCACATCCCTGAATCCTAGGGGTAGGGCAGTTCTGAGCCAATGTGCCACCTAAGGAAAGAAAGCCGAGTTTTCAGCTTGGGAAGCAGGGCCTCAGGTAAGTCTGCCAACAGAATGCCCTCCTTTATAGCCAGCTGAGGAATTCTGGCAAGGCTGAATCTACCCGCTTACAACGAAATGTTTCTCTTCAGAATAGCAGATGTTGCTACTAAACGCCACCAACTCCTCTCCCTGAGAATGCTGTTTCTGTGTACACTAGGGAAAGACACTATGGTCCACAGCTTAGAACGGGTCTTTTCCCAGTTGGTTTTATCCATGAAAGAGCCAGAAGGGCTGATCTCATGTAATCGGGCTGCACATCCGTGAAGCCTTGGGGTAGGGCAGTTCTGAGCCAATGTGCCACCTAAGGAAAGAAAGCAGAGTTTTCAGCCTGGGAAGCAGGGCCTCAAGTAAGTTAGACAACAGAGTGCCCTCCTTTATAGCCAGCTGAGAAAATGTGGCAAGGCTGAATCTACCCGCTTACAACGAAATGTTTTTCTTCAGATAAGGATATTTTGCTACCAAACGCCAGCAGAGCCACTCCCTCAGAGTGCTGTTTCTGTGTAGACTAGGGAAAGATAGCATGGTCCCCAGCTTACAACGGCTCTTTTACCAGTTGGTTTTATCCATGAAAGAGCCAGAAGGGCTGATCTCTAGTAAGCGGGCTGCACATTCGTGATCTCTTGGGGTAGGGCAGTTCTGAGCAAATGTGCCACGTAAGGAAAGAAAGCAGAGTTTTCAGCCTGGGAAGCAGGGCCTCAAGTAAGTCAGCCAACAGAGTGCCCTCCTTTATAGCCAGTTGAGAAAATGAGGCAAGGCTGAATCTACCCGCTTACAACGAAATGTTTCTCTTCCGAATAGCAGATGTTTCTACCAAATGCGAGCAGCTCCTCTCCCTCAGAGTGCTGTTTCTGTGTACACTACGGAAACACACTATGGTCCCCAGCGTAGAACGGGTCTTTTCCCAGTTGGTTTCCTCCATGAAAGAGTCAGAAAGGCTGATCTCAAAAAATCGGCCTGCACATCCCTGAATCCTTGGGGTAGGGGAGTTCTGAGCCAATGTGCCACCTAAGGAATGAAAGCAAAATTTTCAGCCTTGGAAGCAAGGGCTCAAGTAAGTCTGCCAACACAATGCCCTCCTTTAGAGCCAGCTGAGAAAATGTGGCCAGGCTGATCTACCCCCTTACAACGAAATGTTTCACTTCAGAATAGGACATTTTGCTACCAAACGCCGGCAGCCCCTTTCCCTCAAAGTGCTGTTTCTGTGTAGACTAGGGAGAGACACCATGGTTCCCAGCTAGAAAGGCTCTTTTGACTGTTGGTTTCCTCCATGAAAGAGCCAGAAGTGCTGATCTCAACTAATCGGGCTGCACATCCCTGAATCGTAGGGGTAGGGCAGTTCTGAGCCAATGTGCCACCTACGGAAAGAAAGCAGAGTTTTCAGCCTGGGAAGCAGGGCCTCAAGTAAGTCTGCCAACAGAGTGCCCTCCTTTATAGCCAGCTGAGAAATTCTGGCAAGGCTGAATCTACCCGCTTACAACGAAATGTTTCTCTTCAGAATAGCAGATGCTGCTACCAAACGCCAGCAGCTCCTCTCCCTCAGAGTGTTGTTTCTGTGTAGACTAGGGAAAGACACTATGGACCACAGCTTAGCACGGGTCTTATCCCAGTTGGTTTCCTCCATGAAAGAGCCAGAACGGCTGATCTCAACTAATCGGCCTGCACATCCCTGAATCCCTGGGGTAGGGTAGTTCTGAGCCAATGTGCCACCTAAGGAATGAAAGCAAAATTTTCAGCCTGGGAAGCAGGGCCTCAAGTAAGTCAGCCAACAGAGTGCCATCTTTTAGAGCCAGCTGAGAAAATGTGGCCAGGCTGAATGTACCCGCTTACAACGAAATGTTTCACTTCAGAATAGGAGATTTTGCTACCAAACGCCAGGAGCCCCTTTCCCTCAAAGTGCTGTTTCTCTGTAGACTAGGGAAACACACCATGGTTCCCAGCTTAGAACGGTTCTTTTCACTGTTGGTTTCCTCCATGAAAGAGCCAGAAGTGCTTATCTCAACTAATCGGGCTGCACATCCCTGAATCGTAGGGGTAGGGCAGTTCTGAGCCAATGTGCCACCTACGGAAAGAAAGCAGAGTTTTCAGCCTGGGAAGCAGGGCCTCAAGTAAGTCTGCCATCAGAGTGCCCTCCTTTATAGCCAGCTGAGAAATTCTGGCAAGGCTGAATCTACCCGCTTACAACGAAATGTTTCTCTTCAGAATAGCAGATGCTGCTACCAAACGCCAGCAGCTCCTCTCCCTCAGAGTGCTGTTTCTGTGTAGACTAGGGAAAGACACTATGGACCACAGCTTAGAACGGGTCTTATCCCAGTTGGTTTCCTCCATGAAAGAGCCAGAAAGGCTGATCTCAACTAATCGGCCTGCACATCCCTGAATCCCTGGGGTAGGGTAGTTCTGAGCCAAAGTGCCACCTAAGGAATGAAAGCAAAATTTTCAGCCTGGGAAGCAGGGCCTCAAGTAAGTCAGCCAACAGAGTGCCCTCTTTTAGAGCCAGCTGAGAAAATGTGGCCAGGCTGAATCTACCCGCTTACAACGAAATGTTTCACTTCAGAATAGGAGATTTTGCTACCAAACGCCAGGAGCCCCTTTCCCTCAAAGTGCTGTTTCTCTGTAGACTAGGGAAACACACCATGGTTCCCAGCTTAGAACGGTTCTTTTCACTGTTGGTTTCCTCCATGAAAGAGCCAGAAGTGCTGATCTCAACGAATCGGGCTGCACATCCCTGAATCCTAGGGGTAGGGCAGTTCTGAGCCAAAGTGCCACCTAAGGAAAGAAAGCAGACTTTTCAGCCTGGGAAGCAGGGCCTCAAGTAAGTCTTCCAACAGAGTGCCCTCCTTTGTAGCCAGCTGAGAAATTCTGGCAAAGCTGAATCTACCCCCTTACAATGAAATGTTTCACTTTAGAAAAGGAGACTATGCTACCAAACGCCAGCAGCCCCTCTCCTTCAGAATCCTGTTTCTCTTTAGACTAGGGAAAGACAGCATGGTCCCCAGCTTACAACGGCTCTTTTCCCAGTTGGTTTCCTCCATAACAGAGCCAGAAGGGCTGATCTCAAGTAATCGGGCTGCACATCCGTGAACCCTTGCAGTAGGGCAGTTCTGAGCCAATGTGCCACCTAAGGAAAGAAAGCAGAGTTTTCAGCCTGGGAAGCAGGGCCTAAAGTAAGTCAGCCAACAGAGTGCCCTCCTTTATAGCTAGCTGAGAAAATGAGGCAAGGCTGAATCTACCCGCTTACCACGAAATGTTTCTCTTCCGAATAGCAGATGTTGCTACCAAACGCCAGCAGCTCCTCTCCCTCAGAGTGCTGTTTCTGTGTAGACTAGGGAAAGACACTATGGTGCACAGCTTAGAACGTGTCTTTTCCCAGTTGGTTTCCTCCATGAAAGAGCCAGAAAGGCTGATCTCATGTAATCGGGCTGCACATCCGTGAATCCTTGGGGTAGGGCAGTTCTGAGCCAATGTGCCACCTAAGGAATGAAAGCAAAATTTTCAGCCTGGGAACCAGGGCCTCAAGTAAGTCTGCCAACAGAGTGCCCTCCTTTAGATCCAGCTGAGAAAATGTGGCCAGGCTGATCTACCCGCTTACAACGAAATATTTCACTTCAGAATAGGAGATTTTGCTACCAAACGCCAGCAGCCCCTTTCCCTCAAAGTGCTGTTTCTGTGTAGACTAGGGAAAGACACCATGGTTCCCAGCTAGCACGGCTGTTTTGACTGTTGGTTTCCTCCATGAAAGAGCCAGAAGTGCTGATCTCAACTAATCGGGCTGCACATCCCTATATCCTAGGGGTAGGGCAGTTCTGATCCAACATGCCACCTAAAGAAAGAAAGCAGAGTTTTCAGCCTGGGAAGCAGGGCCTTAGGTAACTCTGCCAACAGAATGCCCTCCTTTATAGCCAGCTGAGAAATTCTGGCAAGGCTGAATCTACCCACTTACAACGAAATGTTTCTCTTCAGAATAGCAGATGTTGCTACCAGACGCCAGCAGCTCCTCTCCCTCAGAGTGCTGTTTCTGTGTAGACTAGGGAAAGACACTATGGTCCACAGCTTAGAACGGGTCTTATCCCTGTTGGTTTCCTCCATGAAAGAGCCAGAAAGGCTGATCT
The DNA here is from genome assembly GCF_965194825.1 of Balaenoptera physalus. Lineage (NCBI taxonomy): Eukaryota > Metazoa > Chordata > Mammalia > Artiodactyla > Balaenopteridae > Balaenoptera > Balaenoptera physalus. The sequence goes on from NW_028125847.1 coordinate 293,269, forward strand.
CAACTAATTGGCCTGCACATCCCTGAATCCCTGGGGTAGGATAGTTCTGAGCCAAAGTGCCACCTAAGGAATGAAAGCAAAATTTTCAGCCTGGGAAGCAGGGCCTCAAGTAAGTCAGCCAACAGAGTGCCCTCCTTTAGAGCCAGCTGAGAAAATGTGGCCAGGCTGAATCTACCCGCTTACAACGAAATGTTTCACTTCAGAATAGGAGATTTTGCTACCAAAGGCCAGGAGCCCCTTTCCCTCAAAGTGCTGTTTCTCTGTAGACTAGGGAAACACACCATGGTTCCCAGCTTAGAACGGCTCTTTTCACTGTGGGTTTCCTCCATGAAAGAGCCAGAAGTGCTGATCTCAACGAATCGGGCTGCACATCCCTGAATCCTAGGGGTAGGGCAGTTCTGAGCCAAAGTGCCACCTAAGGAAAGAAAGCAGAGTTTTCAGCCTGGGAAGCAGGGCCTCAAGTAAGTCTGCCCACAGAGTGCCCTCCTTTATAGCCAGCTGAGGAATTCTGGCAAGGCTGAATCTACCCACTTACAACGAAATGTTTCACTTTAGAAAAGGAGATTATGCTACCAAACGCCAGCAGCCCCTCTCCTTCAGAATCCTGTTTCTCTTTAGACTAGGGAAAGACAGCATGGTCCCCAGCTTACAACGGCTCTTTTCCCAGTTGGGTTCCTCCATAAAAGAGCCAGAAGGGCTGATCTCAAGTAATCGGGCTGCACATCCGTGAACCCTTGGGGTAGGGCAGTTCTGAGCCAAAGTGCCACCTAAGGAAAGAAAGCAGAGTTTTCAGCCTGGGAAGCAGGGCCTCAAGTAAGTCTGCCATCAGAGTGCCCTCCTTTAGAGCCAGCTGAGAAAATGTGGCAAGGCTGAATCTACCCGCTTACAACGAAATGTTTCTCTTCAGATAAGGATATTTTGCTACCAAACGCCAGCAGAGCCACTCCCTCAGAGTGCTGTTTCTGTGTAGACTAGGGAAAGACAGCATGGTCCCCAGCTTACAACGGCTCTTTTACCAGTTGGTTTTATCCATGAAAGAGCCAGAAGGGCTGATCTCTAGTAAGCGGGCTGCACATTCGTGATCTCTTGGGGTAGGGCAGTTCTGAGCAAATGTGCCACGTAAGGAAAGAAAGCAGAGTTTTCAGCCTGGGAAGCAGGGCCTCAAGTAAGTCAGCCAACAGAGTGCCCTCCTTTATAGCCAGTTGAGAAAATGAGGCAAGGCTGAAATTACCCGCTTACAACGAAATGTTTCTCTTCCGAATAGCAGATGTTTCTACCAAAGGCGAGCAGCTCCTCTCCCTCAGAGTGCTGTTTCTGTGTACACTACGGAAACACACTATGGTCCCCAGCGTAGAACGGGTCTTTTCCCAGTTGGTTTCCTCCATGAAAGTGTCAGAAAGGCTGATCTCAAAAAATTGGCCTGCACATCCCTGAATCCTTGGGGTAGGGGAGTTCTGAACCAATGTGCCACCTAAGGAATGAAAGCAAAATTTTCATCCTGGGAACCAGGGCCTCAAGTAAGTGTGCCAAAAGAGTGCCGTCTTTTAGAGCCAGCTGAGAAACTATGGCCAGGCTGAATCTACCCGCTTACAACGAAAAGTTTCACTTCAGAGTAGGAGATTTTGCTACCAAACACCAGGAGCCCCTTTCCCTCAAAATGCTGTTACTGTGTAGACTAGGGAAAGACACCATGGTTCCCAGCTTAGAACGGCTCTTTTCACTGTTGGTTTCCCCCATGAAAGAGTCAGACGTGCTGATCTCAACGAATCGGGCTGCACATCCCTGAATCCTAGGGGTAGGGCAGTTCTGAGCCAATGTGCCACCTAAGGAAAGAAATCAGAGTTTTCACCCTGGGAAGCAGGGCCTCAGGTAAGTCTGCCAACAGAGTGCCCTCCTTTATAGCCAGCTGAGAAATTCTGGCAAGGCTGAATCTACCCGCTTACAACGAAATGTTTCACTTTAGAAAAGGAGATTATGCTACCAAAGGCCAGCAGCCCCTCTCCTTCAGAATCCTGTTTCTCTTTAGACTAGGGAAAGACAGCATGGTCCCCAGCTTACAACGGTTCTTTTCCCAGTTGGTTTCCTCCATAAAAGAGCCAGAAGGGCTGATCTCAAGTAATCGGGCTGCACATCCGTGAACCCTTGGGGTAGGGCAGTTCTGAGCCAAAGTGCCACCTAAGGAAAGAAAGCAGAGTTTTCAGCCTGGGAAGCAGGGCCTCAAGTAAGTTAGACAACAGAGTGCCCTCCTTTATAGCCAGCTGAGAAAATGAGGAAAGGCTGAACCTACCCGCTTACAGCGAAATGTTTCTCTTCAGAATAGCAGATGTTTCTACTGAAGGCCAGCAGCTCCTCTCCCTCAGAGTGCTGTTTCTGTGTACACTAGAGAAAGACACTATGGTCCCCAGCTTAGAACGGGTCTTTTCCCAGTTGGTTTCCTCCATGAAAGAGTCAGAAAGGCTGATCTCAAAAAATCGGCCTGCACATCCCTGAATCCTTGGGGTAGGGGAGTTCTGAGCCAATGTGCCACCTAAGGAATGAAAGCAAAATTTTCAGCCTTGGAAGCAAGGGCTCAAGTAAGTCTGCCAACACAATGCCCTCCTTTAGAGCCAGCTGAGAAAATGTGGCCAGGCTGATCTACCCCCTTACAACGAAATGTTTCACTTCAGAATAGGACATTTTGCTACCAAACGCCGGCAGCCCCTTTCCCTCAAAGTGCTGTTTCTGTGTAGACTAGGGAGAGACACCATGGTTCCCAGCTAGAAAGGCTCTTTTGACTGTTGGTTTCCTCCATGAAAGAGCCAGAAGTGCTGATCTCAACTAATCGGGCTGCACATCCCTGAATCGTAGGGGTAGGGCAGTTCTGAGCCAATGTGCCACCTACGGAAAGAAAGCAGAGTTTTCAGCCTGGGAAGCAGGGCCTCAAGTAAGTCTGCCAACAGAGTGCCCTCCTTTATAGCCAGCTGAGAAATTCTGGCAAGGCTGAATCTACCCGCTTACAACGAAATGTTTCTCTTCAGAATAGCAGATGCTGCTACCAAACGCCAGCAGCTCCTCTCCCTCAGAGTGTTGTTTCTGTGTAGACTAGGGAAAGACACTATGGACCACAGCTTAGCACGGGTCTTATCCCAGTTGGTTTCCTCCATGAAAGAGCCAGAAAGGCTGATCTCAACTAATCGGCCTGCACATCCCTGAATCCCTGGGGTAGGGTAGTTCTGAGCCAATGTGCCACCTAAGGAATGAAAGCAAAATTTTCAGCCTGGGAAGCAGGGCCTCAAGTAAGTCAGCCAACAGAGTGCCATCTTTTAGAGCCAGCTGAGAAAATGTGGCCAGGCTGAATGTACCCGCTTACAACGAAATGTTTCACTTCAGAATAGGAGATTTTGCTACCAAACGCCAGGAGCCCCTTTCCCTCAAAGTGCTGTTTCTCTGTAGACTAGGGAAACACACCATGGTTCCCAGCTTAGAACGGTTCTTTTCACTGTTGGTTTCCTCCATGAAAGAGCCAGAAGTGCTTATCTCAACTAATCGGGCTGCACATCCCTGAATCGTAGGGGTAGGGCAGTTCTGAGCCAATGTGCCACCTACGGAAAGAAAGCAGAGTTTTCAGCCTGGGAAGCAGGGCCTCAAGTAAGTCTGCCATCAGAGTGCCCTCCTTTATAGCCAGCTGAGAAATTCTGGCAAGGCTGAATCTACCCGCTTACAACGAAATGTTTCTCTTCAGAATAGCAGATGCTGCTACCAAACGCCAGCAGCTCCTCTCCCTCAGAGTGCTGTTTCTGTGTAGACTAGGGAAAGACACTATGGACCACAGCTTAGAACGGGTCTTATCCCAGTTGGTTTCCTCCATGAAAGAGCCAGAAAGGCTGATCTCAACTAATCGGCCTGCACATCCCTGAATCCCTGGGGTAGGGTAGTTCTGAGCCAATGTGCCACCTAAGGAATGAAAGCAAAATTTTCAGCCTGGGAAGCAGGGCCTCAAGTAAGTCAGCCAACAGAGTGCCATCTTTTAGAGCCAGCTGAGAAAATGTGGCCAGGCTGAATGTACCCGCTTACAACGAAATGTTTCACTTCAGAATAGGAGATTTTGCTACCAAACGCCAGGAGCCCCTTTCCCTCAAAGTGCTGTTTCTCTGTAGACTAGGGAAACACACCATGGTTCCCAGCTTAGAACGGTTCTTTTCACTGTTGGTTTCCTCCATGAAAGAGCCAGAAGTGCTGATCTCAACGAATCGGGCTGCACATCCCTGAATCCTAGGGGTAGGGCAGTTCTGAGCCAAAGTGCCACCTAAGGAAAGAAAGCAGACTTTTCAGCCTGGGAAGCAGGGCCTCAAGTAAGTCTTCCAACAGAGTGCCCTCCTTTGTAGCCAGCTGAGAAATTCTGGCAAAGCTGAATCTACCCCCTTACAATGAAATGTTTCACTTTAGAAAAGGAGACTATGCTACCAAACGCCAGCAGCCCCTCTCCTTCAGAATCCTGTTTCTCTTTAGACTAGGGAAAGACAGCATGGTCCCCAGCTTACAACGGCTCTTTTCCCAGTTGGTTTCCTCCATAACAGAGCCAGAAGGGCTGATCTCAAGTAATCGGGCTGCACATCCGTGAACCCTTGCGGTAGGGCAGTTCTGAGCCAATGTGCCACCTAAGGAAAGAAAGCAGAGTTTTCAGCCTGGGAAGCAGGGCCTAAAGTAAGTCAGCCAACAGAGTGCCCTCCTTTATAGCTAGCTGAGAAAATGAGGCAAGGCTGAATCTACCCGCTTACCACGAAATGTTTCTCTTCCGAATAGCAGATGTTGCTACCAAACGCCAGCAGCTCCTCTCCCTCAGAGTGCTGTTTCTGTGTAGACTAGGGAAAGACACTATGGTGCACAGCTTAGAACGTGTCTTTTCCCAGTTGGTTTCCTCCATGAAAGAGCCAGAAAGGCTGATCTCAACTAATCGGCCTGCACATCCCTGAATCCCTGGGGTAGGGTAGTTCTGAGCCAAAGTGCCACCTAAGGAATGAAAGCAAAATATTCAGCCTGGGAAGCAGGGCCTCAAGTAAGTCTGCCAACAGAGTGCCCTCCTTTAGAGCCAGCTGAGAAAATGTGGCTAGGCTGATCTACCCGCTTACAACGAAATGTTTCACTTCAGAATAGGAGATTTTGCTACCAAACGCAAGCAGCCCCTTTCCCTCAAAGGGCTGTTTCTGGGTAGACTAGGGAAGGACACCATGGTTTCCAGCTTAGAACGGCTCTTTTCACTGTTTGTTTCCTCCATGAAAGAGCCAGAAGTGCTGATCTCAACTAATGGGGCTGCACATCCCTGAATCCTAGGGGTAGGGTAGTTCTGAGCCAAAGTGCCACCTAAGGAATGACAGCCGAGTTTTCAGCCTGGGAAGCAGGGCCTCAAGTAAGTCTGCCAACAGAGTGCCCTCCTTTCGAGCCAGCTGAGAAAATGTGGCAAGGCTGAATCTACCCGCTTACAACGAAATGTTTCTCTTCAGATAAGGAGATTATTCTACCAAACGCCAGCAGAGCCACTCCCTCAGAGTCCTGTTTCTGTGTAGACTAGGGAAAGACAGCATTGTCCCCTGCTTACAACGGCTCTTTTCCCAGTTGGTTTTATCCATGAAAGAGCCAGAAAGGCTGATCTCTAGTAATCGGGCTGCACATCCGTGAACTCTTGGGGTAGGGCAGTTCTGAGCCAATGTGCCACCTAAGGAAAGAAAGGAGAGTTTTCAGCCTGGTAAGCAGGGCCTCAAGTAAGTCAGCCAACAGAGTGCCCTCCTTTATAGGCAGTTGAGAAAATGAGGCAAGGCTGAATCTACCCGCTTACAACGAAATGTTTCTCTTCCGAATAGCAGATGTTTCTACCAAATGCGAGCAACTCCTCTCCCTCAGAGTGCTGTTTCTGTGTACACTAGGGAAAGACACTATGGTCCGCAGCTTAGAACGGGTCTTTTCCCAGTTGGTTTCCTCCATGAAAGAGTCAGAAAGGCTGATCTCAAAAAATCGGCCTGCACATCCCTGAATCCTAGGGGTAGGGGAGTTTTGAGCCAATGTGCCACCTAAGGAATGAAAGCAAAATTTTTAGCTTGGGAAGCAGGGCCTCAAGTAAGTCCGCCAAGAGAGTGCCCTCTTTAAGAGCCAGCTGAGAAAATGTGGCCAGGCTGAATCTACCCACTTACAACGAAATGTTTCACTTCAGAATAGGAGATTTTGCTACCAAACGCCAGCAGCCCCTCTCCCTCAGAGTCCTGTTTCTGTGTAGACTAGGGAAAGACAGCATGGTCCCCAGCTTACAACGGCTCTTTTAACAGTTGGTTTTATCCATGAAAGAGCCAGAATGGCTGATCTCAAGTAATCGTGCTGCATATCCGTGAACCCTTGGGGTAGGGCAGTTCTGAGCCCATGTGCCACCTAAGGAAAGAAAGCAGAGTTTTCAGCCTGGGAAGCAGGGCCTCAAGTAAGTCAGCCAACCGAGTGCCCTCCTTTATAGCCAGCTGAGAAAATGAGGCAAGGCTGTATCTACCCACTTACAACGAAATGTTTCTGTTCAGAATAGCAGATGTTGCTACCAAACGCCAGCAGCTCCTCTCCCTCAGAGTGCTGTTTCTGTGTAGACTAGGGAAAGACACTATGGTGCACAGCTTAGAACGTGTCTTTTCCCAGTTGGTTTCCTCCATGAAAGAGCCAGAAAGGCTGATCTCAACTAATCGGCTTGCACATCCCTGAATCCCTGGGGTAGGGTAGTTCTGAGCCAAAGTGCCACCTAAGGAATGAAAGCAAAATTTTCAGCCTGGGAAGCAGGGCCTCAGGTAAGTCTGCCAACAGAGTGCCCTCCTTTAGAGCCAGCTGAGAAAATGTGGCCAGGCTGATCTACCCGTTTACAACGAAAACAGCAGCCCCTCTCCCTCAGAGTCCTGTTTCTGTGTAGACTAGGGAAAGACACCATGGTTCCCAGCTAGAACGGCTCTTTTACCAGTTGGTTTTATCCAAGAAAGAGCCAGAAGGGCTGATCTCAACAAATCGGGCTGCACATCCCTGAATCCTAGGGGTAGGGCAGTTCTGAGCCAACGTGCCACCTAAAGAAAGAAAGCAGAGTTTTCAGCCTGGGAAGCAGGGCCTCAGGTAAGTCTGCCAACAGACTGCCCTCCTTTATAGCCAGCTAAGAAATTCTGGCAAGGCTGAATCTACCCGCTTACAACGAAATATTTCACTTCAGAATAGGAGATTTTGCTACCAAACACCAGGAGCCCCTTTCCCTCAAAATGCTGTTACTGTGTAGACTAGGGAAAGACACCATGGTTCCCAGCTTAGAACGGCTCTTTTCACTGTTGGTTTCCCCCATGAAAGAGTCAGACGTGCTGATCTCAACGAATCGGGCTGCACATCCCTGAATCCTAGGGGTAGGGCAGTTCTGAGCCAATGTGCCACCTAAGGAAAGAAATCAGAGTTTTCACCCTGGGAAGCAGGGCCTCAGGTAAGTCTGCCAACAGAGTGCTCTCCTTTATAGCCAGCTGAGAAATTCTGGCAAGGCTGAATCTACCCGCTTACAACGAAATGTTTCACTTTAGAAAAGGAGATTATGCTACCAAAGGCCAGCAGCCCCTCTCCTTCAGAATCCTGTTTCTCTTTAGACTAGGGAAAGACAGCATGGTCCCCAGCTTACAACGGCTCTTTTCCCAGTTGGGTTCCTCCATAAAAGAGCCAGAAGGGCTGATCTCAAGTAATCGGGCTGCACATCCGTGAACCCTTGGGGTAGGGCAGTTCTGAGCCAAAGTGCCACCTAAGGAAAGAAAGCAGAGTTTTCAGCCTGGGAAGCAGGGCCTCAAGTAAGTCTGCCAACAGAGTGCCCTCCTTTATAGCCAGCTGAGAAAATGAGGAAAGGCTGAATCTACCCGCTTACAGCGAAATATTTCTCTTCAGAATAGCAGATGTTTCTACCAAAGGCCAGCAGCTCCTCTCCCTCAGAGTGCTGTTTCTCTGTACACTACGGAAATACACTATGGTCCCCAGCTTAGAACGGGTCTTTTCCCAGTTGCTTTCCTCCATGAAAGAGTCAGAAAGTCTGATCTCAAAAAATTGGCATGCACATCCCTCAATCCTTGGGGTAGGGGAGTTCTGAGCCAATGTGCCACCTAAGGAATGAAAGCAAAATTTTCAGCCTGGGAACCAGGGCCTCAAGTAAGTCTGCCAACAGAGTGCCCTCCTTTAGATCCAGCTGAGAAAATGTGGCCAGGCTGATCTACCCGCTTACAACGAAATATTTCACTTCAGAATAGGAGATTTTGCTACCAAACGCCAGCAGCCCCTTTCCCTCAAAGTGCTGTTTCTGTGTAGACTAGGGAAAGACACCATGGTTCCCAGCTAGCACGGCTGTTTTGACTGTTGGTTTCCTCCATGAAAGAGCCAGAAGTGCTGATCTCAACTAATCGGGCTGCACATCCCTATATCCTAGGGGTAGGGCAGTTCTGAGCCAACGTGCCACCTAAAGAAAGAAAGCAGAATTTTCATCCTGGGAAGCAGGGCCTTAGGTAACTCTGCCAACAGAATGCCCTCCTTTATAGCCAGCTGAGAAATTCTGGCAAGGCTGAATCTACCCACTTACAACGAAATGTTTCTCTTCAGAATAGCAGATGTTGCTACCAGACGCCAGCAGCTCCTCTCCCTCAGAGTGCTGTTTCTGTGTAGACTAGGGAAAGACACTATGGTCCACAGCTTAGAACGGGTCTTATCCCTGTTGGTTTCCTCCATGAAAGAGCCAGAAAGGCTGATCTCAACTAATTGGCCTGCACATCCCTGAATCCCTGGGGTAGGATAGTTCTGAGCCAAAGTGCCACCTAAGGAATGAAAGCAAAATTTTCAGCCTGGGAAGCAGGGCCTCAAGTAAGTCAGCCAACAGAGTGCCCTCCTTTAGAGCCAGCTGAGAAAATGTGGCCAGGCTGAATCTACCCGCTTACAACGAAATGTTTCACTTCAGAATAGGAGATTTTGCTACCAAACGCCAGGAGCCCCTTTCCCTCAAAGTGCTGTTTCTCTGTAGACTAGGGAAACACACCATGGTTCCCAGCTTAGAACGGCTCTTTTCACTGTGGGTTTCCTCCATGAAAGAGCCAGAAGTGCTGATCTCAACGAATCGGGCTGCACATCCCTGAATCCTAGGGGTAGGGCAGTTCTGAGCCAAAGTGCCACCTAAGGAAAGAAAGCAGAGTTTTCAGCCTGGGAAGCAGGGCCTCAAGTAAGTCTGCCAACAGAGTGCCCTCCTTTATAGCCAGCTGAGGAATTCTGGCAAGGCTGAATCTACCCGCTTACAACGAAATGTTTCACTTTAGAAAAGGAGATTATGCTACCAAACGCCAGCAGCCCCTCTCCTTCAGAATCCTGTTTCTCTTTAGACTAGGGAAAGACAGCATGGTCCCCAGCTTACAACGGCTCTTTTCCCAGTTGGGTTCCTCCATAAAAGAGCCAGAAGGGCTGATCTCAGGTAATCGAGCTGCACATCCGTGAACCCTTGGGGTAGGGCAGTTCTGAGCCAAAGTGCCACCTAAGGAAAGAAAGCAGAGTTTTCAGCCTGGGAAGCAGGGCCTCAAGTAAGTCTGCCATCAGAGTGCCCTCCTTTAGAGCCAGCTGAGAAAATGTGGCAAGGCTTAATATACCCGCTTACAACGAAATGTTTCACTTCAGATAAGGAGATTATGCTACCAAACGCCAGCAGCCCCTCTCCCTCAGAGTCCTGTTTCTGTGTAGACTAGGGAAAGACACCATGGTTCCCAGCTAGAACGGCTCTTTTACCAGTTGGTTCTATCCAAAAAAGAGCCAGAAGGGCTGATCTCAACTAATCGGGCTGCACATCCCTGAATCGTAGGGGTAGGGCAGTTCTGAGCCAATGTGCCACCTAAGGAAAGAAAGCAGAGTTTTCAGCCTGGGAAGCAGGGCCTCAAGTAAGTCTGCCAACAGAGTGCAATCCTTTAGAGCCAGCTGAGAAATTCTGGCAAGGCTGAATCTACCCGCTTACAACGAAATGTTTCTCTTCAGAATAGCAGATGTTGCTACCAAACGCCAGCAGCTACTCTCCCTCAGAGTGCTGTTTCTGTGTACACTAGGAAAAGACACTATGGTCCGCAGCTTAGAACGGGTCTTTTCCCACTTGGTTTCCTCCATGAAAGAGTCAGAATGGCTGATCTCAAAAAATCGGCCTGCACATCCCTGAATACTTGGGGTAGGGGAGTTCTGAACCAATGTGCCACCTAAGGAATGAAAGCAAAATTTTCAGCCTGGGAACCAGGGCCTCAAGTAAGTCTGCCAAAAGAGTGCCCTCTTTTAGAGCCAGCTGAGAAAATATGGCCAGGCTGAATCTTCCCGCTTACAACGAAATCTTTCACTTCAGAGTAGGAGATTTTGTTACCAAACTCCAGGAGCCCCTTTCCCTCAAAGTGCTGTTACTGGGTAGACTAGGGAAAGACACCATGGTCCCCAGCTTAGAACGGCTCTTTTCACTGTTGGTTTCCCCCATGAAAGAGCCAGACGTGCTGATCTCAAATAATCGGGCTGCACATCCCTGAATCCTAGGGGTAGGGCAGTTCTGAGCCAATGTGCCACCTAAGGAAAGAAAGCCGAGTTTTCAGCTTGGGAAGCAGGGCCTCAGGTAAGTCTGCCAACAGAATGCCCTCCTTTATAGCCAGCTGAGGAATTCTGGCAAGGCTGAATCTACCCGCTTACAACGAAATGTTTCTCTTCAGAATAGCAGATGTTGCTACTAAACGCCACCAACTCCTCTCCCTGAGAATGCTGTTTCTGTGTACACTAGGGAAAGACACTATGGTCCACAGCTTAGAACGGGTCTTTTCCCAGTTGGTTTTATCCATGAAAGAGCCAGAAGGGCTGATCTCATGTAATCGGGCTGCACATCCGTGAAGCCTTGGGGTAGGGCAGTTCTGAGCCAATGTGCCACCTAAGGAAAGAAAGCAGAGTTTTCAGCCTGGGAAGCAGGGCCTCAAGTAAGTTAGACAACAGAGTGCCCTCCTTTATAGCCAGCTGAGAAAATGTGGCAAGGCTGAATCTACCCGCTTACAGCGAAATGTTTCTCTTCAGAATAGCAGATGTTTGTACTGAACGCCAGCAGCTCCTCTCCCTCAGAGTGCTGTTTCTGTGTACACTAGAGAAAGACACTATGGTCCCCAGCTTAGAACGGGTCTTTTCCCAGTTGGTTTCCTCCATGAAAGAGTCAGAAAGGCTGATCTCAAAAAATCGGCCTGCACATCCCTGAATCCTTGGGGTAGGGAAGTTCTGAGCCAATGTGCCACCTAAGGAATGAGAGCAAAATTTTCAGCCTGGGAAGCAGGGCCTCAAGTAAGTCCGCCAAGAGAGTGCCCTCTTTAAGGGCCAGCTGAGAAAATGTGGCCAGGCTGAATCTACCCACTTACAACGAAATGTTTCACTTCAGAATAGGAGATTTTGCTACCAAACGCCAGCAGCCCCTCTCCCTCAGAGTCCTGTTTCTGTGTAGACTAGGGAAAGACAGCATGGTCCCCAGCTTACAACGGCTCTTTTAACAGTTGGTTTTATCCATGAAAGAGCCAGAATGGCTGATCTCAAGTAATCGTGCTGCATATCCGTGAACCCTTGGGGTAGGACAGTTCTGAGCCAATGTGCCACCTAAGGAAAGAAAGCAGAGTTTTCAGCCTGGGAAGCAGGGCCTCAAGTAAGTCAGCCAACAGAGTGCCCTCCTTTATAGCCAGCTGAGAAAATGAGGCAAGGCTGTATCTACCCACTTACAACGAAATGTTTCTGTTCAGAATAGCAGATGTTGCTACCAAACGCCAGCAGCTCCTCTCCCTCAGAGTGCTGTTTCTGTGTAGACTAGGGAAAGACACTATGGTGCACAGCTTAGAACGTGTCTTTTCCCAGTTGGTTTCCTCCATGAAAGAGCCAGAAAGGCTGATCTCAACTAATCGGCCTGCACATCCCTGAATCCCTGGGGTAGGGTAGTTCTGAGCCAAAGTGCCACCTAAGGAATGAAAGCAAAATTTTCAGCCTGGGAAGCAGGGCCTCAGGTAAGTCGGCCAACAGAGTGCCCTCCTTTAGAGCCAGCTGAGAAAATGTGGCCAGGCTGATCTACCCGTTTACAACGAAAACAGCAGCCCCTCTCCCTCAGAGTCCTGTTTCTGTGTAGACTAGGGAAAGACACCATGGTTCCCAGCTAGAACGGCTCTTTTACCAGTTGGTTTTATCCAAGAAAGAGCCAGAAGGGCTGATCTCAACTAATCGGGCTGCACATCCCTGAATCGTAGGGGTAGGGCAGTTCTGAGCCAACGTGCCACCTAAAGAAAGAAAGCAGAGTTTTCAGCCTGGGAAGCAGGGCCTCAGGTAAGTCTGCCAACAGAGTGCCCTCCTTTATAGCCAGCTAAGAAATTCTGGCAAGGCTGAATCTACCCGCTTACAACGAAATATTTCACTTCAGAATAGGAGATTTTGCTACCAAACGCCAGGAGCCCCTTTCCCTCAATGTGCTGTTTCTCTGTAGACTAGGGAAACACACCATGGTTCCCAGCTTAGAACGGCTCTTTTCGCTGTGGGTTTCCTCCATGAAAGAGCCAGAAGTGCTGATCTCAACGAATCGGGCTGCACATCCCTGAATCCTAGGGGTAGGGCAGTTCTGAGCCAAAGTGCCACCTAAGGAAAGAAAGCAGAGTTTTCAGCCTGGGAAGCAGGGCCTCAAGTAAGTCTGCCAACAGAGTGCCCTCCTTTATAGCCAGCTGAGGAATTCTGGCAAGGCTGAATCTACCCGCTTACAACGAAATGTTTCACTTTAGAAAAGGAGATTATGCTACCAAACGCCAGCAGCCCCTCTCCATCACAGTCCTGTTTCTGTGTAGACTAGGGAAAGACAGCATGGTCCCCAGCTTACAACGGCTCTTTTCCCAGTTGGTTTTATCCATTAAAGAGCCAGAAGGGCTGATCTCTAGTAATCGCGCTGCACATCCGTGAACTCTTGGGGTAGGGCAGTTCTTAGCCAATGTGCCACCTAAGGAAAGGAAGCAGAGTTTTCAGCCTGGGAAGCAGGGCCTAAAGTAAGTCAGCCAACAGAGTGCCCTCCTTTATAGCTAGCTGAGAAAATGAGGCAAGGCTGAATCTACCCGCTTACAACGAAATGTTTCTCTTCCGAATAGCAGATTTTTCTACCAAATGCCAGCAGCTCCTCTCCCTCAGAGTGCTGTTTCTGTGTACACTAGGGAAAGACACTATGGTCCGCAGCTTAGAACGGGTCTTTTCCCAGTTGGTTTCCTCCATGAAAGAGTCAGAAAGACTGATCTCAAAAAATCGGCCTGCACAACCCTGAATCATTGGGGTAGGGAAGTTCTGAGCCAATGTGCCACCTAAGGAATGAGAGCAAAATTTTCAGCCTGGGAAGCAGGGCCTCAAGTAAGTCCGCCAAGAGAGTGCCCTCTTTAAGAGCCAGCTGAGAAAATGTGGCCAGGCTGAATCTACCCACTTACAACGAAATGTTTCACTTCAGAATAGGAGATTTTGCTACCAAACGCCAGCAGCCCCTCTCCCTCAGAGTCCTGTTTCTGTGTTGACTAGGGAAAGACAGCATGGTCCCCAGCTTACAACGGCTCTTTTAACAGTTGGTTTTATCCATGAAAGAGCCAGAATGGCTGATCTCAAGTAATCGTGCTGCATATCCGTGAACCCTTGGGGTAGGGCAGTTCTGAGCCAATGTGCCACCTAAGGAAAGAAAGCAGAGTTTTCAGCTTGGGAAGCAGGGCCTCAAGTAAGTCTGCCAACAGAGTGCCCTCCTTTAGAGCCAGCTGAGAAATTCTGGCAAGGCTGAATCTACCCGCTTACAACGAAATGTTTCTCTTCAGAATAGCAGATGTTGCTACCAAACGCCAGCAGCTCCTCTCCCTCAGAGTGCTGTTTCTGTGTAGACTAGGGAAAGACACTATGGTGCACAGCTTAGAACGTGTCTTTTCCCAGTTGGTTTCCTCCATGAAAGAGCCAGAAAGGCTGATCTCAACTAATCGGCCTGCACATCCCTGAATCCCTGGGGTAGGGTAGTTCTGAGCCAAAGTGCCACCTAAGGAATGAAAGCAAAATTTTCAGCCTGGGAAGCAGGGCCTCAGGTAAGTCTGCCAACAGAGTGCCCTCCTTTAGAGCCAGCTGAGAAAATGTGGCCAGGCTGATCTACCCGTTTACAACGAAAACAGCAGCCCCTCTCCCTCAGAGTCCTGTTTCTGTGTAGACTAGGGAAAGACACCATGGTTCCCAGCTAGAACGGCCCTTTTACCAGTTGGTTTTATCCAAGAAAGAGCCAGAAGGGCTGATCTCAACTAATCGGGCTGCGCATCCCTGAATCGTAGGGGTAGGGCAGTTCTGAGCCAATGTGCCACCTAAGGAAAGAAAGCAGAGTTTTCAGCCTGGGAAGCAGGGCCTCAAGGAAGTCTGCCAACAGAGTGCCCTCCTTTAGAGCCAGGTGAGAAATTCTGGCAAGGCTGAATTTACCCGCTTACAACGAAATGTTTCTCTTCACAATAGCAGATGTTGCTACCAGACGCCAGCAGCTACTCTCCCTCAGAGTGCTGTTTCTGTGTACACTAGGAAAAGACACTATGGTCCACAGCTTAGAACGGGTCTTATCCCTGTTGGTTTCCTCCATGAAAGAGCCAGAAAGGCTAATCTCAACTAATTGGCCTGCACATCCCTGAATCCCTGGGGTAGGATAGTTCTGAGCCAAAGTGCCACCTAAGGAATGAAAGCAAAATTTTCAGCCTGGGAAGCAGGGCCTCAAGTAAGTCAGCCAACAGAGTGCCCTCCTTTAGAGCCAGCTGAGAAATTCTGGCAAGGCTGAATCTACCCGATTACAACGAAATGTTTCTCTTCAGTATAGCAAATGTTGCTACCAAACGCCAGCAGCTACTCTCCCTCAGAGTGCTGTTTCTGTGTACACTAGGAAAAGACACTATGGTCCACAGCTTAGAACGGGTCTTTTCCCAGTTGGTTTCCTCCATGAAAGAGTCAGAATGGCTGATCTCAAAAAATCGTCCTGCACATCCCTGAATACTTGGGGTAGGGGAGTTCTGAACCAATGTGCCACCTAAGGAATGAAAGCAAAATTTTCAGACTGGGAAGCAGGGCCTCAAGTAAGTCAGCCAACAGAGTGCCCTCTTGTAGAGACAGCTGAGAAAATGCGGCCAGGCTGAATCTACCCACTTACAACGAAATGTTTCACTTCAGAATAGGAGATTTTGCTACCAAACACCAGGAGCCCCTTTCCCTCAAAGTGCTGTTTCTCTGTAGACTAGGGAAACACACCATGGTTCCCCGCTTAGAATGGATCTTTTCACTGTTGGTTTCCTCCATGAAAGAACCAGAAGTGCTGATCTCAACGAATCGGGCTGCACATCCCTGAATCCTAGGGGTAGGGTAGTTCTGAGCCAAAATGCCACCTAAGGAATGAAAGCAAAGTTTTCAGTCTGGGAAGCAGGGCCTCATTAAGTCTGCCAACAGAGTGCCCTCCTTTAGAGCCAGCAGAGATAATGTGGCAAGGCTGAATCTACCCGCTTACAACGAAATGTTTCACTACAGAAAAGGAGATTATGCTACCAAACACCAGCAGCCCCTCTCCCTCAGAGTCCTGTTTCTGTGTAGACAAGGGAAAGACAGCATGGTCCCCAGATTACAACGGCTCTTTGCCCAGTTGGTTTTATCCATGAAAGAGCCAGAAGGGCTGATCTCAAGTAATCGGGCTGCACTTTCGTGAACAATTGGGGTAGGGTAGTTCTGAGCCAATGTGCCACCTAAGGAAAGAAAACAGAGTTTTCAGCCTGGGAAGCAGGGCCTCAAGTAAGTCAGCCAACAGAGTGCGCTCCTTTATAGCCAGCTGAGAAAATGAGGCAAGGCTGAATCTACCCGCTTACAAAGAAATGATTCTCTTCATAATAGCAGATGTTTCTACCAAACGCCAGGAGGTCCTCTCCCTCAGAATGCTGTTTCTGTGTAGACTAGGGAAAGACACTATGGTCCCCAGCTTAGAACGGGTCTCTTCCCAGTTGCTTTCCTCCATGAAAGAGTCAGAAAGACTGATCTCAAAAAATCGGCCTGCACATCCCTGAATCCTTGGGGTAGGGGAGTTCTGAGCCAATGTGCCACCTAAGGAATGAAAGCAAAATTTTCAGCCTGGGAAGCAGGGCCTCAAGTAAGTCTGCCAACAGAGTGCCCTCTTTAAGAGCCAGCTGAGACAATGTGGCCAGGCTGATCTACCCGCTTACAACGGAATGTTTCACTTCAGAATTGGAGATTTTGCTACCAAATGCAAGCACCCCCTTTCCCTCAAAGGGCTGTTTCTGTGTAGACTAGGGAAAGACACCATGGTCTCCAGCTTAGAACGGCTCTTTTCACAGCTGGTTTCCTCCATGACAGAGCCAGAGGTGCTGATCTCAACGAATCGGGCTGCACATCCCTGAATCCTAGGGGTAGGGCAGTTCTGAGCCAAAGTGCCACCTAAGGAAAGAAAGCAGAGTTTTCAGCCTGGGAAGCAGGGCCTCAAGTAAGTCTGCCAAAAGAGTGCCCTCCTTTATAGCCAGCTGAGGAATTCTGGCAAGGCTGAATCTACCCACTTACAACGAAATGTTTCACTTTAGAAAAGGAGATTATGCTACCAAACGCCAGCAGCCCCTCTCCTTCAGAATCCTGTTTCTCTTTAGACTAGGGAAAGACAGCATGGTCCCCAGCTTACAACGGCTCTTTTCCCAGTTGGGTTCCTCCATAAAAGAGCCAGAAGGGCTGATCTCAAGTAATCGGGCTGCACATCCGTGAACCCTTGGGGTAGGGCAGTTCTGAGCCAAAGTGCCACCTAAGGAAAGAAAGCAGAGTTTTCAGCCTGGGAAGCAGGGCCTCAAGTAAGTCTGCCATCAGAGTGCCCTCCTTTAGAGCCAGCTGAGAAAATGTGGCAAGGCTGAATATACCCGCTTACAACAAAATGTTTCACTTCAGATAAGGAGATTATGCTACCAAACGCCAGCAGCCCCTCTCCCTCAGAGTCCTGTTTCTGTGTAGACTAGGGAAAGACACCATGGTTCCCAGCTAGAACGGCTCTTTTACCAGTTGGTTTTATCCAAAAAAGAGCCAGAAGGGCTGATCTCAACTCATCGGGCTGCACATCCCTGAATCGTAGGAGTAGGGCAGTTCTGAGCCAATGTGCCACCTAAGGAAAGAAAGCAGAGTTTTCAGCCTGGGAAGCAGGGCCTCAAGTAAGTCTGCCAACAGAGTGCCCTCCTTTAGAGCCAGCTGAGAAAATGTGGCCAGGCTGATCTACCCGTTTACAATGAAAACAGCAGCCCCTCTCCCTCAGAGTCCTGTTTCTGTGTAGACTAGGGAAAGACACCATGGTTCCCAGCTAGAACGGCTCTTTTACCAGTTGGTTTTATCCAAGAAAGAGCCAGAAGGGCTGATCTCAACTAATCGGGCTGCACATCCCTGAATCGTAGGGGTAGGGCAGTTCTGAGCCAATGTGCCACCTAAGGAAAGAAAGCAGAGTTTTCAGCCTGGGAAGCAGGGCCTCAAGGAAGTCTGCCAACAGAGTGCCCTCCTTTAGAGCCAGCTGAGAAATTCTGGCAAGGCTGAATCTACCCGATTACAACGAAATGTTTCTCTTCAGTATAGCAAATGTTGCTACCAAACGCCAGCAGCTACTCTCCCTCAGAGTGCTGTTTCTGTGTACACTAGGAAAAGACACTATGGTCCACAGCTTAGAACGGGTCTTTTCCCAGTTGGTTTCCTCCATGAAAGAGTCAGAATGGCTGATCTCAAAAAATCGTCCTGCACATCCCTGAATACTTGGGGTAGGGGAGTTCTGAACCAATGTGCCACCTAAGGAATGAAAGCAAAATTTTCAGACTGGGAAGCAGGGCCTCAAGTAAGTCAGCCAACAGAGTGCCCTCTTGTAGAGACAGCTGAGAAAATGCGGCCAGGCTGAATCTACCCACTTACAACGAAATGTTTCACTTCAGAATAGGAGATTTTGCTACCAAACACCAGGAGCCCCTTTCCCTCAAAGTGCTGTTTCTCTGTAGACTAGGGAAACACACCATGGTTCCCCGCTTAGAATGGATCTTTTCACTGTTGGTTTCCTCCATGAAAGAACCAGAAGTGCTGATCTCAACGAATCGGGCTGCACATCCCTGAATCCTAGGGGTAGGGTAGTTCTGAGCCAAAATGCCACCTAAGGAATGAAAGCAAAGTTTTCAGTCTGGGAAGCAGGGCCTCATTAAGTCTGCCAACAGAGTGCCCTCCTTTAGAGCCAGCAGAGATAATGTGGCAAGGCTGAATCTACCCGCTTACAACGAAATGTTTCACTACAGAAAAGGAGATTATGCTACCAAACACCAGCAGCCCCTCTCCCTCAGAGTCCTGTTTCTGTGTAGACAAGGGAAAGACAGCATGGTCCCCAGATTACAACGGCTCTTTGCCCAGTTGGTTTTATCCATGAAAGAGCCAGAAGGGCTGATCTCAAGTAATCGGGCTGCACTTTCGTGAACAATTGGGGTAGGGTAGTTCTGAGCCAATGTGCCACCTAAGGAAAGAAAACAGAGTTTTCAGCCTGGGAAGCAGGGCCTCAAGTAAGTCAGCCAACAGAGTGCGCTCCTTTATAGCCAGCTGAGAAAATGAGGCAAGGCTGAATCTACCCGCTTACAAAGAAATGATTCTCTTCATAATAGCAGATGTTTCTACCAAACGCCAGGAGGTCCTCTCCCTCAGAATGCTGTTTCTGTGTAGACTAGGGAAAGACACTATGGTCCCCAGCTTAGAACGGGTCTCTTCCCAGTTGCTTTCCTCCATGAAAGAGTCAGAAAGACTGATCTCAAAAAATCGGCCTGCACATCCCTGAATCCTTGGGGTAGGGGAGTTCTGAGCCAATGTGCCACCTAAGGAATGAAAGCAAAATTTTCAGCCTGGGAAGCAGGGCCTCAAGTAAGTCTGCCAACAGAGTGCCCTCTTTAAGAGCCAGCTGAGACAATGTGGCCAGGCTGATCTACCCGCTTACAACGGAATGTTTCACTTCAGAATTGGAGATTTTGCTACCAAATGCAAGCACCCCCTTTCCCTCAAAGGGCTGTTTCTGTGTAGACTAGGGAAAGACACCATGGTCTCCAGCTTAGAACGGCTCTTTTCACAGCTGGTTTCCTCCATGACAGAGCCAGAGGTGCTGATCTCAACGAATCGGGCTGCACATCCCTGAATCCTAGGGGTAGGGCAGTTCTGAGCCAAAGTGCCACCTAAGGAAAGAAAGCAGAGTTTTCAGCCTGGGAAGCAGGGCCTCAAGTAAGTCTGCCAACAGAGTGCCCTCCTTTATAGCCAGCTGAGGAATTCTGGCAAGGCTGAATCTACCCACTTACAACGAAATGTTTCACTTTAGAAAAGGAGATTATGCTACCAAACGCCAGCAGCCCCTCTCCTTCAGAATCCTGTTTCTCTTTAGACTAGGGAAAGACAGCATGCTCCCCAGCTTACAACGGCTCTTTTCCCAGTTGGGTTCCTCCATAAAGGAGCCAGAAGGGCTGATCTCAAGTAATCGGGCTGCACATCCGTGAACCCTTGGGGTAGGGCAGTTCTGAGCCAAAGTGCCACCTAAGGAAAGAAAGCAGAGTTTTCAGCCTGGGAAGCAGGGCCTCAAGTAAGTCTGCCATCAGAGTGCCCTCCTTTAGAGCCAGCTGAGAAAATGTGGCAAGGCTGAATATACCCGCTTACAACAAAATGTTTCACTTCAGATAAGGAGATTATGCTACCAAACGCCAGCAGCCCCTCTCCCTCAGAGTCCTGTTTCTGTGTAGACTAGGGAAAGACACCATGGTTCCCAGCTAGAACGGCTCTTTTACCAGTTGGTTTTATCCAAAAAAGAGCCAGAAGGGCTGATCTCAACTCATCGGGCTGCACATCCCTGAATCGTAGGAGTAGGGCAGTTCTGAGCCAATGTGCCACCTAAGGAAAGAAAGCAGAGTTTTCAGCCTGGGAAGCAGGGCCTCAAGTAAGTCTGCCAACAGAGTGCCCTCCTTTAGAGCCAGCTGAGAAAATGTGGCCAGGCTGATCTACCCGTTTACAATGAAAACAGCAGCCCCTCTCCCTCAGAGTCCTGTTTCTGTGTAGACTAGGGAAAGACACCATGGTTCCCAGCTAGAACGGCTCTTTTACCAGTTGGTTTTATCCAAGAAAGAGCCAGAAGGGCTGATCTCAACTAATCGGGCTGCACATCCCTGAATCGTAGGGGTAGGGCAGTTCTGAGCCAATGTGCCACCTAAGGAAAGAAAGCAGAGTTTTCAGCCTGGGAAGCAGGGCCTCAAGGAAGTCTGCCAACAGAGTGCCCTCCTTTAGAGCCAGCTGAGAAATTCTGGCAAGGCTGAATCTACCCGATTACAACGAAATGTTTCTCTTCAGTATAGCAAATGTTGCTACCAAACGCCAGCAGCTACTCTCCCTCAGAGTGCTGTTTCTGTGTACACTAGGAAAAGACACTATGGTCCACAGCTTAGAACGGGTCTTTTCCCAGTTGGTTTCCTCCATGAAAGAGTCAGAATGGCTGATCTCAAAAAATCGTCCTGCACATCCCTGAATACTTGGGGTAGGGGAGTTCTGAACCAATGTGCCACCTAAGGAATGAAAGCAAAATTTTCAGACTGGGAAGCAGGGCCTCAAGTAAGTCAGCCAACAGAGTGCCCTCTTGTAGAGACAGCTGAGAAAATGCGGCCAGGCTGAATCTACCCACTTACAACGAAATGTTTCACTTCAGAATAGGAGATTTTGCTACCAAACACCAGGAGCCCCTTTCCCTCAAAGTGCTGTTTCTCTGTAGACTAGGGAAACACACCATGGTTCCCCGCTTAGAATGGATCTTTTCACTGTTGGTTTCCTCCATGAAAGAACCAGAAGTGCTGATCTCAACGAATCGGGCTGCACATCCCTGAATCCTAGGGGTAGGGTAGTTCTGAGCCAAAATGCCACCTAAGGAATGAAAGCAAAGTTTTCAGTCTGGGAAGCAGGGCCTCATTAAGTCTGCCAACAGAGTGCCCTCCTTTAGAGCCAGCAGAGATAATGTGGCAAGGCTGAATCTACCCGCTTACAACGAAATGTTTCACTACAGAAAAGGAGATTATGCTACCAAACACCAGCAGCCCCTCTCCCTCAGAGTCCTGTTTCTGTGTAGACAAGGGAAAGACAGCATGGTCCCCAGATTACAACGGCTCTTTGCCCAGTTGGTTTTATCCATGAAAGAGCCAGAAGGGCTGATCTCAAGTAATCGGGCTGCACTTTCGTGAACAATTGGGGTAGGGTAGTTCTGAGCCAATGTGCCACCTAAGGAAAGAAAACAGAGTTTTCAGCCTGGGAAGCAGGGCCTCAAGTAAGTCAGCCAACAGAGTGCGCTCCTTTATAGCCAGCTGAGAAAATGAGGCAAGGCTGAATCTACCCGCTTACAAAGAAATGATTCTCTTCATAATAGCAGATGTTTCTACCAAACGCCAGGAGGTCCTCTCCCTCAGAATGCTGTTTCTGTGTAGACTAGGGAAAGACACTATGGTCCCCAGCTTAGAACGGGTCTCTTCCCAGTTGCTTTCCTCCATGAAAGAGTCAGAAAGACTGATCTCAAAAAATCGGCCTGCACATCCCTGAATCCTTGGGGTAGGGGAGTTCTGAGCCAATGTGCCACCTAAGGAATGAAAGCAAAATTTTCAGCCTGGGAAGCAGGGCCTCAAGTAAGTCTGCCAACAGAGTGCCCTCTTTAAGAGCCAGCTGAGACAATGTGGCCAGGCTGATCTACCCGCTTACAACGGAATGTTTCACTTCAGAATTGGAGATTTTGCTACCAAATGCAAGCACCCCCTTTCCCTCAAAGGGCTGTTTCTGTGTAGACTAGGGAAAGACACCATGGTCTCCAGCTTAGAACGGCTCTTTTCACAGCTGGTTTCCTCCATGACAGAGCCAGAGGTGCTGATCTCAACGAATCGGGCTGCACATCCCTGAATCCTAGGGGTAGGGCAGTTCTGAGCCAAAGTGCCACCTAAGGAAAGAAAGCAGAGTTTTCAGCCTGGGAAGCAGGGCCTCAAGTAAGTCTGCCAACAGAGTGCCCTCCTTTATAGCCAGCTGAGGAATTCTGGCAAGGCTGAATCTACCCACTTACAACGAAATGTTTCACTTTAGAAAAGGAGATTATGCTACCAAACGCCAGCAGCCCCTCTCCTTCAGAATCCTGTTTCTCTTTAGACTAGGGAAAGACAGCATGCTCCCCAGCTTACAACGGCTCTTTTCCCAGTTGGGTTCCTCCATAAAGGAGCCAGAAGGGCTGATCTCAAGTAATCGGGCTGCACATCCGTGAACCCTTGGGGTAGGGCAGTTCTGAGCCAAAGTGCCACCTAAGGAAAGAAAGCAGAGTTTTCAGCCTGGGAAGCAGGGCCTCAAGTAAGTCTGCCATCAGAGTGCCCTCCTTTAGAGCCAGCTGAGAAAATGTGGCAAGGCTGAATCTACCCGCTTACAACGAAATGTTTCTCTTCAGATAAGGATATTTTGCTACCAAACGCCAGCAGAGCCACTCCCTCAGAGTGCTGTTTCTGTGTAGACTAGGGAAAGACAGCATGGTTCCCAGCTAGAACGGCTCTTTTACCAGTTGGTTTTATCCATGAAAGAGCCAGAAGGGCTGATCTCTAGTAAGCGGGCTGCACATTCGTGATCTCTTGGGGTAGGGCAGTTCTGAGAAAATGTGCCACGTAAGGAAAGAAAGCAGAGTTTTCAGCCTGGGAAGCAGGGCCTCAAGTGAGTCATCCAACAGAGTGCCCTCCTTTATAGCCAGTTGAGAAAATGAGGCAAGGCTGAATCTACCCGCATACAACGAAATGTTTCTATTCCGAATAGCAGATGTTTCTACCAAATGCGAGCAGCTCCTCTCCCTCAGAGTGCTGTTTCTGTGTACACTACGGAAACACACTATGGTCCCCAGCGTAGAACGGGTCTTTTCCCAGTTGGTTTCCTCCATGAAAGAGTCAGAAAGGCTGATCTCAAAAAATCGGCCTGCACATCCCTGAATCCTTGGGGTAGGGGAGTTCTGAACCAATGTGCCACCTAAGGAATGAAAGCAAAATTTTCAGCCTGGGAACCAGGGCCTCCAGTAAGTCTGCCAACAGAGTGCCCTCCTTTAGATCCAGCTGAGAAAATGTGGCCAGGCTGATCTACCCGCTTACAACGAAATATTTCACTTCAGAGTAGGAGATTTTGCTACCAAACGCCAGCAGCCCCTTTCCCTCAAAGTGCTGTTTCTGTGTAGACTAGGGAAAGACACCATGGTTCCCAGCTAGCACGGCTGTTTTGACTGTTGTTTTCCTCCATGAAAGAGCCAGAAGTGCTGATCTCAACTAATCGGGCTGCACATCCCTATATCCTAGGGGTAGGGCAGTTCTGAGCCAACGTGCCACCTAAAGAAAGAAAGCAGAGTTTTCAGCCTGGGAAGCAGGGCCTTAGGTAACTCTGCCAACAGAATGCCCTCCTTTATAGCCAGCTGAGAAATTCTGGCAAGGCTGAATCTACCCACTTACAACGAAATGTTTCTCTTCAGAATAGCAGATGTTGCTACCAGACGCCAGCAGCTCCTCTCCCTCAGAGTGCTGTTTCTGTGTAGACTAGGGAAAGACACTATGGTCCACAGCTTAGAACGGGTCTTATACCTGTTGGTTTCCTCCATGAAAGAGCCAGAAAGGCTGATCTCAACTAATTGGCCTGCACATCCCTGAATCCCTGGGGTAGGATAGTTCTGAGCCAAAGTGCCACCTAAGGAATGAAAGCAAAATTTTCAGCCTGGGAAGCAGGGCCTCAAGTAAGTCAGCCAACAGAGTGCCCTCCTTTAGAGCCAGCTGAGAAAATGTGGCCAGGCTGAATCTACCCGCTTACAACGAAATGTTTCACTTCAGAATAGGAGATTTTGCTACCAAAGGCCAGGAGCCCCTTTCCCTCAAAGTGCTGTTTCTCTGTAGACTAGGGAAACACACCATGGTTCCCAGCTTAGAACGGCTCTTTTCACTGTGGGTTTCCTCCATGAAAGAGCCAGAAGTGCTGATCTCAACGAATCGGGCTGCACATCCCTGAATCCTAGGGGTAGGGCAGTTCTGAGCCAAAGTGCCACCTAAGGAAAGAAAGCAGAGTTTTCAGCCTGGGAAGCAGGTCCTCAAGTAAGTCTGCCAACAGAGTGCCCTCCTTTATAGCCAGCTGAGGAATTCTGGCAAGGCTGAATCTACCCACTTACAACGAAATGTTTCACTTTAGAAAAGGAGATTATGCTACCAAACGCCAGCAGCCCCTCTCCTTCAGAATCCTGTTTCTCTTTAGACTAGGGAAAGACAGCTTGGTCCCCAGCTTACAACGGCTCTTTTCCCAGTTGGGTTCCTCCATAAAAGAGCCAGAAGGGCTGATCTCAAGTAATCGGGCTGCACATCCGTGAACCCTTGGGGTAGGGCAGTTCTGAGCCAAAGTGCCACCTAAGGAAAGAAAGCAGAGTTTTCAGCCTGGGAAGCAGGGCCTCAAGTAAGTCTGCCATCAGAGTGCCCTCCTTTAGAGCCAGCTGAGAAAATGTGGCAAGGCTGAATCTACCCGCTTACAACGAAATGTTTCTCTTCAGATAAGGATATTTTGCTACCAAACGCCAGCAGAGCCACTCCCTCAGAGTGCTGTTTCTGTGTAGACTAGGGAAAGACAGCATGGTCCCCAGCTTACAACGGCTCTTTTACCAGTTGGTTTTATCCATGAAAGAGCCAGAAGGGCTGATCTCTAGTAAGCGGGCTGCACATTCGTGATCTCTTGGGGTAGGGCAGTTCTGAGCAAATGTGCCACGTAAGGAAAGAAAGCAGAGTTTTCAGCCTGGGAAGCAGGGCCTCAAGTAAGTCAGCCAACAGAGTGCCCTCCTTTATAGCCAGTTGAGAAAATGAGGCAAGGCTGAAATTACCCGCTTACAACGAAATGTTTCTCTTCCGAATAGCAGATGTTTCTACCAAAGGCGAGCAGGTCCTCTCCCTCAGAGTGCTGTTTCTGTGTACACTACGGAAACACACTATGGTCCCCAGCGTAGAACGTGTCTTTTCCCAGTTGGTTTCCTCCATGAAAGTGTCAGAAAGGCTGATCTCAAAAAATCGGCCTGCACATCCCTGAATCCTTGGGGTAGGGGAGTTCTGAACCAATGTGCCACCTAAGGAATGAAAGCAAAATTTTCAGCCTGGGAACCAGGGCCTCAAGTAAGTCTGCCAAAAGAGTGCCGTCTTTTAGAGCCAGCTGAGAAACTATGGCCAGGCTGAATCTACCCGCTTACAACGAAATGTTTCACTTCAGAGTAGGAGATTTTGCTACCAAACACCAGGAGCCCCTTTCCCTCAAAATGCTGTTACTGTGTAGACTAGGGAAAGACACCATGGTTCCCAGCTTAGAACGGCTCTTTTCACTGTTGGTTTCCCCCATGAAAGAGTCAGACGTGCTGATCTCAACGAATCGGGCTGCACATCCCTGAATCCTAGGGGTAGGGCAGTTCTGAGCCAATGTGCCACCTAAGGAAAGAAATCAGAGTTTTCAACCTGGGAAGCAGGGCCTCAGGTAAGTCTGCCAACAGAGTGCCCTCCTTTATAGCCAGCTGAGAAATTCTGGCAAGGCTGAATCTACCCGCTTACAACGAAATGTTTCACTTTAGAAAAGGAGATTATGCTACCAAAGGCCAGCAGCCCCTCTCCTTCAGAATCCTGTTTCTCTTTAGACTAGGGAAAGACAGCATGGTCCCCAGCTTACAACGGTTCTTTTCCCAGTTGGTTTCCTCCATAACAGAGCCAGAAGGGCTGATCTCAAGTAATCGGGCTGCACATCCGTGAACCCTTGGGGTAGGGCAGTTCTGAGCCAAAGTGCCACCTAAGGAAAGAAAGCAGAGTTTTCAGCCTGGGAAGCAGGGCCTCAAGTAAGTTAGACAACAGAGTGCCCTCCTTTATAGCCAGCTGAGAAAATGAGGAAAGGCTGAACCTACCCGCTTACAGCGAAATGTTTCTCTTCAGAATAGCAGATGTTTCTACTGAACGCCAGCAGCTCCTCTCCCTCAGAGTGCTGTTTCTGTGTACACTAGAGAAAGACACTATGGTCCCCAGCTTAGAACGGGTCTTTTCCCAGTTGGTTTCCTCCATGAAAGAGTCAGAAAGGCTGATCTCAAAAAATCGGCCTGCACATCCCTGAATCCTTGGGGTAGGGGAGTTCTGAGCCAATGTGCCACCTAAGGAATGAAAGCAAAATTTTCAGCCTTGGAAGCAAGGGCTCAAGTAAGTCTGCCAACACAATGCCCTCCTTTAGAGCCAGCTGAGAAAATGTGGCCAGGCTGATCTACCCCCTTACAACGAAATGTTTCACTTCAGAATAGGACATTTTGCTACCAAACGCCGGCAGCCCCTTTCCCTCAAAGTGCTGTTTCTGTGTAGACTAGGGAGAGACACCATGGTTCCCAGCTAGAAAGGCTCTTTTGACTGTTGGTTTCCTCCATGAAAGAGCCAGAAGTGCTGATCTCAACTAATCGGGCTGCACATCCCTGAATCGTAGGGGTAGGGCAGTTCTGAGCCAATGTGCCACCTACGGAAAGAAAGCAGAGTTTTCAGCCTGGGAAGCAGGGCCTCAAGTAAGTCTGCCAACAGAGTGCCCTCCTTTATAGCCAGCTGAGAAATTCTGGCAAGGCTGAATCTACCCGCTTACAACGAAATGTTTCTCTTCAGAATAGCAGATGCTGCTACCAAACGCCAGCAGCTCCTCTCCCTCAGAGTGTTGTTTCTGTGTAGACTAGGGAAAGACACTATGGACCACAGCTTAGCACGGGTCTTATCCCAGTTGGTTTCCTCCATGAAAGAGCCAGAAAGGCTGATCTCAACTAATCGGCCTGCACATCCCTGAATCCCTGGGGTAGGGTAGTTCTGAGCCAATGTGCCACCTAAGGAATGAAAGCAAAATTTTCAGCCTGGGAAGCAGGGCCTCAAGTAAGTCAGCCAACAGAGTGCCATCTTTTAGAGCCAGCTGAGAAAATGTGGCCAGGCTGAATGTACCCGCTTACAACGAAATGTTTCACTTCAGAATAGGAGATTTTGCTACCAAACGCCAGGAGCCCCTTTCCCTCAAAGTGCTGTTTCTCTGTAGACTAGGGAAACACACCATGGTTCCCAGCTTAGAACGGTTCTTTTCACTGTTGGTTTCCTCCATGAAAGAGCCAGAAGTGCTGATCTCAACTAATCGGGCTGCACATCCCTGAATCGTAGGGGTAGGGCAGTTCTGAGCCAATGTGCCACCTACGGAAAGAAAGCAGAGTTTTCAGCCTGGGAAGCAGGGCCTCAAGTAAGTCTGCCATCAGAGTGCCCTCCTTTATAGCCAGCTGAGAAATTCTGGCAAGGCTGAATCTACCCGCTTACAACGAAATGTTTCTCTTCAGAATAGCAGATGCTGCTACCAAACGCCAGCAGCTCCTCTCCCTCAGAGTGCTGTTTCTGTGTAGACTAGGGAAAGGCACTATGGACCACAGCTTAGAACGGGTCTTATCCCAGTTGGTTTCCTCCATGAAAGAGCCAGAAAGGCTGATCTCAACTAATCGGCCTGCACATCCCTGAATCCCTGGGGTAGGGTAGTTCTGAGCCAAAGTGCCACCTAAGGAATGAAAGCAAAATTTTCAGCCTGGGAAGCAGGGCCTCAAGTAAGTCTGCCAAGAGAGTGCCCTCTTTAAGAGCCAGCTGAGAAAATGTGGCCAGGCTGAATCTACCCGCTTACAACGAAATGTTTCACTTCAGAATAGGAGATTTTGCTACCAAACGCCAGCAGCCCCTCTCCCTCAGAGTCCTGTTTCTGTGTAGACTAGGGAAAGACAGCATGGTCCCCAGCTTACAACGGCTCTTTTAACAGTTGGTTTTATCCATGAAAGAGCCAGAATGGCTGATCTCAAGTAATCGTGCTGCATATCCGTGAACCCTTGGGGTAGGGCAGTTCTGAGCCAATGTGCCACCTAAGGAAAGAAAGCAGAGTTTTCAGCCTGGGAAGCAGGGCCTCAAGTAAGTCAGCCAACAGAGTGCCCTCCTTTATAGCCAGCTGAGAAAATGAGGCAAGGCTGTATCTACCCACTTACAACGAAATGTTTCTGTTCAGAATAGCAGATGTTGCTACCAAACGCCAGCAGCTCCTCTCCCTCAGAGTGCTGTTTCTGTGTAGACTAGGGAAAGACACTATGGTGCACAGCTTAGAACGTGTCTTTTCCCAGTTGGTTTCCTCCATGAAAGAGCCAGAAAGGCTGATCTCAACTAATCGGCCTGCACATCCCTGAATCCCTGGGGTAGGGTAGTTCTGAGCCAAAGTGCCACCTAAGGAATGAAAGCAAAATTTTCAGCCTGGGAAGCAGGGCCTCAGGTAAGTCTGCCAACAGAGTGCCCTCCTTTAGAGCCAGCTGAGAAAATGTGGCCAGGCTGATCTACCCGTTTACAACGAAAACAGCAGCCCCTCTCCCTCAGAGTCCTGTTTCTGTGTAGACTAGGGAAAGACACCATGGTTCCCAGCTAGAACGGCTCTTTTACCAGTTGGTTTTATCCAAGAAAGAGCCAGAAGGGCTGATCTCAACTAATCGGGCTGCACATCCCTGAATCCTAGGGGTAGGGCAGTTCTGAGCCAACGTGCCACCTAAAGAAAGAAAGCAGAGTTTTCAGCCTGGGAAGCAGGGCCTCAGGTAAGTCTGCCAACAGAGTGCCCTCCTTTATAGCCAGCTAAGAAATTCTGGCAAGGCTGAATCTACCCGCTTACAACGAAATATTTCACTTCAGAATAGGAGATTTTGCTACCAAACACCAGGAGCCCCTTTCCCTCAAAATGCTGTTACTGTGTAGACTAGGGAAGGACACCATGGTTCCCAGCTTAGAACGGCTCTTTTCACTGTTGGTTTCCCCCATGAAAGAGTCAGACGTGCTGATCTCAACGAATCGGGCTGCACATCCCTGAATCCTAGGGGTAGGGCAGTTCTGAGCCAATGTGCCACCTAAGGAAAGAAAGCAGAGTTTTCACCCTGGGAAGCAGGGCCTCAGGTAAGTCTGCCAACAGAGTGCCCTCCTTTATAGCCAGCTTAGAAATTCTGGCAAGGCTGAATCTACCCGCTTACAACGAAATGTTTCACTTTAGAAAAGGAGATTATGCTACCAAAGGCCAGCAGCCCCTCTCCTTCAGAATCCTGTTTCTCTTTAGACTAGGGAAAGACAGCATGGTCCCCAGCTTACAACGGCTCTTTTCCCAGTTGGGTTCCTCCATAAAAGAGCCAGAAGGGCTGATCTCAAGTAATCGGGCTGCACATCCGTGAACCCTTGGGGTAGGGCAGTTCTGAGCCAAAGTGCCACCTAAGGAAAGAAAGCAGAGTTTTCAGCCTGGGAAGCAGGGCCTCAAGTAAGACTGCCAACAGAGTGCCCTCCTTTATAGCCAGCTGAGAAAATGAGGAAAGGCTGAATCTACCCGCTTACAGCGAAATATTTCTCTTCAGAATAGCAGATGTTTCTACCAAAGGCCAGCAGCTCCTCTCCCTCAGAGTGCTGTTTCTGTGTACACTACGGAAACACACTATGGTCCCCAGCTTAGAACGGGTCTTTTCCCAGTTGCTTTCCTCCATGAAAGAGTCAGAAAGTCTGATCTCAAAAAATTGGCATGCACATCCCTCAATCCTTGGGGTAGGGGAGTTCTGAGCCAATGTGCCACCTAAGGAATGAAAGCAAAATTTTCAGCCTGGGAACCAGGGCCTCAAGTAAGTCTGCCAACAGAGTGCCCTCCTTTAGATCCAGCTGAGAAAATGTGGCCAGGCTGATCTACCCGCTTACAACGAAATATTTCACTTCAGAATAGGAGATTTTGCTACCAAACGCCAGCAGCCCCTTTCCCTCAAAGTGCTGTTTCTGTGTAGACTAGGGAAAGACACCATGGTTCCCAGCTAGCACGGCTGTTTTGACTGTTGGTTTCCTCCATGAAAGAGCCAGAAGTGCTGATCTCAACTAATCGGGCTGCACATCCCTATATCCTAGGGGTAGGGCAGTTCTGAGCCAACGTGCCACCTAAAGAAAGAAAGCAGAGTTTTCAGCCTGGGAAGCAGGGCCTTAGGTAACTCTGCCAACAGAATGCCCTCCTTTATAGCCAGCTGAGAAATTCTGGCAAGGCTGAATCTACCCACTTACAACGAAATGTTTCTCTTCAGAATAGCAGATGTTGCTACCAGACGCCAGCAGCTCCTCTCCCTCAGAGTGCTGTTTCTGTGTAGACTAGGGAAAGACACTATGGTCCACAGCTTAGAACGGGTCTTATCCCTGTTGGTTTCCTCCATGAAAGAGCCAGAAAGGCTGATCTCAACTAATTGGCCTGCACATCCCTGAATCCCTGGGGTAGGATAGTTCTGAGCCAAAGTGCCACCTAAGGAATGAAAGCAAAATTTTCAGCCTGGGAAGCAGGGCCTCAAGTAAGTCAGCCAACAGAGTGCCCTCCTTTAGAGCCAGCTGAGAAAATGTGGCCAGGCTGAATCTACCCGCTTACAACGAAATGTTTCACTTCAGAATAGGAGATTTTGCTACCAAACGCCAGGAGCCCCTTTCCCTCAAAGTGCTGTTTCTCTGTAGACTAGGGAAACACACCATGGTTCCCAGCTGAGAACGGCTCTTTTCACTGTGGGTTTCCTCCATGAAAGAGCCAGAAGTGCTGATCTCAACGAATCGGGCTGCACATCCCTGAATCCTAGGGGTAGGGCAGTTCTGAGCCAAAGTGCCACCTAAGGAAAGAAAGCAGAGTTTTCAGCCTGGGAAGCAGGGCCTCAAGTAAGTCTGCCAACAGAGTGCCCTCCTTTATAGCCAGCTGAGGAATTCTGGCAAGGCTGAATCTACCCGCTTACAACGAAATGTTTCACTTTAGAAAAGGAGATTATGCTACCAAACGCCAGCAGCCCCTCTCCTTCAGAATCCTGTTTCTCTTTAGACTAGGGAAAGACAGCATGGTCCCCAGCTTACAACGGCTCTTTTCCCAGTTGTGTTCCTCCATAAAAGAGCCAGAAGGGCTGATCTCAAGTAATCGAGCTGCACATCCGTGAACCCTTGGGGTAGGGCAGTTCTGAGCCAAAGTGCCACCTAAGGAAAGAAAGCAGAGTTTTCAGCCTGGGAAGCAGGGCCTCAAGTAAGTCTGCCATCAGAGTGCCCTCCTTTAGAGCCAGCTGAGAAAATGTGGCAAGGCTTAATATACCCGCTTACAACGAAATGTTTCACTTCAGATAAGGAGATTATGCTACCAAACGCCAGCAGCCCCTCTCCCTCAGAGTCCTGTTTCTGTGTAGACTAGGGAAAGACACCATGGTTCCCAGCTAGAACGGCTCTTTTACCAGTTGGTTTTATCCAAAAAAGAGCCAGAAGGGCTGATCTCAACTAATCGGGCTGCACATCCCTGAATCGTAGGGGTAGGGCAGTTCTGAGCCAATGTGCCACCTAAGGAAAGAAAGCAGAGTTTTCAGCCTGGGAAGCAGGGCCTCAAGTAAGTCTGCCAACAGAGTGCCCTCCTTTAGAGCCAGCTGAGAAATTCTGGCAAGGCTGAATCTACCCGCTTACAACGAAATGTTTCTCTTCAGAATAGCAGATGTTGCTACCAAACGCCAGCAGCTACTCTCCCTCAGAGTGCTGTTTCTGTGTACACTAGGAAAAGACACTATGGTCCGCAGCTTAGAACGGGTCTTTTCCCAGTTGGTTTCCTCCATGAAAGAGTCAGAATGGCTGATCTCAAAAAATCGGCTTGCACATCCCTGAATACTTGGGGTAGGGGAGTTCTGAACCAATGTGCCACCTAAGGAATGAAAGCAAAATTTTCAGCCTGGGAACCAGGGCCTCAAGTAAGTGTGCCAAAAGAGTGCCCTCTTTTAGAGCCAGCTGAGAAAATATGGCCAGGCTGAATCTTCCCGCTTACAACGAAATCTTTCACTTCAGAGTAGGAGATGTTGTTACCAAACTCCAGGAGCCCCTTTCCCTCAAAGTGCTGTTACTGGGTAGACTAGGGAAAGACACCATGGTCCCCAGCTTAGAATGGCTCTTTTCACTGTTGGTTTCCCCCATGAAAGAGCCAGACGTGCTGATCTCAAATAATCGGGCTGCACATCCCTGAATCCTAGGGGTAGGGCAGTTCTGAGCCAATGTGCCACCTAAGGAAAGAAAGCCGAGTTTTCAGCTTGGGAAGCAGGGCCTCAGGTAAGTCTGCCAACAGAATGCCCTCATTTATAGCCAGCTGAGGAATTCTGGCAAGGCTGAATCTACCCGCTTACAACGAAATGTTTCTCTTCAGAATAGCAGATGTTGCTACTAAACGCCACCAACTCCTCTCCCTGAGAATGCTGTTTCTGTGTACACTAGGGAAAGACACTATGGTCCACAGCTTAGAACGGGTCTTTTCCCAGTTGGTTTTATCCATGAAAGAGCCAGAAGGGCTGATCTCATGTAATCGGGCTGCACATCCGTGAACCCTTGGGGTAGGGCAGTTCTGAGCCAATGTGCCACCTAAGGAAAGAAAGCAGAGTTTTCAGCCTGGGAAGCAGGGCCTCAAGTAAGTTAGTCAACAGAGTGCCCTCCTTTATAGCCAGCTGAGAAAATGAGGAAAGGCTGAATCTACCCGCTTACAGCGAAATGTTTCTCTTCAGAATAGCAGATGTTTGTACTGAACGCCAGCAGCTCCTCTCCCTCAGAGTGCTGTTTCTGTGTACACTAGAGAAAGACACTATGGTCCCCAGCTTAGAACGGGTCTTTTCCCAGTTGGTTTCCTCCATGAAAGAGTCAGAAAGGCTGATCTCAAAAAATCGGCCTGCACATCCCTGAATCCTTGGGGTAGGGGAGTTCTGAGCCAATGTGCCACCTAAGGAAGGAAAGCAAAATTTTCAGCCTGGGAAGCAGGGGCTCAAGTAAGTCTGCCAACACAATGCCCTCCTTTAGAGCCAGCTGAGAAAATGTGGCCAGGCTGATCTACCCGCTTACAACGAAAACTTTCACTTCAGAATAGGAGATTTTGCTACCAAACGCCGGC
The DNA here is from genome assembly GCF_965194825.1 of Balaenoptera physalus. NCBI lineage: Eukaryota > Metazoa > Chordata > Mammalia > Artiodactyla > Balaenopteridae > Balaenoptera > Balaenoptera physalus. The sequence continues at coordinate 326,332 of NW_028125847.1, forward strand.
AGCCCCTTTCCCTCAAAGTGCTGTTTCTGTGTAGACTAGGGAAAGACACCATGGTTCCCAGCTAGAAAGGCTCTTTTGACTGTTGGTTTCCTCCATGAAAGAGCCAGAAGTGCTGATCTCAACTAATCGGGCTGCACATCCCTGAATCGTAGGGGTAGGGCAGTTCTGAGCCAATGTGCCACCTACGGAAAGAAAGCAGAGTTTTCAGCCTGGGAAGCAGGGCCTCAAGTAAGTCTGCCAACAGAGTGCCCTCCTTTATAGCCAGCTGAGAAATTCTGGCAAGGCTGAATCTACCCGCTTACAACGAAATGTTTCTCTTCAGAATAGCAGATGCTGCTACCAAACGCCAGCAGCTCCTCTCCCTCAGAGTGCTGTTTCTGTGTAGACTAGGGAAAGACACTATGGACCACAGCTTAGCACGGGTCTTATCCCAGTTGGTTTCCTCCATGAAAGAGCCAGAAAGGCTGATCTCAACTAATCGGCCTGCACATCCCTGAATCCCTGGGCTAGGGTAGTTCTGAGCCAATGTGCCACCTAAGGAATGAAAGCAAAATTTTCAGCCTGGGAAGCAGGGCCTCAAGTAAGTCAGCCAACAGAGTGCCCTCTTTTAGAGCCAGCTGAGAAAATGTGGCCAGGCTGAATCTACCCGCTTACAACAAAATGTTTCACTTCAGAATAGGAGATTTTGCTACCAAACGCCAGGAGCCCCTTTCCCTCAAAGTGCTGTTTCTCTGTAGACTAGGTAAACACACCATGGTTCCCAGCTTAGAACGGTTCTTTTCACTGTTGGTTTCCTCCCTGAAAGAGCCAGAAGTGCTGATCTCAACGAATCGGGCTGCACATCCCTGAATCCTAGGGGTAGGGCAGTTCTGAGCAAAAGTGCCACCTAAGGAAAGAAAGCAGACTTTTCAGCCTGGGAAGCAGGGCCTCAAGTAAGTCTTCCAACAGAGTGCCCTCCTTTGTAGCCAGCTGAGAAATTCTGGCAAGGCTGAATCTACCCCCTTACAATGAAATGTTTCACTTTAGAAAAGGAGACTATGCTACCAAACGCCAGCAGCCCCTCTCCTTCAGAATCCTGTTTCTCTTTAGACTAGGGAAAGACAGCATGGTCCCCAGCTTACAACGGCTCTTTTCCCAGTTGGTTTCCTCCATAACAGAGCCAGAAGGGCTGATCTCAAGTAATCGGGCTGCACATCCGTGAACCCTTGTGGTAGGGCAGTTCTGAGCCAATGTGCCACCTAAGGAAAGAAAGCAGAGTTTTCAGCCTGGGAAGCAGGGCCTAAAGTAAGTCAGCCAACAGAGTGTCCTCCTTTATAGCTAGCTGAGAAAATGAGGCAAGGCTGAATCTACCCGCTTACCACGAAATGTTTCTCTTCCGAATAGCAGATGTTGCTACCAAACGCCAGCAGCTCCTCTCCCTCAGAGTGCTGTTTCTGTGTAGACTAGGGAAAGACACTATGGTGCACAGCTTAGAACGTGTCTTTTCCCAGTTGGTTTCCTCCATGAAAGAGCCAGAAAGGCTGATCTCAACTAATCGGCCTGCACATCCCTGAATCCCTGGGGTAGGGTAGTTCTGAGCCAAAGTGCCACCTAAGGAATGAAAGCAAAATTTTCAGCCTGGGAAGCAGGGCCTCAGGTAAGTCTGCCAACAGAGTGCCCTCCTTTCGAGCCAGCTGAGAAAATGTGGCAAGGCTGAATCTACCCGCTTACAACGAAATGTTTCTCTTCAGATAAGGAGATTATTCTACCAAACCCCAGCAGAGCCACTCCCTCAGAGTCCTGTTTCTGTGTAGACTAGGGAAAGACAGCATTGTCCCCCGCTTACAACGGCTCTTTTACCAGTTGGTTTTATCCATGAAAGAGCCAGAATGGCTGATCTCTAGTAATCGGGCTGCACATCCGTGAACTCTTGGGGTAGGGCAGTTCTGAGCCAATGTGCCACCTAAGGAAAGAAAGGAGAGTTTTCAGCCTGGGAAGCAGGGCCTCAAGTAAGTCAGCCAACAGAGTGCCCTCCTTTATAGGCAGTTGAGAAAATGAGGCAAGGCTGAATCTACCCGCTTACAACGAAATGTTTCTCTTCCGAATAGCAGATGTTTCTACCAAATGCGAGCAACTCCTCTCCCTCAGAGTGCTGTTTCTGAGTACACTAGGGAAAGACACTATGGTCCGCAGCTTAGAACGGGTCTTTTCCCAGTTGGTTTCCTCCATGAAAGAGTCAGAAAGACTGATCTCAAAAAATCGGCCTGCACAACCCTGAATCCTTGGGGTAGGGAAGTTCTGAGCCAATGTGCCACCTAAGGAATGAGAGCAAAATTTTCAGCCTGGGAAGCAGGGCCTCAAGTAATTCCGCCAAGAGAGTGCCCTCTTTAAGAGCCAGCTGAGAAAATGTGGCCAGGCTGAATCTACCCACTTACAACGAAATGTTTCACTTCAGAATAGGAGATTTTGCTACCAAACGCCAGCAGCCCCTCTCCCTCAGAGTCCTGTTTCTGTGTAGACTAGGGAAAGACAGCATGGTCCCCAGCTTACAACGGCTCTTTTAACAGTTGGTTTTATCCATGAAAGAGCCAGATGGCTGATCTCAAGTAATCGTGCTGCATATCCGTGAACCCTTGGGGTAGGGCAGTTCTGAGCCAATGTGCCACCTAAGGAAAGAAAGCAGAGTTTTCAGCCTGGGAAGCAGGGCCTCAAGTAAGTCAGCCAACAGAGTGCCCTCCTTTATAGCCAGCTGAGAAAATGTGGCAAGGCTGAATATACCCGCTTACAACGAAATGTTTCTCTTCCGAATAGCAGATGTTTCTACCAAATGCGAGCAGCTCCTCTCCCTCAGAGTGCTGTTTCTGTGTACACTAGGGAAAGACACTATGGTCCGCAGCTTAGAACGGGTCTTTTCCCAGTTGGTTTCCTCCATGAAAGAGTCAGAAAGATTGATCTCAAAAAATCGGCCTGCACAACCCTGAATCCTTGGGGTAGGGAAGTTCTGAGCCAATGTGCCACCTAAGGAATAAGAGCAAAATTTTCAGCCTGGGAAGCAGGGCCTCAAGTAAGTCCGCCAAGAGAGTGCCCTCTTTAAGAGCCAGCTGAGAAAATGTGGCCAGGCTGAATCTACCCACTTACAACGAAATGTTTCACTTCAGAATAGGAGATTTTGCTACCAAACGCCAGCAGCCCCTCTCCCTCAGAGTCCTGTTTCTGTGTAGACTAGGGAAAGACAGCATGGTCCCCAGCTTACAACGGCTCTTTTAACAGTTGGTTTTATCCATGAAAGAGCCAGAATGGCTGATCTCAAGTAATCGTGCTGCATATCCGTGAACCCTTGGGGTAGGGCAGTTCTGAGCCAATGTGCCACCTAAGGAAAGAAAGCAGAGTTTTCAGCCTGGGAAGCAGGGCCTCAAGTAAGTCAGCCAACAGAGTGCCCTCCTTTATAGCCAGCTGAGAAAATGAGGCAAGGCTGTATCTACCCACTTACAACGAAATGTTTCTGTTCAGAATAGCAGATGTTGCTACCAAACGCCAGCAGCTCCTCTCCCTCAGAGTGCTGTTTCTGTGTAGACTAGGGAAAGACACTATGGTGCACAGCTTAGAACGTGTCTTGTCCCAGTTGGTTTCCTCCATGAAAGAGCCAGAAAGGCTGATCTCAACTAATCGGCCTGCACATCCCTGAATCCCTGGGGTAGGGTAGTTCTGAGCCAAAGTGCCACCTAAGGAATGAAAGCAAAATTTTCAGCCTGGGAAGCAGGGCCTCAGGTAAGTCTGCCAACAGAGTGCCCTCCTTTAGAGCCAGCTGAGAAAATGTGGCCAGGCTGATCTACCCGTTTACAACGAAAACAGCAGCCCCTCTCCCTCAGAGTCCTGTTTCTGTGTAGACTAGGGAAAGACACCATGGTTCCCAGCTAGAACGGCTCTTTTACCAGTTGGTTTTATCCAAGAAAGAGCCAGAAGGGCTGATCTCAACTAATCGGGCTGCACATCCCTGAATCCTAGGGGTAGGGCAGTTCTGAGCCAACGTGCCACCTAAGGAAAGAAAGCAGAGTTTTCAGCCTGGGAAGCAGGGCCTCAGGTAAGTCTGCCAACAGAGTGCCCTCCTTTATAGCCAGCTAAGAAATTCTGGCAAGGCTGAATCTACCCGCTTACAACGAAATATTTCACTTCAGAATAGGAGATTTTGCTACCAAACACCAGGAGCCCCTTTCCCTCAAAATGCTGTTACTGTGTAGACTAGGGAAAGACACCATGGTTCCCAGCTTAGAACGGCTCTTTTCACTGTTGGTTTCCCCCATGAAAGAGTCAGACGTGCTGATCTCAACGAATCGGGCTGCACATCCCTGAATCCTAGGGGTAGGGCAGTTCTGAGCCAATGTGCCACCTAAGGAAAGAAATCAGAGTTTTCACCCTGGGCAGCAGGGCCTCAGGTAAGTCTGCCAACAGAGTGCCCTCCTTTATAGCCACCTGAGAAATTCTGGCAAGGCTGAATCTACCCGCTTACAACGAAATGTTTCACTTTAGAAAAGGAGATTATGCTACCAAAGGCCAGCAGCCCCTCTCCTTCAGAATCCTGTTTCTCTGTAGACTAGGGAAACACACCATGGTTCCCAGCTTAGAACGGCTCTTTTCACTGTGGGTTTCCTCCATGAAAGAGCCAGAAGTGCTGATCTCAACGAATCGGGCTGCACATCCCTGAATCCTAGGGGTAGGGCAGTTCTGAGCCAAAGTGCCACCTAAGGAAAGAAAGCAGAGTTTTCAGCCTGGGAAGCAGGGCCTCAAGTAAGTCTGCCAACAGAGTGCCCTCCTTTATAGCCAGCTGAGGAATTCTGGCAAGGCTGAATCTACCCGCTTACAACGAAATGTTTCACTTTAGAAAAGGAGATTATGCTACCAAACGCCAGCAGCCCCTCTCCTTCAGAATCCTGTTTCTCTTTAGACTAGGGAAAGACAGCATGGTCCCCATCTTACAACGGCTCTTTTCCCAGTTGGGTTCCTCCATAAAAGAGCCAGAAGGGCTGATCTCAGGTAATCGAGCTGCACATCCGTGAACCCTTTGGGTAGGGCAGTTCTGAGCCAAAGTGCCACCTAAGGAAAGAAAGCAGAGTTTTCAGCCTGGGAAGCAGGGCCTCAAGTAAGTCTGCCATCAGAGTGCCCTCCTTTAGAGCCAGCTGAGAAAATGTGGCAAGGCTGAATATACCCGCTTACAACGAAATGTTTCACTTCAGATAAGGAGATTATGCTACCAAACGCCAGCAGCCCCTCTCCCTCAGAGTCCTGTTTCTGTGTAGACTAGGGAAAGACACCATGGTTCCCAGCTAGAACGGCTCTTTTACCAGTTGGTTTTATCCAAAAAAGAGCCAGAAGGGCTGATCTCAACTAATCGGGCTGCACATCCCTGAATCGTAGGGGTAGGGCAGTTCTGAGCCAATGTGCCACCTAAGGAAAGAAAGCAGAGTTTTCAGCCTGGGAAGCAGGGCCTCAAGTAAGTCTGCCAACAGAGTGCCCTCCTTTAGAGCCAGCTGAGAAATTCTGGCAAGGCTGAATCTACCCGCTTACAACGAAATGTTTCTCTTCAGAATAGCAGATGTTGCTACCAAACGCCAGCAGCTACTCTCCCTCAGAGTGCTGTTTCTGTGTACACTAGGAAAAGACACTATGGTCCGCAGCTTAGAACGGGTCTTTTCCCAGTTGGTTTTATCCGTGAAAGAGCCAGAAGGGCTGATCTCATGTAATCGGGCTGCACATCCGTGAACCCTTGGGGTAGGGCAGTTCTGAGCCAATGTGCCACCTAAGGAAAGAAAGCAGAGTTCTCAGCCTGGGAAGCAGGGCCTCAAGTAAGTTAGACAACAGAGTGCCCTCCTTTATAGCCAGCTGAGAAAATGAGGAAAGGCTGAATCTACCCGCTTACAGCGAAGTGTTTCTCTTCAGAATAGCAGATGTTTCTACTGAACGCCAGCAGCTCCTCTCCCTCAGAGTGCTGTTTCTGTGTACACTAGAGAAAGACACTATGGTCCCCAGCTTAGAACGGGTCTTTTCCCAGTTGGTTTCCTCCATGAAAGAGTCAGAAAGGCTGATCTCAAAAAATCGGCCTGCACATCCCTGAATCCTTGGGGTAGGGGAGTTCTGAGCCAAAGTGCCACCTAAGGAAAGAAAGCAGAGTTTTCAGCCTGGGAAGCAGGGCCTCAAGTAAGTCTGCCAACAGAGTGCCCTCCTTTATAGCCAGCTGAGGAATTCTGGCAAGGCTGAATCTACCCACTTACAACGAAATGTTTCACTTTAGAAAAGGAGATTATGCTACCAAACGCCAGCAGCCCCTCTCCTTCAGAATCCTGTTTCTCTTTAGACTAGGGAAAGACAGCATGGTCCCCAGCTTACAACGGCTCTTTTCCCAGTTGGGTTCCTCCATAAAAGAGCCAGAAGGGCTGATCTCAAGTAATCGGGCTGCACATCCGTGAACCCTTGGGGTAGGGCAGTTCTGAGCCAATGTGCCACCTACGGAAAGAAAGCAGAGTTTTCAGCCTGGGAAGCAGGGCCTCAAGGAAGTCTGCCAACAGAGTGCCCTCCTTTATAGCCAGCTGAGAAATTCTGGCAAGGCTGAATCTACCCGCTTACAACGAAATGTTTCTCTTCAGAATAGCAGATGCTGCTACCAAACGCCAGCAGCTCCTCTCCCTCAGAGTGCTGTTTCTGTGTAGACTAGGGAAAGACACTATGGACCACAGCTTAGCACGGGTCTTATCCCAGTTGGTTTCCTCCATGAAAGAGCCAGAAAGGCTGATCTCAACTAATCGGCCTGCACATCCCTGAATCCCTGGGGTAGGGTAGTTCTGAGCCAATGTGCCACCTAAGGAATGAAAGCAAAATTTTCAGCCTGGGAAGCAGGGCCTCAAGTAAGTCAGCCAACAGAGTGCCCTCTTTTAGAGCCAGCTGAGAAAATGTGGCCAGGCTGAATCTACCCCCTTACAATGAAATGTTTCACTTTAGAAAAGGAGACTATGCTACCAAACGCCAGCAGCCCCTCTCCTTCAGAATCCTGTTTCTCTTTAGACTAGGGAAAGACAGCATGGTCCCCAGCTTACAACGGCTCTTTTCCCAGTTGGGTTCCTCCATAAAAGAGCCAGAAGGGCTGATCTCAAGTAATCGGGCTGCACATCCGTGAACCCTTGGGGTAGGGCAGTTCTGAGCCAAAATGCCACCTAAGGAAAGAAAGCAGAGTTTTCAGCCTGGGAAGCAGGGCCTCAAGTAAGTCTGCCATCAGAGTGCCCTCCTTTAGAGCCAGCTGAGAAAATGTGGCAAGGCTGAATATACCCGCTTACAACGAAATGTTTCACTTCAGATAAGGAGATTATGCTACCAAACGCCAGCAGCCCCTCTCCCTCAGAGTCCTGTTTCTGTGTAGACTAGGGAAAGACACCATGGTTCCCAGCTAGAACGGCTCTTTTACCAGTTGGTTTTATCCAAAAAAGAGCCAGAAGGGCTGATCTCAACTCATCGGGCTGCACATCCCTGAATCGTAGGAGTAGGGCAGTTCTGAGCCAATGTGCCACCTAAGGAAAGAAAGCAGAGTTTTCAGCCTGGGAAGCAGGGCCTCAAGTAAGTCTGCCAACAGAGTGCCCTCCTTTAGAGCCAGCTGAGAAAATGTGGCCAGGCTGATCTACCCGTTTACAATGAAAACAGCAGCCCCTCTCCCTCAGAGTCCTGTTTCTGTGTAGACTAGGGAAAGACACCATGGTTCCCAGCTAGAACGGCTCTTTTACCAGTTGGTTTTATCCAAGAAAGAGCCAGAAGGGCTGATCTCAACTAATCGGGCTGCACAACCCTGAATCGTAGGGGTAGGGCAGTTCTGAGCCAATGTGCCACCTAAGGAAAGAAAGCAGAGTTTTCAGCCTGGGAAGCAGGGCCTCAAGTAAGTCTGCCAACAGAGTGCCCTCCTTTAGAGCCAGCTGAGAAATTCTGGCAAGGCTGAATCTACCCGCTTACAACGAAATGTTTCTCTTCAGAATAGCAAATGTTGCTACCAAACGCCAGCAGCTACTCTCCCTCAGAGTGCTGTTTCTGTGTACACTAGGAAAAGACACTATGGTCCACAGCTTAGAACGGGTCTTTTCCCAGTTGGTTTCCTCAATGAAAGACTCAGAATGGCTGATCTCAAAAAATCGTCCTGCACATCCCTGAATACTTGGGGTAGGGGAGTTCTGAACCAATGTGCCACCTAAGGAATGAAAGCAAAATTTTCAGACTGGGAAGCAGGGCCTCAAGTAAGTCAGCCAACAGAGTGCCCTCTTGTAGAGACAGCTGAGAAAATGCGGCCAGGCTGAATCTACCCACTTACAACGAAATGTTTCACTTCAGAATAGGAGATTTTGCTACCAAACACCAGGAGCCCCTTTCCCTCAAAGTGCTGTTTCTCTGTAGACTAGGGAAACACACCATGGTTCCCAGCTTAGAATGGATCTTTTCACTGTTGGTTTCCTCCATGAAAGAACCAGAAGTGCTGATCTCAACGAATCGGGCTGCACATCCCTGAATCCTAGGGGTAGGGTAGTTCTGAGCCAAAATGCCACCTAAGGAATGAAAGCAAAGTTTTCAGTCTGGGAAGCAGGGCCTCATTAAGTCTGCCAACAGAGTGCCCTCCTTTAGAGCCAGCAGAGATAATGTGGCAAGGCTGAATCTACCCGCTTACAACGAAATGTTTCACTTCAGAAAAGGAGATTATGCTACCAAACACCAGCAGCCCCTCTCCCTCAGAGTCCTGTTTCTGTGTAGACAAGGGAAAGACAGCATGGTCCCCAGCTTACAACGGCTCTTTTCCCAGTTGGTTTTATCCATGAAAGAGCCAGAAGGGCTGATCTCAAGTAATCGGGCTGCACTTTCGTGAACAATTGGGGTAGGGTAGTTCTGAGCCAATGTGCCACCTAAGGAAAGAAAACAGAGTTTTCAGCCTGGGAAGCAGGGCCTCAAGTAAGTCAGCCAACAGAGTGCGCTCCTTTATAGCCAGCTGAGAAAATGAGGCAAGGCTGAATCTACCCGCTTACAAAGAAATGATACTCTTCATAATAGCAGATGTTTCTACCAAACGCCAGGAGGTCCTCTCCCTCAGAGTGCTGTTTCTGTGTAGACTAGGGAAAGACACTATGGTCCCCAGCTTAGAACGGGTCTCTTCCCAGTTGCTTTCCTCCATGAAAGAGTCAGAAAGGCTGATCTCAAAAAATCGGCCTGCACATCCCTGAATCCTTGGGGTAGGGGAGTTCTGAGCCAATGTGCCACCTAAGGAATGAAAGCAAAATTTTCAGCCTGGGAAGCAGGGCCTCAAGTAAGTCTGCCAACAGAGTGCCCTCTTTTAGAGCCAGCTGAGAAAATGTGGCCAGGATGATCTACCCGCTTACAACGAAATGTTTCACTTCAGAATTGGAGATTTTGCTACCAAATGCAAGCACCCCCTTTCCCTCAAAGGGCTGTTTCTGTGTAGACTAGGGAAAGACACCATGGTCTCCAGCTTGGAACGGCTCTTTTCACAGCTGGTTTCCTCCATGACAGAGCCAGAGGTGCTGATCTGAACTAATGGGGATGCACATCCCTGAATCCTAGGGGTAGGGTAGTTCTGAGCCAAAGTGCCACCTAAGGAATAAGAGCAGAGTTTTCTGCCTGGGAAGCAGGGCCTCAAGTAAGTCTGCCAAGAGATTGCCCTCCTTTAGAGCCAGCTGAGAAAATGTGGCAAGGCTGAATCTACCCGCTTACAACGAAATGTTTCTCTTCAGATAAGGATATTTTGCTACCAAACGCCAGCAGAGCCACTCCCTCAGAGTGCTGTTTCTGTGTAGACTAGGGAAAGACAGCATGGTTCCCAGCTAGAACGGCTCTTTTACCAGTTGGTTTTATCCATGAAAGAGCCAGAAGGGCTGATCTCTAGTAAGCGGGCTGCACATTCGTGATCTCTTGGGGTAGGGCAGTTCTGAGAAAATGTGCCACGTAAGGAAAGAAAGCAGAGTTTTCAGCCTGGGAAGCAGGGCCTCAAGTAAGTCAGCCAACAGAGTGCCCTCCTTTATAGCCAGTTGAGAAAATGAGGCAAGGCTGAATCTACCCGCTTACAACGAAATGTTTCTCTTCCGAATAGCAGATGTTTCTACCAAATGCGAGCAGCTCCTCTCCCTCAGAGTGCTGTTTCTGTGTACACTACGGAAACACACTATGGTCCCCAGCGTAGAACGGGTCTTTTCCCAGTTGGTTTCCTCCATGAAAGAGTCAGAAAGGCTGATCTCAAAAAATCGGCCTGCACATCCCTGAATCCTTGGGGTAGGGGAGTTCTGAACCAATGTGCCACCTAAGGAATGAAAGCAAAATTTTCAGCCTGGGAACCAGGGCCTCAAGTAAGTCTGCCAAAAGAGTGCCGTCTTTTAGAGCCAGCTGAGAAAATATGGCCAGGCTGAATCTACCCGCTTACAACGAAATGTTTCAATTCAGAGTAGGAGATTTTGCTACCAAACACCAGGAGCCCCTTTCCCTCAAAATGCTGTTACTGTGCAGACTAGGGAAAGACACCATGGTTCCCAGCTTAGAACGGCTCTTTTCACTGTTGGTTTCCCCCATGAAAGAGTCAGACGTGCTGATCTCAACGAATCGGGCTGCACATCCCTGAATCCTAGGGGTAGGGCAGTTCTGAGCCAATGTGCCACCTAAGGAAAGAAATCAGAGTTTTCACCCTGGGAAGCAGGGCCTCAGGTAAGTCTGCCAACAGAGTGCCCTCCTTTATAGCCAGCTGAGAAATTCTGGCAAGGCTGAATCTACCCGCTTACAATGAAATGTTTCACTTTAGAAAAGGAGATTATGCTACCAAAGGCCAGCAGCCCCTCTCCTTCAGAATCCTGTTTCTCTTTAGACTAGGGAAAGACAGCATGGTCCCCAGCTTACAACGGCTCTTTTCCCAGTTGGGTTCCTCCATAAAAGAGCCAGAAGGGCTGATCTCAAGTAATCGGGCTGCACATCCGTGAACCCTTGGGGTAGGGCAGTTCTGAGCCAAAGTGCCACCTAAGGAAAGAAAGCAGAGTTTTCAGCCTGGGAAGCAGGGCCTCAAGTAAGTCTGCCAACAGAGTGCCCTCCTTTATAGCCAGCTGAGAAAATGAGGAAAGGCTGAATCTACCCGCTTACAGCGAAATATTTCTCTTCAGAATAGCAGATGTTTCTACTAAAGGCCAGCAGCTCCTCTCCCTCAGAGTGCTGTTTCTGTGTACACTACGGAAACACACTATGGTCCCCAGCTTAGAACGGGTCTTTTCCCAGTTGCTTTCCTCCATGAAAGAGTCAGAAAGTCTGATCTCAAAAAATTGGCATGCACATCCCTGAATCCTTGGGGTAGGGGATTTCTGAGCCAATGTGCCACCTAAGGAATGAAAGCAAAATTTTCAGCCTGGGAACCAGGGCCTCAAGTAAGTCTGCCAACAGAGTGCCCTCCTTTAGATCCAGCTGAGAAAATGTGGCCAGGCTGATCTACCCGCTTACAACGAAATATTTCACTTCAGAATAGGAGATTTTGCTACCAAACGCCAGCAGCCCCTTTCCCTCAAAGTGCTGTTTCTGTGTAGACTAGGGAAAGACACCATGGTTCCCAGCTAGCACGGCTGTTTTGACTGTTGGTTTCCCCCATGAAAGAGCCAGAAGTGCTGATCTCAACTAATCGGGCTGCACATCCCTATATCCTAGGGGTAGGGCAGTTCTGATCCAACATGCCACCTAAAGAAAGAAAGCAGAGTTTTCAGCCTGGGAAGCATGGCCTTAGGTAACTCTGCCAACAGAATGCCCTCCTTTATAGCCAGCTGAGAAATTCTGGCAAGGCTGAATCTACCCACTTACAACGAAATGTTTCTCTTCAGAATAGCAGATGTTGCTACCAGACGCCAGCAGCTCCTCTCCCTCAGAGTGCTGTTTCTGTGTAGACTAGGGAAAGACACTATGGTCCACAGCTTAGAACGGGTCTTATCCCTGTTGGTTTCCTCCATGAAAGAGCCAGAAAGGCTGATCTCAACTAATTGGCCTGCACATCCCTGAATCCCTGGGGTAGGATAGTTCTGAGCCAAAGTGCCACCTAAGGAATGAAAGCAAAATTTTCAGCCTGGGAAGCAGGGCCTCAAGTAAGTCAGCCAACAGAGTGCCCTCCTTTAGAGCCAGCTGAGAAAATGTGGCCAGGCTGAATCTACCCGCTTACAACGAAATGTTTCACTTCAGAATAGGAGATTTTGCTACCAAACGCCAGGAGCCCCTTTCCCTCAAAGTGCTGTTTCTCTGTAGACTAGGGAAACACACCATGGTTCCCAGCTTAGAACGGCTCTTTTCACTGTGGGTTTCCTCCATGAAAGAGCCAGAAGTGCTGATCTCAACGAATCGGGCTGCACATCCCTGAATCCTAGGGGTAGGGCAGTTCTGAGCCAAAGTGCCACCTAAGGAAAGAAAGCAGAGTTTTCAGCCTGGGAAGCAGGGCCTCAAGTAAGTCTGCCAACAGAGTGCCCTCCTTTATAGCCAGCTGAGGAATTCTGGCAAGGCTGAATCTACCCGCTTACAACGAAATGTTTCACTTTAGAAAAGGAGATTATGCTACCAAACGCCAGCAGCCCCTCTCCATCACAGTCCTGTTTCTGTGTAGACTAGGGAAAGACAGCATGGTCCCCAGCTTACAACGGCTCTTTTAACAGTTGGTTTTATCCATGAAAGAGCCAGAATGGCTGATCTCAAGTAATCGTGCTGCATATCCGTGAACCCTTGGGGTAGGGCAGTTCTTAGCCAATGTGCCACCTAAGGAAAGGAAGCAGAGTTTTCAGCCTGGGAAGCAGGGCCTAAAGTAAGTCAGCCAACAGAGTGCCCTCCTTTATAGCTAGCTGAGAAAATGAGGCAAGGCTGAATCTACCCGCTTACAACGAAATGTTTCTCTTCCGAATAGCAGATTTTTCTACCAAATGCCAGCAGCTCCTCTCCCTCAGAGTGCTGTTTCTGTGTACACTAGGAAAAGACACTATGGTCCACAGCTTAGAACGGGTCTTTTCCCAGTTGGTTTCCTCCATGAAAGAGTCAGAATGGCTGATCTCAAAAAATCGTCCTGCACATCCCTGAATACTTGGGGTAGGGGAGTTCTGAACCAATGTGCCACCTAAGGAATGAAAGCAAAATTTTCAGACTGGGAAGCAGGGCCTCAAGTAAGTCAGCCAACAGAGTGCCCTCTTGTAGAGACAGCTGAGAAAATGCGGCCAGGCTGAATCTACCCACTTACAACGAAATGTTTCACTTCAGAATAGGAGATTTTGCTACCAAACACCAGGAGCCCCTTTCCCTCAAAGTGCTGTTTCTCTGTAGACTAGGGAAACACACCATGGTTCCCCGCTTAGAATGGATCTTTTCACTGTTGGTTTCCTCCATGAAAGAACCAGAAGTGCTGATCTCAACGAATCGGGCTGCACATCCCTGAATCCTAGGGGTAGGGTAGTTCTGAGCCAAAATGCCACCTAAGGAATGAAAGCAAAGTTTTCAGTCTGGGAAGCAGGGCCTCATTAAGTCTGCCAACAGAGTGCCCTCCTTTAGAGCCAGCAGAGATAATGTGGCAAGGCTGAATCTACCCGCTTACAACGAAATGTTTCACTACAGAAAAGGAGATTATGCTACCAAACACCAGCAGCCCCTCTCCCTCAGAGTCCTGTTTCTGTGTAGACAAGGGAAAGACAGCATGGTCCCCAGATTACAACGGCTCTTTGCCCAGTTGGTTTTATCCATGAAAGAGCCAGAAGGGCTGATCTCAAGTAATCGGGCTGCACTTTCGTGAACAATTGGGGTAGGGTAGTTCTGAGACAATGTGCCACCTAAGGAAAGAAAACAGAGTTTTCAGCCTGGGAAGCAGGGCCTCAAGTAAGTCAGCCAACAGAGTGCGCTCCTTTATAGCCAGCTGAGAAAATGAGGCAAGGCTGAATCTACCCGCTTACAAAGAAATGATTCTCTTCATAATAGCAGATGTTTCTACCAAACGCCAGGAGGTCCTCTCCCTCAGAATGCTGTTTCTGTGTAGACTAGGGAAAGACACTATGGTCCCCAGCTTAGAACGGGTCTCTTCCCAGTTGCTTTCCTCCATGAAAGAGTCAGAAAGGCTGATCTCAAAAAATCGGCCTGCACATCCCTGAATCCTTGGGGTAGGGGAGTTCTGAGCCAATGTGCCACCTAAGGAATGAAAGCAAAATTTTCAGCCTGGGAAGCAGGGCCTCAAGTAAGTCTGCCAACAGAGTGCCCTCTTTAAGAGCCAGCTGAGACAATGTGGCCAGGCTGATCTACCCGCTTACAACGGAATGTTTCACTTCAGAATTGGAGATTTTGCTACCAAATGCAAGCACCCCCTTTCCCTCAAAGGGCTGTTTCTGTGTAGACTAGGGAAAGACACCATGGTCTCCAGCTTAGAACGGCTCTTTTCACAGCTGGTTTCCTCCATGACAGAGCCAGAGGTGCTGATCTCAACGAATCGGGCTGCACATCCCTGAATCCTAGGGGTAGGGCAGTTCTGAGCCAAAGTGCCACCTAAGGAAAGAAAGCAGAGTTTTCAGCCTGGGAAGCAGGGCCTCAAGTAAGTCTGCCAACAGAGTGCCCTCCTTTATAGCCAGCTGAGGAATTCTGGCAAGGCTGAATCTACCCACTTACAACGAAATGTTTCACTTTAGAAAAGGAGATTATGCTACCAAACGCCAGCAGCCCCTCTCCTTCAGAATCCTGTTTCTCTTTAGACTAGGGAAAGACAGCATGGTCCCCAGCTTACAACGGCTCTTTTCCCAGTTGGGTTCCTCCATAAAAGAGCCAGAAGGGCTGATCTCAAGTAATCGGGCTGCACATCCGTGAACCCTTGGGGTAGGGCAGTTCTGAGCCAAAGTGCCACCTAAGGAAAGAAAGCAGAGTTTTTAGCCTGGGAAGCAGGGCCTCAAGTAAGTCTGCCATCAGAGTGCCCTCCTTTAGAGCCAGCTGAGAAAATGTGGCAAGGCTGAATCTACCCGCTTACAACGAAATGTTTCTCTTCAGATAAGGATATTTTGCTACCAAACGCCAGCAGAGCCACTCCCTCAGAGTGCTGTTTCTGTGTAGACTAGGGAAAGACAGCATGGTTCCCAGCTAGAACGGCTCTTTTACCAGTTGGTTTTATCCATGAAAGAGCCAGAAGGGCTGATCTCTAGTAAGCGGGCTGCACATTCGTGATCTCTTGGGGTAGGGCAGTTCTGAGAAAATGTGCCACGTAAGGAAAGAAAGCAGAGTTTTCAGCCTGGGAAGCAGGGCCTCAAGTAAGTCAGCCAACAGAGTGCCCTCCTTTATAGCCAGTTGAGAAAATGAGGCAAGGCTGAATCTACCCGCATACAACGAAATGTTTCTATTCCGAATAGCAGATGTTTCTACCAAATGCGAGCAGCTCCTCTCCCTCAGAGTGCTGTTTCTGTGTACACTACGGAAACACACTATGGTCCCCAGCGTAGAACGGGTCTTTTCCCAGTTGGTTTCCTCCATGAAAGAGTCAGAAAGGCTGATCTCAAAAAATCGGCCTGCACATCCCTGAATCCTTGGGGTAGGGGAGTTCTGAACCAATGTGCCACCTAAGGAATGAAAGCAAAATTTTCAGCCTGGGAACCAGGGCCTCAAGTAAGTCTGCCAACAGAGTGCCCTCCTTTAGATCCAGCTGAGAAAATGTGGCCAGGCTTATCTACCCGCTTACAACGAAATATTTCACTTCAGAGTAGGAGATTTTGCTACCAAACGCCAGCAGCCCCTTTCCCTCAAAGTGCTGTTTCTGTGTAGACTAGGGAAAGACACCATGGTTCCCAGCTTAGAACGGCTCTTTTCACTGTTGGTTTCCCCCATGAAAGAGTCAGACGTGCTGATCTCAACGAATCGGGCTGCACATCCCTGAATCCTAGGGGTAGGGCAGTTCTGAGCCAATGTGCCACCTAAGGAAAGAAATCAGAGTTTTCACCCTGGGAAGCAGGGCCTCAGGTAAGTCTGCCAACAGAGTGCCCTCCTTTATAGCCAGCTGAGAAATTCTGGCAAGGCTGAATCTACCCGCTTACAACGAAATGTTTCACTTTAGAAAAGGAGATTATGCTACCAAAGGCCAGCAGCCCCTCTCCTTCAGAATCCTGTTTCTCTTTAGACTAGGGAAAGACAGCATGGTCCCCAGCTTACAACGGCTCTTTTCCCAGTTGGGTTCCTCCATAAAAGAGCCAGAAGGGCTGATCTCAAGTAATCGGGCTGCACATCCGTGAACCCTTGGGGTAGGGCAGTTCTGAGCCAAAGTGCCACCTAAGGAAAGAAAGCAGAGTTTTCAGCCTGGGAAGCAGGGCCTCAAGTAAGTCTGCCAACAGAGTGCCCTCCTTTATAGCCAGCTGAGAAAATGAGGAAAGGCTGAATCTACCCGCTTACAGCGAAATATTTCTCTTCAGAATAGCAGATGTTTCTACCAAAGGCCAGCAGCTCCTCTCCCTCAGAGTGCTGTTTCTGTGTACACTACGGAAACACACTATGGTCCCCAGCTTAGAACGGGTCTTTTCCCAGTTGCTTTCCTCCATGAAAGAGTCAGAAAGTCTGATCTCAAAAAATTGGCATGCACATCCCTGAATCCTTGGGGTAGGGCAGTTCTGAGCCAATGTGCCACCTAAGGAATGAAAGCAAAATTTTCAGCCTGGGAACCAGGGCCTCAAGTAAGTCTGCCAACAGAGTGCCCTCCTTTAGATCCAGCTGAGAAAATGTGGCCAGGCTGATCTACCCGCTTACAACGAAATATTTCACTTCAGAATAGGAGATTTTGCTACCAAACGCCAGCAGCCCCTTTCCCTCAAAGTGCTGTTTCTGTGTAGACTAGGGAAAGACACCATGGTTCCCAGCTAGCACGGCTGTTTTGACTGTTGGTTTCCTCCATGAAAGAGCCAGAAGTGCTGATCTCAACTAATCGGGCTGCACATCCCTATATCCTAGGGGTAGGGCAGTTCTGATCCAACATGCCACCTAAAGAAAGAAAGCAGAGTTTTCAGCCTGGGAAGCAGGGCCTTAGGTAACTCTGCCAACAGAATGCCCTCCTTTATAGCCAGCTGAGAAATTCTGGCAAGGCTGAATCTACCCACTTACAACGAAATGTTTCTCTTCAGAATAGCAGATGTTGCTACCAGACGCCAGCAGCTCCTCTCCCTCAGAGTGCTGTTTCTGTGTAGACTAGGGAAAGACACTATGGTCCACAGCTTAGAACGGGTCTTATCCCTGTTGGTTTCCTCCATGAAAGAGCCAGAAAGGCTGATCTCAACTAATTGGCCTGCACATCCCTGAATCCCTGGGGTAGGATAGTTCTGAGCCAAAGTGCCACCTAAGGAATGAAAGCAAAATTTTCAGCCTGGGAAGCAGGGCCTCAAGTAAGTCAGCCAACAGAGTGCCCTCCTTTAGAGCCAGCTGAGAAAATGTGGCCAGGCTGAATCTACCCGCTTACAACGAAATGTTTCACTTCAGAATAGGAGATTTTGCTACCAAAGGCCAGGAGCCCCTTTCCCTCAAAGTGCTGTTTCTCTGTAGACTAGGGAAACACACCATGGTTCCCAGCTTAGAACGGCTCTTTTCACTGTGGGTTTCCTCCATGAAAGAGCCAGAAGTGCTGATCTCAACGAATCGGGCTGCACATCCCTGAATCCTAGGGGTAGGGCAGTTCTGAGCCAAAGTGCCACCTAAGGAAAGAAAGCAGAGTTTTCAGCCTGGGAAGCAGGGCCTCAAGTAAGTCTGCCCACAGAGTGCCCTCCTTTATAGCCAGCTGAGGAATTCTGGCAAGGCTGAATCTACCCACTTACAACGAAATGTTTCACTTTAGAAAAGGAGATTATGCTACCAAACGCCAGCAGCCCCTCTCCTTCAGAATCCTGTTTCTCTTTAGACTAGGGAAAGACAGCATGGTCCCCAGCTTACAACGGCTCTTTTCCCAGTTGGGTTCCTCCATAAAAGAGCCAGAAGGGCTGATCTCAAGTAATCGGGCTGCACATCCGTGAACCCTTGGGGTAGGGCAGTTCTGAGCCAAAGTGCCACCTAAGGAAAGAAAGCAGAGTTTTCAGCCTGGGAAGCAGGGCCTCAAGTAAGTCTGCCATCAGAGTGCCCTCCTTTAGAGCCAGCTGAGAAAATGTGGCAAGGCTGAATCTACCCGCTTACAACGAAATGTTTCTCTTCAGATAAGGATATTTTGCTACCAAACGCCAGCAGAGCCACTCCCTCAGAGTGCTGTTTCTGTGTAGACTAGGGAAAGACAGCATGGTCCCCAGCTTACAACGGCTCTTTTACCAGTTGGTTTTATCCATGAAAGAGCCAGAAGGGCTGATCTCTAGTAAGCGGGCTGCACATTCGTGATCTCTTGGGGTAGGGCAGTTCTGAGCAAATGTGCCACGTAAGGAAAGAAAGCAGAGTTTTCAGCCTGGGAAGCAGGGCCTCAAGTAAGTCAGCCAACAGAGTGCCCTCCTTTATAGCCAGTTGAGAAAATGAGGCAAGGCTGAAATTACCCGCTTACAACGAAATGTTTCTCTTCCGAATAGCAGATGTTTCTACCAAAGGCGAGCAGCTCCTCTCCCTCAGAGTGCTGTTTCTGTGTACACTACGGAAACACACTATGGTCCCCAGCGTAGAACGGGTCTTTTCCCAGTTGGTTTCCTCCATGAAAGTGTCAGAAAGGCTGATCTCAAAAAATTGGCCTGCACATCCCTGAATCCTTGGGGTAGGGGAGTTCTGAACCAATGTGCCACCTAAGGAATGAAAGCAAAATTTTCATCCTGGGAACCAGGGCCTCAAGTAAGTGTGCCAAAAGAGTGCCGTCTTTTAGAGCCAGCTGAGAAACTATGGCCAGGCTGAATCTACCCGCTTACAACGAAAAGTTTCACTTCAGAGTAGGAGATTTTGCTACCAAACACCAGGAGCCCCTTTCCCTCAAAATGCTGTTACTGTGTAGACTAGGGAAAGACACCATGGTTCCCAGCTTAGAACGGCTCTTTTCACTGTTGGTTTCCCCCATGAAAGAGTCAGACGTGCTGATCTCAACGAATCGGGCTGCACATCCCTGAATCCTAGGGGTAGGGCAGTTCTGAGCCAATGTGCCACCTAAGGAAAGAAATCAGAGTTTTCACCCTGGGAAGCAGGGCCTCAGGTAAGTCTGCCAACAGAGTGCCCTCCTTTATAGCCAGCTGAGAAATTCTGGCAAGGCTGAATCTACCCGCTTACAACGAAATGTTTCACTTTAGAAAAGGAGATTATGCTACCAAAGGCCAGCAGCCCCTCTCCTTCAGAATCCTGTTTCTCTTTAGACTAGGGAAAGACAGCATGGTCCCCAGCTTACAACGGTTTTTTCCCAGTTGGTTTCCTCCATAAAAGAGCCAGAAGGGCTGATCTCAAGTAATCGGGCTGCACATCCGTGAACCCTTGGGGTAGGGCAGTTCTGAGCCAAAGTGCCACCTAAGGAAAGAAAGCAGAGTTTTCAGCCTGGGAAGCAGGGCCTCAAGTAAGTTAGACAACAGAGTGCCCTCCTTTATAGCCAGCTGAGAAAATGAGGAAAGGCTGAACCTACCCGCTTACAGCGAAATGTTTCTCTTCAGAATAGCAGATGTTTCTACTGAAGGCCAGCAGCTCCTCTCCCTCAGAGTGCTGTTTCTGTGTACACTAGAGAAAGACACTATGGTCCCCAGCTTAGAACGGGTCTTTTCCCAGTTGGTTTCCTCCATGAAAGAGTCAGAAAGGCTGATCTCAAAAAATCGGCCTGCACATCCCTGAATCCTTGGGGTAGGGGAGTTCTGAGCCAATGTGCCACCTAAGGAATGAAAGCAAAATTTTCAGCCTTGGAAGCAAGGGCTCAAGTAAGTCTGCCAACACAATGCCCTCCTTTAGAGCCAGCTGAGAAAATGTGGCCAGGCTGATCTACCCCCTTACAACGAAATGTTTCACTTCAGAATAGGACATTTTGCTACCAAACGCCGGCAGCCCCTTTCCCTCAAAGTGCTGTTTCTGTGTAGACTAGGGAGAGACACCATGGTTCCCAGCTAGAAAGGCTCTTTTGACTGTTGGTTTCCTCCATGAAAGAGCCAGAAGTGCTGATCTCAACTAATCGGGCTGCACATCCCTGAATCGTAGGGGTAGGGCAGTTCTGAGCCAATGTGCCACCTACGGAAAGAAAGCAGAGTTTTCAGCCTGGGAAGCAGGGCCTCAAGTAAGTCTGCCAACAGAGTGCCCTCCTTTATAGCCAGCTGAGAAATTCTGGCAAGGCTGAATCTACCCGCTTACAACGAAATGTTTCTCTTCAGAATAGCAGATGCTGCTACCAAACGCCAGCAGCTCCTCTCCCTCAGAGTGTTGTTTCTGTGTAGACTAGGGAAAGACACTATGGACCACAGCTTAGCACGGGTCTTATCCCAGTTGGTTTCCTCCATGAAAGAGCCAGAAAGGCTGATCTCAACTAATCGGCCTGCACATCCCTGAATCCCTGGGGTAGGGTAGTTCTGAGCCAATGTGCCACCTAAGGAATGAAAGCAAAATTTTCAGCCTGGGAAGCAGGGCCTCAAGTAAGTCAGCCAACAGAGTGCCATCTTTTAGAGCCAGCTGAGAAAATGTGGCCAGGCTGAATGTACCCGCTTACAACGAAATGTTTCACTTCAGAATAGGAGATTTTGCTACCAAACGCCAGGAGCCCCTTTCCCTCAAAGTGCTGTTTCTCTGTAGACTAGGGAAACACACCATGGTTCCCAGCTTAGAACGGTTCTTTTCACTGTTGGTTTCCTCCATGAAAGAGCCAGAAGTGCTTATCTCAACTAATCGGGCTGCACATCCCTGAATCGTAGGGGTAGGGCAGTTCTGAGCCAATGTGCCACCTACGGAAAGAAAGCAGAGTTTTCAGCCTGGGAAGCAGGGCCTCAAGTAAGTCTGCCATCAGAGTGCCCTCCTTTATAGCCAGCTGAGAAATTCTGGCAAGGCTGAATCTACCCGCTTACAACGAAATGTTTCTCTTCAGAATAGCAGATGCTGCTACCAAACGCCAGCAGCTCCTCTCCCTCAGAGTGCTGTTTCTGTGTAGACTAGGGAAAGACACTATGGACCACAGCTTAGAACGGGTCTTATCCCAGTTGGTTTCCTCCATGAAAGAGCCAGAAAGGCTGATCTCAACTAATCGGCCTGCACATCCCTGAATCCCTGGGGTAGGGTAGTTCTGAGCCAAAGTGCCACCTAAGGAATGAAAGCAAAATTTTCAGCCTGGGAAGCAGGGCCTCAAGTAAGTCAGCCAACAGAGTGCCCTCTTTTAGAGCCAGCTGAGAAAATGTGGCCAGGCTGAATCTACCCGCTTACAACGAAATGTTTCACTTCAGAATAGGAGATTTTGCTACCAAACGCCAGGAGCCCCTTTCCCTCAAAGTGCTGTTTCTCTGTAGACTAGGGAAACACACCATGGTTCCCAGCTTAGAACGGTTCTTTTCACTGTTGGTTTCCTCCATGAAAGAGCCAGAAGTGCTGATCTCAACGAATCGGGCTGCACATCCCTGAATCCTAGGGGTAGGGCAGTTCTGAGCCAAAGTGCCACCTAAGGAAAGAAAGCAGACTTTTCAGCCTGGGAAGCAGGGCCTCAAGTAAGTCTTCCAACAGAGTGCCCTCCTTTGTAGCCAGCTGAGAAATTCTGGCAAAGCTGAATCTACCCCCTTACAATGAAATGTTTCACTTTAGAAAAGGAGACTATGCTACCAAACGCCAGCAGCCCCTCTCCTTCAGAATCCTGTTTCTCTTTAGACTAGGGAAAGACAGCATGGTCCCCAGCTTACAACGGCTCTTTTCCCAGTTGGTTTCCTCCATAACAGAGCCAGAAGGGCTGATCTCAAGTAATCGGGCTGCACATCCGTGAACCCTTGCGGTAGGGCAGTTCTGAGCCAATGTGCCACCTAAGGAAAGAAAGCAGAGTTTTCAGCCTGGGAAGCAGGGCCTAAAGTAAGTCAGCCAACAGAGTGCCCTCCTTTATAGCTAGCTGAGAAAATGAGGCAAGGCTGAATCTACCCGCTTACCACGAAATGTTTCTCTTCCGAATAGCAGATGTTGCTACCAAACGCCAGCAGCTCCTCTCCCTCAGAGTGCTGTTTCTGTGTAGACTAGGGAAAGACACTATGGTGCACAGCTTAGAACGTGTCTTTTCCCAGTTGGTTTCCTCCATGAAAGAGCCAGAAAGGCTGATCTCAACTAATCGGCCTGCACATCCCTGAATCCCTGGGGTAGGGTAGTTCTGAGCCAAAGTGCCACCTAAGGAATGAAAGCAAAATATTCAGCCTGGGAAGCAGGGCCTCAAGTAAGTCTGCCAACAGAGTGCCCTCCTTTAGAGCCAGCTGAGA
Source organism: Balaenoptera physalus (assembly GCF_965194825.1). Classification (NCBI taxonomy): domain Eukaryota; kingdom Metazoa; phylum Chordata; class Mammalia; order Artiodactyla; family Balaenopteridae; genus Balaenoptera; species Balaenoptera physalus. The sequence goes on from NW_028125847.1 coordinate 348,684, forward strand.
AAATGTGGCTAGGCTGATCTACCCGCTTACAACGAAATGTTTCACTTCAGAATAGGAGATTTTGCTACCAAACGCAAGCAGCCCCTTTCCCTCAAAGGGCTGTTTCTGGGTAGACTAGGGAAGGACACCATGGTTTCCAGCTTAGAACGGCTCTTTTCACTGTTTGTTTCCTCCATGAAAGAGCCAGAAGTGCTGATCTCAACTAATGGGGCTGCACATCCCTGAATCCTAGGGGTAGGGTAGTTCTGAGCCAAAGTGCCACCTAAGGAATGACAGCCGAGTTTTCAGCCTGGGAAGCAGGGCCTCAAGTAAGTCTGCCAACAGAGTGCCCTCCTTTCGAGCCAGCTGAGAAAATGTGGCAAGGCTGAATCTACCCGCTTACAACGAAATGTTTCTCTTCAGATAAGGAGATTATTCTACCAAACGCCAGCAGAGCCACTCCCTCAGAGTCCTGTTTCTGTGTAGACTAGGGAAAGACAGCATTGTCCCCTGCTTACAACGGCTCTTTTCCCAGTTGGTTTTATCCATGAAAGAGCCAGAAAGGCTGATCTCTAGTAATCGGGCTGCACATCCGTGAACTCTTGGGGTAGGGCAGTTCTGAGCCAATGTGCCACCTAAGGAAAGAAAGGAGAGTTTTCAGCCTGGTAAGCAGGGCCTCAAGTAAGTCAGCCAACAGAGTGCCCTCCTTTATAGGCAGTTGAGAAAATGAGGCAAGGCTGAATCTACCCGCTTACAACGAAATGTTTCTCTTCCGAATAGCAGATGTTTCTACCAAATGCGAGCAACTCCTCTCCCTCAGAGTGCTGTTTCTGTGTACACTAGGGAAAGACACTATGGTCCGCAGCTTAGAACGGGTCTTTTCCCAGTTGGTTTCCTCCATGAAAGAGTCAGAAAGGCTGATCTCAAAAAATCGGCCTGCACATCCCTGAATCCTAGGGGTAGGGGAGTTTTGAGCCAATGTGCCACCTAAGGAATGAAAGCAAAATTTTTAGCTTGGGAAGCAGGGCCTCAAGTAAGTCCGCCAAGAGAGTGCCCTCTTTAAGAGCCAGCTGAGAAAATGTGGCCAGGCTGAATCTACCCACTTACAACGAAATGTTTCACTTCAGAATAGGAGATTTTGCTACCAAACGCCAGCAGCCCCTCTCCCTCAGAGTCCTGTTTCTGTGTAGACTAGGGAAAGACAGCATGGTCCCCAGCTTACAACGGCTCTTTTAACAGTTGGTTTTATCCATGAAAGAGCCAGAATGGCTGATCTCAAGTAATCGTGCTGCATATCCGTGAACCCTTGGGGTAGGGCAGTTCTGAGCCAATGTGCCACCTAAGGAAAGAAAGCAGAGTTTTCAGCCTGGGAAGCAGGGCCTCAAGTAAGTCAGCCAACAGAGTGCCCTCCTTTATAGCCAGCTGAGAAAATGAGGCAAGGCTGTATCTACCCACTTACAACGAAATGTTTCTGTTCAGAATAGCAGATGTTGCTACCAAACGCCAGCAGCTCCTCTCCCTCAGAGTGCTGTTTCTGTGTAGACTAGGGAAAGACACTATGGTGCACAGCTTAGAACGTGTCTTTTCCCAGTTGGTTTCCTCCATGAAAGAGCCAGAAAGGCTGATCTCAACTAATCGGCTTGCACATCCCTGAATCCCTGGGGTAGGGTAGTTCTGAGCCAAAGTGCCACCTAAGGAATGAAAGCAAAATTTTCAGCCTGGGAAGCAGGGCCTCAGGTAAGTCTGCCAACAGAGTGCCCTCCTTTAGAGCCAGCTGAGAAAATGTGGCCAGGCTGATCTACCCGTTTACAACGAAAACAGCAGCCCCTCTCCCTCAGAGTCCTGTTTCTGTGTAGACTAGGGAAAGACACCATGGTTCCCAGCTAGAACGGCCCTTTTACCAGTTGGTTTTATCCAAGAAAGAGCCAGAAGGGCTGATCTCAACTAATCGGGCTGCACATCCCTGAATCGTAGGGGTAGGGCAGTTCTGAGCCAATGTGCCACCTAAGGAAAGAAAGCAGAGTTTTCAGCCTGGGAAGCAGGGCCTCAAGGAAGTCTGCCAACAGAGTGCCCTCCTTTAGAGCCAGCTGAGAAATTCTGGCAACGCTGAATCTACCCGCTTACAACGAAATGTTTCTCTTCAGAATAGCAGATGTTGCTACCAGACGCCAGCAGCTACTCTCCCTCAGAGTGCTGTTTCTGTGTACACTAGGAAAAGACACTATGGTCCACAGCTTAGAACGGGTCTTATCCCTGTTGGTTTCCTCCATGAAAGAACCAGAAAGGCTGATCTCAACTAATTGGCCTGCACATCCCTGAATCCCTGGGGTAGGATACTTCTGAGCCAAAGTGCCACCTAAGGAATGAAAGCAAAATTTTCAGCCTGGGAAGCAGGGCCTCAAGTAAGTTAGCCAACAGAGTGCCCTCCTTTAGAGCCAGCTGAGAAAATGTGGCCAGGCGGAATCTACCCGCTTACAACGAAATGTTTCACTTCAGAATAGGAGATTTTGCTACCAAACGCCAGGAGCCCCTTTCCCTCAAAGTGCTGTTTCTCTGTAGACTAGGGAAACACACCATGGTTCCCAGCTTAGAACGGCTCTTTTCACTGTGGGTTTCCTCCATGAAAGAGCCAGAAGTGCTGATCTCAACTAATCGTGCAGCACATCCCTGAATCCTAGGGGTAGGGCAGTTCTGAGCCAAAGTGCCACCTAAGGAAAGAAAGCAGAGTTTTCAGCCTGGGAAGCAGGGCCTCAAGTAAGTCTGCCAACAGAGTGCCCTCCTTTATAGCCAGCTGAGGAATTCTGGCAAGGCTGAATCTACCCGCTTACAACGAAATGTTTCACTTTAGAAAAGGAGATTATGCTACCAAACGCCAGCAGCCCCTCTCCTTCAGAATCCTGTTTCTCTTTAGACTAGGGAAAGACAGCATGGTCCCCAGCTTACAACGGCTCTTTTCCCAGTTGGGTTCCTCCATAAAAGAGCCAGAAGGGCTGATCTCAAGTAATCGAGCTGCACATCCGTGAACCCTTGGGGTAGGGCAGTTCTGAGCCAAAGTGCCACCTAAGGAAAGAAAGCAGAGTTTTCAGCCTGGGAAGCAGGGCCTCAAGTAAGTCTGCCATCAGAGTGCCCTCCTTTAGAGCCAGCTGAGAAAATGTGGCAAGGCTTAATATACCCGCTTACAACGAAATGTTTCACTTCAGATAAGGAGATTATGCTACCAAACGCCAGCAGCCCCTCTCCCTCAGAGTCCTGTTTCTGTGTAGACTAGGGAAAGACACCATGGTTCCCAGCTAGAACGGCTCTTTTACCAGTTGGTTTTATCCAAAAAAGAGCCAGAAGGGCTGATCTCAACTAATCGGGCTGCACATCCCTGAATCGTAGGGGTAGGGCAGTTCTGAGCCAATGTGCCACCTAAGGAAAGAAAGCAGAATTTTCAGCCTGGGAAGCAGGGCCTCAAGTAAGTCTGCCAACAGAGTGCCCTCCTTTAGAGCCAGCTGAGAAATTCTGGCAAGGCTGAATCTACCCGCTTACAACGAAATGTTTCTCTTCAGAATAGCAGATGTTGCTAGCAAACGCCAGCAGCTACTATCCCTCAGAGTGCTGTTTCTGTGTACACTAGGAAAAGACACTATGGTCCGCAGCTTAGAATGGGTCTTTTCCCAGTTGGTTTCCTCCATGAAAGAGTCAGAATGGCTGATCTCAAAAAATCGGCCTGCACATCCCTGAATACTTGGGGTAGGGGAGTTCTGAACCAATGTGCCACCTAAGGAATGAAAGCAAAATTTTCAGCCAGGGAACCAGGGCCTCAAGTAAGTCTGCCAAAAGAGTGCCCTCTTTTAGAGCCAGCTGAGAAAATATGGCCAGGCTGAATCTTCCCGCTTACAACGAAATCTTTCACTTCAGAGTAGGAGATTTTGTTACCAAACTCCAGGAGCCCCTTTCCCTCAAAGTGCTGTTACTGTGTAGACTAGGGAAAGACACCATGGTCCCCAGCTTAGAACGGCTCTTTTCACTGTTGGTTTCCCCCATGAAAGAGCCAGACGTGCTGATCTCAAATAATCGGGCTGCACATCCCTGAATCCTAGGGGTAGGGCAGTTCTGAGCCAATGTGCCACCTAAGGAAAGAAAGCCGAGTTTTCAGCTTGGGAAGCAGGGCCTCAGGTAAGTCTGCCAACAGAATGCCCTCCTTTATAGCCAGCTGAGGAATTCTGGCAAGGCTGAATCTACCCGCTTACAACGAAATGTTTCTCTTCAGAATAGCAGATGTTGCTACTAAACGCCACCAACTCCTCTCCCTGAGAATGCTGTTTCTGTGTACACTAGGGAAAGACACTATGGTCCACAGCTTAGAACGGGTCTTTTCCCAGTTGGTTTTATCCATGAAAGAGCCAGAAGGGCTGATCTCATGTAATCGGGCTGCACATCCGTGAACCCTTGGGGTAGGGCAGTTCTGAGCCAATGTACCACCTAAGGAAAGAAAGCAGAGTTTTCAGCCTGGGAAGCAGGGCCTCAAGTAAGTTAGACAACAGAGTGCCCTCCTTTATAGCCAGCTGAGAAAATGAGGAAAGGCTGAATCTACCCGCTTACAGCGAAATGTTTCTCTTCAGAATAGCAGATGTTTCTACTGAACGCCAGCAGCTCCTCTCCCTCAGAGTGCTGTTTCTGTGTACACTAGAGAAAGACACTATGGTCCCCAGCTTAGAACGGGTCTTTTCCCAGTTGGTTTCCTCCATGAAAGAGTCAGAAAGGCTGATCTCAAAAAATCGGCCTGCACATCCCTGAATCCTTGGGGTAGGGGAGTTCTGAGCCAATGTGCCACCTAAGGAATGAAAGCAAAATTTTCAGCCTGGGAAGCAGGGGCTCAAGTAAATCTGCCAACACAATGCCCTCCTTTAGAGCCAGCTGAGAAAATGTGGCCAGGCTGATCTACCCGCTTACAACGAAATGTTTCACTTCAGAATAGGAGATTTTGCTACCAAACGCCGGCAGCCCCTTTCCCTCAAAGTGCTGTTTCTGTGTAGACTAGGGAAAGACACCATGGTTCCCAGCTAGAAAGGCTCTTTTGACTGTTGGTGTCCTCCATGAAAGAGCCAGAAGTGCTGATCTCAACTAATCGGGCTGCACGTCCCTGAATCGTAGGGGTAGGGCAGTTCTGAGCCAATGTGCCACCTACGGAAAGAAAGCAGAGTTTTCAGCCTGGGAAGCAGGGCCTCAAGTAAGTCTGCCAACAGAGTGCCCTCCTTTATAGCCAGCTGAGAAATTCTGGCAAGGCTGAATCTACCCGCTTACAACGAAATGTTTCTCTTCAGAATAGCAGATGCTGCTACCAAACGCCAGCAGCTCCTCTCCCTCAGAGTGCTGTTTCTGTGTAGACTAGGGAAAGACACTATGGACCACAGCTTAGCACGGGTGTTATCCCAGTTGGTTTCCTCCATGAAAGAGCCAGAAAGGCTGATCTCAACTAATCGGCCTGCACATCCCTGAATCCCTGGGGTAGGGTAGTTCTGAGCCAAAGTGCCACCTAAGGAATGAAAGCAAAATTTTCAGCCTGGGAAGCAGGGCCTCAAGTAAGTCAGCCAACAGAGTGCCCTCTTTTAGAGCCAGCTGAGAAAATGTGGCCAGGCTGAATCTACCCGCTTACAACGAAATGTTTCACTTCAGAATAGGAGATTTTGCTACCAAACGCCAGGAGCCCCTTTCCCTCAAAGTGCTGTTTCTCTGTAGACTAGGGAAACACACCATGGTTCCCAGCTTAGAACGGTTCTTTTCACTGTGGGTTTCCTCCATGAAAGAGCCAGAAGTGCTGATCTCAACGAATCGGGCTGCACATCCCTGAATCCTAGGGGTAGGGCAGTTCTGAGCCAAAGTGCCACCTAAGGAAAGAAAGCAGACTTTTCAGCCTGGGAAGCAGGGCCTCCAGTAAGTCTTCCAACAGAGTGCCCTCCTTTGTAGCCAGCTGAGGAATTCTGGCAAGGCTGAATCTACCCGCTTACAACGAAATGTTTCACTTTAGAAAAGGAGATTATGCTACCAAACGCCAGCAGCCCCTCTCCTTCAGAATCCTGTTTCTCTTTAGACTAGGGAAAGAGAGCATGGTCCCCAGCTTACAACGGCTCTTTTCCCAGTTGGGTTCCTCCATAAAAGAGCCAGAAGGGCTGATCTCAAGTAATCGGGCTGCACATCCGTGAACCCTTGGGGTAGGGCAGTTCTGAGCCAAAGTGCCACCTAAGGAAAGAAAGCAGAGTTTTCAGCCTGGGAAGCAGGGCCTCAAGTAAGTCTGCCATCAGAGTGCCCTCCTTTAGAGCCAGCTGAGAAAATGTGGCAAGGCTGAATATACCCGCTTACAACGAAATGTTTCACTTCAGATAAGGAGATTATGCTACCAAACGCCAGCAGCCCCTCTCCCTCAGAGTCCTGTTTCTGTGTAGACTAGGGAAAGACACCATGGTTCCCAGCTAGAACGGCTCTTTTACCAGTTGGTTTTATCCAAAAAAGAGCCAGAAGGGCTGATCTCAACTCATCGGGCTGCACATCCCTGAATCGTAGGGGTAGGGCAGTTCTGAGCCAATGTGCCACCTAAGGAAAGAAAGCACAGTTTTCAGCCTGGGAAGCAGGGCCTCAAGTAAGTCTGCCAACAGAGTGCCCTCCTTTAGAGCCAGCTGAGAAAATGTGGCCAGGCTGATCTACCCGTTTACAATGAAAACAGCAGCCCCTCTCCCTCAGAGTCCTGTTTCTGTGTAGACTAGGGAAAGACACCATGGTTCCCAGCTAGAACGGCTCTTTTACCAGTTGGTTTTATCCAAGAAAGAGCCAGAAGGGCTGATCTCAACTAATCGGGCTGCACATCCCTGAATCGTAGGGGTAGGGCAGTTCTGAGCCAATGTGCCACCTAAGGAAAGAAAGCAGAGTTTTCAGCCTGGGAAGCAGGGCCTCAAGGAAGTCTGCCAACAGAGTGCCCTCCTTTAGAGCCAGCTGAGAAATTCTGGCAACGCTGAATCTACCCGCTTACAACGAAATGTTTCTCTTCAGAATAGCAGATGTTGCTACCAGACGCCAGCAGCTACTCTCCCTCAGAGTGCTGTTTCTGTGTACACTAGGAAAAGACACTATGGTCCACAGCTTAGAACGGGTCTTATCCCTGTTGGTTTCCTCCATGAAAGAGCCAGAAAGGCTGATCTCAACTAATTGGCCTGCACATCCCTGAATCCCTGGGGTAGGATAGTTCTGAGCCAAAGTGCCACCTAAGGAATGAAAGCAAAATTTTCAGCCTGGGAAGCAGGGCCTCAAGTAAGTTAGCCAACAGAGTGCCCTCCTTTAGAGCCAGCTGAGAAAATGTGGCCAGGCTGAATCTACCCGCTTACAACGAAATGTTTCACTTCAGAATAGGAGATTTTGCTACCAAACGCCAGGAGCCCCTTTCCCTCAAAGTGCTGTTTCTCTGTAGACTAGGGAAACACACCATGGTTCCCAGCTTAGAACGGCTCTTTTCACTGTGGGTTTCCTCCATGAAAGAGCCAGAAGTGCTGATCTCAACGAATCGGGCTGCACATCCCTGAATCCTAGGGGTAGGGCAGTTCTGAGCCAAAGTGCCACCTAAGGAAAGAAAGCAGAGTTTTCAGCCTGGGAAGCAGGGCCTCAAGTAAGTCTGCCAACAGAGTGCCCTCCTTTATAGCCAGCTGAGGAATTCTGGCAAGGCTGAATCTACCCGCTTACAACGAAATGTTTCACTTTAGAAAAGGAGATTATGCTACCAAACGCCAGCAGCCCCTCTCCTTCAGAATCCTGTTTCTCTTTAGACTAGGGAAAGAGAGCATGGTCCCCAGCTTACAACGGCTCTTTTCCCAGTTGGGTTCCTCCATAAAAGAGCCAGAAGGGCTGATCTCAAGTAATCGGGCTGCACATCCGTGAACCCTTGGGGTAGGGCAGTTCTGAGCCAAAGTGCCACCTAAGGAAAGAAAGCAGAGTTTTCAGCCTGGGAAGCAGGGCCTCAAGTAAGTCTGCCATCAGAGTGCCCTCCTTTAGAGCCAGCTGAGAAAATGTGGCAAGGCTGAATATACCCGCTTACAACGAAATGTTTCACTTCAGATAAGGAGATTATGCTACCAAACGCCAGCAGCCCCTCTCCCTCAGAGTCCTGTTTCTGTGTAGACTAGGGAAAGACACCATGGTTCCCAGCTAGAACGGCTCTTTTACCAGTTGGTTTTATCCAAAAAAGAGCCAGAAGGGCTGATCTCAACTCATCGGGCTGCACATCCCTGAATCCCTGGGGTAGGGTAGTTCTGAGCCAAAGTGCCACCTAAGGAATGAAAGCAAAATTTTCAGCCTGGGAAGCAGGGCCTCAGGTAAGTCTGCCAACAGAGTGCCCTCCTTTAGAGCCAGCTGAGAAAATGTGGCCAGGCTGATCTACCCGTTTACAACGAAAACAGCAGCCCCTCTCCCTCAGAGTCCTGTTTCTGTGTAGACTAGGGAAAGACACCATGGTTCCCAGCTAGAACGGCCCTTTTACCAGTTGGTTTTATCCAAGAAAGAGCCAGAAGGGCTGATCTCAACTAATCGGGCTGCACATCCCTGAATCGTAGGGGTAGGGCAGTTCTGAGCCAATGTGCCACCTAAGGAAAGAAAGCAGAGTTTTCAGCCTGGGAACCAGGGCCTCAAGGAAGTCTGCCAACAGAGTGCCCTCCTTTAGAGCCAGCTGAGAAATTCTGGCAACGCTGAATCTACCCGCTTACAACGAAATGTTTCTCTTCAGAATAGCAGATGTTGCTACCAGACGCCAGCAGCTACTCTCCCTCAGAGTGCTGTTTCTGTGTACACTAGGAAAAGACACTATTGTCCACAGCTTAGAACGGGTCTTATCCCTGTTGGTTTCCTCCATGAAAGAGCCAGAAAGGCTGATCTCAACTAATTGGCCTGCACATCCCTGAATCCCTGGGGTAGGATACTTCTGAGCCAAAGTGCCACCTAAGGAATGAAAGCAAAATTTTCAGCCTGGGAAGCAGGGCCTCAAGTAAGTTAGCCAACAGAGTGCCCTCCTTTAGAGCCAGCTGAGAAAATGTGGCCAGGCGGAATCTACCCGCTTACAACGAAATGTTTCACTTCAGAATAGGAGATTTTGCTACCAAACGCCAGGAGCCCCTTTCCCTCAAAGTGCTGTTTCTCTGTAGACTAGGGAAACACACCATGGTTCCCAGCTTAGAACGGCTCTTTTCACTGTGGGTTTCCTCCATGAAAGAGCCAGAAGTGCTGATCTCAACTAATCGTGCAGCACATCCCTGAATCCTAGGGGTAGGGCAGTTCTGAGCCAAAGTGCCACCTAAGGAAAGAAAGCAGAGTTTTCAGCCTGGGAAGCAGGGCCTCAAGTAAGTCTGCCAACAGAGTGCCCTCCTTTATAGCCAGCTGAGGAATTCTGGCAAGGCTGAATCTACCCGCTTACAACGAAATGTTTCACTTTAGAAAAGGAGATTATGCTACCAAACGCCAGCAGCCCCTCTCCTTCAGAATCCTGTTTCTCTTTAGACTAGGGAAAGACAGCATGGTCCCCAGCTTACAACGGCTCTTTTCCCAGTTGGGTTCCTCCATAAAAGAGCCAGAAGGGCTGATCTCAAGTAATCGAGCTGCACATCCGTGAACCCTTGGGGTAGGGCAGTTCTGAGCCAAAGTGCCACCTAAGGAAAGAAAGCAGAGTTTTCAGCCTGGGAAGCAGGGCCTCAAGTAAGTCTGCCATCAGAGTGCCCTCCTTTAGAGCCAGCTGAGAAAATGTGGCAAGGCTTAATATACCCGCTTACAACGAAATGTTTCACTTCAGATAAGGAGATTATGCTACCAAACGCCAGCAGCCCCTCTCCCTCAGAGTCCTGTTTCTGTGTAGACTAGGGAAAGACACCATGGTTCCCAGCTAGAACGGCTCTTTTACCAGTTGGTTTTATCCAAAAAAGAGCCAGAAGGGCTGATCTCAACTAATCGGGCTGCACATCCCTGAATCGTAGGGGTAGGGCAGTTCTGAGCCAATGTGCCACCTAAGGAAAGAAAGCAGAATTTTCAGCCTGGGAAGCAGGGCCTCAAGTAAGTCTGCCAACAGAGTGCCCTCCTTTAGAGCCAGCTGAGAAATTCTGGCAAGGCTGAATCTACCCGCTTACAACGAAATGTTTCTCTTCAGAATAGCAGATGTTGCTAGCAAACGCCAGCAGCTACTATCCCTCAGAGTGCTGTTTCTGTGTACACTAGGAAAAGACACTATGGTCCGCAGCTTAGAATGGGTCTTTTCCCAGTTGGTTTCCTCCATGAAAGAGTCAGAATGGCTGATCTCAAAAAATCGGCCTGCACATCCCTGAATACTTGGGGTAGGGGAGTTCTGAACCAATGTGCCACCTAAGGAATGAAAGCAAAATTTTCAGCCAGGGAACCAGGGCCTCAAGTAAGTCTGCCAAAAGAGTGCCCTCTTTTAGAGCCAGCTGAGAAAATATGGCCAGGCTGAATCTTCCCGCTTACAACGAAATCTTTCACTTCAGAGTAGGAGATTTTGTTACCAAACTCCAGGAGCCCCTTTCCCTCAAAGTGCTGTTACTGTGTAGACTAGGGAAAGACACCATGGTCCCCAGCTTAGAACGGCTCTTTTCACTGTTGGTTTCCCCCATGAAAGAGCCAGACGTGCTGATCTCAAATAATCGGGCTGCACATCCCTGAATCCTAGGGGTAGGGCAGTTCTGAGCCAATGTGCCACCTAAGGAAAGAAAGCCGAGTTTTCAGCTTGGGAAGCAGGGCCTCAGGTAAGTCTGCCAACAGAATGCCCTCCTTTATAGCCAGCTGAGGAATTCTGGCAAGGCTGAATCTACCCGCTTACAACGAAATGTTTCTCTTCAGAATAGCAGATGTTGCTACTAAACGCCACCAACTCCTCTCCCTGAGAATGCTGTTTCTGTGTACACTAGGGAAAGACACTATGGTCCACAGCTTAGAACGGGTCTTTTCCCAGTTGGTTTTATCCATGAAAGAGCCAGAAGGGCTGATCTCATGTAATCGGGCTGCACATCCGTGAACCCTTGGGGTAGGGCAGTTCTGAGCCAATGTACCACCTAAGGAAAGAAAGCAGAGTTTTCAGCCTGGGAAGCAGGGCCTCAAGTAAGTTAGACAACAGAGTGCCCTCCTTTATAGCCAGCTGAGAAAATGAGGAAAGGCTGAATCTACCCGCTTACAGCGAAATGTTTCTCTTCAGAATAGCAGATGTTTCTACTGAACGCCAGCAGCTCCTCTCCCTCAGAGTGCTGTTTCTGTGTACACTAGAGAAAGACACTATGGTCCCCAGCTTAGAACGGGTCTTTTCCCAGTTGGTTTCCTCCATGAAAGAGTCAGAAAGGCTGATCTCAAAAAATCGGCCTGCACATCCCTGAATCCTTGGGGTAGGGGAGTTCTGAGCCAATGTGCCACCTAAGGAATGAAAGCAAAATTTTCAGCCTGGGAAGCAGGGGCTCAAGTAAATCTGCCAACACAATGCCCTCCTTTAGAGCCAGCTGAGAAAATGTGGCCAGGCTGATCTACCCGCTTACAACGAAATGTTTCACTTCAGAATAGGAGACTTTGCTACCAAACGCCGGCAGCCCCTTTCCCTCAAAGTGCTGTTTCTGTGTAGACTAGGGAAAGACACCATGGTTCCCAGCTAGAAAGGCTCTTTTGACTGTTGGTGTCCTCCATGAAAGAGCCAGAAGTGCTGATCTCAACTAATCGGGCTGCACGTCCCTGAATCGTAGGGGTAGGGCAGTTCTGAGCCAATGTGCCACCTACGGAAAGAAAGCAGAGTTTTCAGCCTGGGAAGCAGGGCCTCAAGTAAGTCTGCCAACAGAGTGCCCTCCTTTATAGCCAGCTGAGAAATTCTGGCAAGGCTGAATCTACCCGCTTACAACGAAATGTTTCTCTTCAGAATTGCAGATGCTGCTACCAAACGCCAGCAGCTCCTCTCCCTCAGAGTGCTGTTTCTGTGTAGACTAGGGAAAGACACTATGGACCACAGCTTAGCACGGGTGTTATCCCAGTTGGTTTCCTCCATGAAAGAGCCAGAAAGGCTGATCTCAACTAATCGGCCTGCACATCCCTGAATCCCTGGGGTAGGGTAGTTCTGAGCCAAAGTGCCACCTAAGGAATGAAAGCAAAATTTTCAGCCTGGGAAGCAGGGCCTCAAGTAAGTCAGCCAACAGAGTGCCCTCTTTTAGAGCCAGCTGAGAAAATGTGGCCAGGCTGAATCTACCCGCTTACAACGAAATGTTTCACTTCAGAATAGGAGATTTTGCTACCAAACGCCAGGAGCCCCTTTCCCTCAAAGTGCTGTTTCTCTGTAGACTAGGGAAACACACCATGGTTCCCAGCTTAGAACGGTTCTTTTCACTGTGGGTTTCCTCCATGAAAGAGCCAGAAGTGCTGATCTCAACGAATCGGGCTGCACATCCCTGAATCCTAGGGGTAGGGCAGTTCTGAGCCAAAGTGCCACCTAAGGAAAGAAAGCAGACTTTTCAGCCTGGGAAGCAGGGCCTCCAGTAAGTCTTCCAACAGAGTGCCCTCCTTTGTAGCCAGCTGAGGAATTCTGGCAAGGCTGAATCTACCCGCTTACAACGAAATGTTTCACTTTAGAAAAGGAGATTATGCTACCAAACGCCAGCAGCCCCTCTCCTTCAGAATCCTGTTTCTCTTTAGACTAGGGAAAGAGAGCATGGTCCCCAGCTTACAACGGCTCTTTTCCCAGTTGGGTTCCTCCATAAAAGAGCCAGAAGGGCTGATCTCAAGTAATCGGGCTGCACATCCGTGAACCCTTGGGGTAGGGCAGTTCTGAGCCAAAGTGCCACCTAAGGAAAGAAAGCAGAGTTTTCAGCCTGGGAAGCAGGGCCTCAAGTAAGTCTGCCATCAGAGTGCCCTCCTTTAGAGCCAGCTGAGAAAATGTGGCAAGGCTGAATATACCCGCTTACAACGAAATGTTTCACTTCAGATAAGGAGATTATGCTACCAAACGCCAGCAGCCCCTCTCCCTCAGAGTCCTGTTTCTGTGTAGACTAGGGAAAGACACCATGGTTCCCAGCTAGAACGGCTCTTTTACCAGTTGGTTTTATCCAAAAAAGAGCCAGAAGGGCTGATCTCAACTCATCGGGCTGCACATCCCTGAATCGTAGGGGTAGGGCAGTTCTGAGCCAATGTGCCACCTAAGGAAAGAAAGCACAGTTTTCAGCCTGGGAAGCAGGGCCTCAAGTAAGTCTGCCAACAGAGTGCCCTCCTTTAGAGCCAGCTGAGAAAATGTGGCCAGGCTGATCTACCCGTTTACAATGAAAACAGCAGCCCCTCTCCCTCAGAGTCCTGTTTCTGTGTAGACTAGGGAAAGACACCATGGTTCCCAGCTAGAACGGCTCTTTTACCAGTTGGTTTTATCCAAGAAAGAGCCAGAAGGGCTGATCTCAACTAATCGGGCTGCACATCCCTGAATCGTAGGGGTAGGGCAGTTCTGAGCCAATGTGCCACCTAAGGAAAGAAAGCAGAGTTTTCAGCCTGGGAAGCAGGGCCTCAAGGAAGTCTGCCAACAGAGTGCCCTCCTTTAGAGCCAGCTGAGAAATTCTGGCAACGCTGAATCTACCCGCTTACAACGAAATGTTTCTCTTCAGAATAGCAGATGTTGCTACCAGACGCCAGCAGCTACTCTCCCTCAGAGTGCTGTTTCTGTGTACACTAGGAAAAGACACTATGGTCCACAGCTTAGAACGGGTCTTATCCCTGTTGGTTTCCTCCATGAAAGAGCCAGAAAGGCTGATCTCAACTAATTGGCCTGCACATCCCTGAATCCCTGGGGTAGGATAGTTCTGAGCCAAAGTGCCACCTAAGGAATGAAAGCAAAATTTTCAGCCTGGGAAGCAGGGCCTCAAGTAAGTTAGCCAACAGAGTGCCCTCCTTTAGAGCCAGCTGAGAAAATGTGGCCAGGCTGAATCTACCCGCTTACAACGAAATGTTTCACTTCAGAATAGGAGATTTTGCTACCAAACGCCAGGAGCCCCTTTCCCTCAAAGTGCTGTTTCTCTGTAGACTAGGGAAACACACCATGGTTCCCAGCTTAGAACGGCTCTTTTCACTGTGGGTTTCCTCCATGAAAGAGCCAGAAGTGCTGATCTCAACGAATCGGGCTGCACATCCCTGAATCCTAGGGGTAGGGCAGTTCTGAGCCAAAGTGCCACCTAAGGAAAGAAAGCAGAGTTTTCAGCCTGGGAAGCAGGGCCTCAAGTAAGTCTGCCAACAGAGTGCCCTCCTTTATAGCCAGCTGAGGAATTCTGGCAAGGCTGAATCTATCCGCTTACAACGAAATGTTTCACTTTAGAAAAGGAGATTATGCTACCAAACGCCAGCAGCCCCTCTCCTTCAGAATCCTGTTTCTCTTTAGACTAGGGAAAGAGAGCATGGTCCCCAGCTTACAACGGCTCTTTTCCCAGTTGGGTTCCTCCATAAAAGAGCCAGAAGGGCTGATCTCAAGTAATCGGGCTGCACATCCGTGAACCCTTGGGGTAGGGCAGTTCTGAGCCAAAGTGCCACCTAAGGAAAGAAAGCAGAGTTTTCAGCCTGGGAAGCAGGGCCTCAAGTAAGTCTGCCATCAGAGTGCCCTCCTTTAGAGCCAGCTGAGAAAATGTGGCAAGGCTGAATATACCCGCTTACAACGAAATGTTTCACTTCAGATAAGGAGATTATGCTACCAAACGCCAGCAGCCCCTCTCCCTCAGAGTCCTGTTTCTGTGTAGACTAGGGAAAGACACCATGGTTCCCAGCTAGAACGGCTCTTTTACCAGTTGGTTTTATCCAAAAAAGAGCCAGAAGGGCTGATCTCAACTCATCGGGCTGCACATCCCTGAATCCCTGGGGTAGGGTAGTTCTGAGCCAAAGTGCCACCTAAGGAATGAAAGCAAAATTTTCAGCCTGGGAAGCAGGGCCTCAGGTAAGTCTGCCAACAGAGTGCCCTCCTTTAGAGCCAGCTGAGAAAATGTGGCCAGGCTGATCTACCCGTTTACAACGAAAACAGCAGCCCCTCTCCCTCAGAGTCCTGTTTCTGTGTAGACTAGGGAAAGACACCATGGTTCCCAGCTAGAACGGCCCTTTTACCAGTTGGTTTTATCCAAGAAAGAGCCAGAAGGGCTGATCTCAACTAATCGGGCTGCACATCCCTGAATCGTAGGGGTAGGGCAGTTCTGAGCCAATGTGCCACCTAAGGAAAGAAAGCAGAGTTTTCAGCCTGGGAACCAGGGCCTCAAGGAAGTCTGCCAACAGAGTGCCCTCCTTTAGAGCCAGCTGAGAAATTCTGGCAACGCTGAATCTACCCGCTTACAACGAAATGTTTCTCTTCAGAATAGCAGATGTTGCTACCAGACGCCAGCAGCTACTCTCCCTCAGAGTGCTGTTTCTGTGTACACTAGGAAAAGACACTATTGTCCACAGCTTAGAACGGGTCTTATCCCTGTTGGTTTCCTCCATGAAAGAGCCAGAAAGGCTGATCTCAACTAATTGGCCTGCACATCCCTGAATCCCTGGGGTAGGATACTTCTGAGCCAAAGTGCCACCTAAGGAATGAAAGCAAAATTTTCAGCCTGGGAAGCAGGGCCTCAAGTAAGTTAGCCAACAGAGTGCCCTCCTTTAGAGCCAGCTGAGAAAATGTGGCCAGGCGGAATCTACCCGCTTACAACGAAATGTTTCACTTCAGAATAGGAGATTTTGCTACCAAACGCCAGGAGCCCCTTTCCCTCAAAGTGCTGTTTCTCTGTAGACTAGGGAAACACACCATGGTTCCCAGCTTAGAACGGCTCTTTTCACTGTGGGTTTCCTCCATGAAAGAGCCAGAAGTGCTGATCTCAACTAATCGTGCAGCACATCCCTGAATCCTAGGGGTAGGGCAGTTCTGAGCCAAAGTGCCACCTAAGGAAAGAAAGCAGAGTTTTCAGCCTGGGAAGCAGGGCCTCAAGTAAGTCTGCCAACAGAGTGCCCTCCTTTATAGCCAGCTGAGGAATTCTGGCAAGGCTGAATCTACCCGCTTACAACGAAATGTTTCACTTTAGAAAAGGAGATTATGCTACCAAACGCCAGCAGCCCCTCTCCTTCAGAATCCTGTTTCTCTTTAGACTAGGGAAAGACAGCATGGTCCCCAGCTTACAACGGCTCTTTTCCCAGTTGGGTTCCTCCATAAAAGAGCCAGAAGGGCTGATCTCAAGTAATCGAGCTGCACATCCGTGAACCCTTGGGGTAGGGCAGTTCTGAGCCAAAGTGCCACCTAAGGAAAGAAAGCAGAGTTTTCAGCCTGGGAAGCAGGGCCTCAAGTAAGTCTGCCATCAGAGTGCCCTCCTTTAGAGCCAGCTGAGAAAATGTGGCAAGGCTTAATATACCCGCTTACAACGAAATGTTTCACTTCAGATAAGGAGATTATGCTACCAAACGCCAGCAGCCCCTCTCCCTCAGAGTCCTGTTTCTGTGTAGACTAGGGAAAGACACCATGGTTCCCAGCTAGAACGGCTCTTTTACCAGTTGGTTTTATCCAAAAAAGAGCCAGAAGGGCTGATCTCAACTAATCGGGCTGCACATCCCTGAATCGTAGGGGTAGGGCAGTTCTGAGCCAATGTGCCACCTAAGGAAAGAAAGCAGAATTTTCAGCCTGGGAAGCAGGGCCTCAAGTAAGTCTGCCAACAGAGTGCCCTCCTTTAGAGCCAGCTGAGAAATTCTGGCAAGGCTGAATCTACCCGCTTACAACGAAATGTTTCTCTTCAGAATAGCAGATGTTGCTAGCAAACGCCAGCAGCTACTATCCCTCAGAGTGCTGTTTCTGTGTACACTAGGAAAAGACACTATGGTCCGCAGCTTAGAATGGGTCTTTTCCCAGTTGGTTTCCTCCATGAAAGAGTCAGAATGGCTGATCTCAAAAAATCGGCCTGCACATCCCTGAATACTTGGGGTAGGGGAGTTCTGAACCAATGTGCCACCTAAGGAATGAAAGCAAAATTTTCAGCCAGGGAACCAGGGCCTCAAGTAAGTCTGCCAAAAGAGTGCCCTCTTTTAGAGCCAGCTGAGAAAATATGGCCAGGCTGAATCTTCCCGCTTACAACGAAATCTTTCACTTCAGAGTAGGAGATTTTGTTACCAAACTCCAGGAGCCCCTTTCCCTCAAAGTGCTGTTACTGTGTAGACTAGGGAAAGACACCATGGTCCCCAGCTTAGAACGGCTCTTTTCACTGTTGGTTTCCCCCATGAAAGAGCCAGACGTGCTGATCTCAAATAATCGGGCTGCACATCCCTGAATCCTAGGGGTAGGGCAGTTCTGAGCCAATGTGCCACCTAAGGAAAGAAAGCCGAGTTTTCAGCTTGGGAAGCAGGGCCTCAGGTAAGTCTGCCAACAGAATGCCCTCCTTTATAGCCAGCTGAGGAATTCTGGCAAGGCTGAATCTACCCGCTTACAACGAAATGTTTCTCTTCAGAATAGCAGATGTTGCTACTAAACGCCACCAACTCCTCTCCCTGAGAATGCTGTTTCTGTGTACACTAGGGAAAGACACTATGGTCCACAGCTTAGAACGGGTCTTTTCCCAGTTGGTTTTATCCATGAAAGAGCCAGAAGGGCTGATCTCATGTAATCGGGCTGCACATCCGTGAACCCTTGGGGTAGGGCAGTTCTGAGCCAATGTACCACCTAAGGAAAGAAAGCAGAGTTTTCAGCCTGGGAAGCAGGGCCTCAAGTAAGTTAGACAACAGAGTGCCCTCCTTTATAGCCAGCTGAGAAAATGAGGAAAGGCTGAATCTACCCGCTTACAGCGAAATGTTTCTCTTCAGAATAGCAGATGTTTCTACTGAACGCCAGCAGCTCCTCTCCCTCAGAGTGCTGTTTCTGTGTACACTAGAGAAAGACACTATGGTCCCCAGCTTAGAACGGGTCTTTTCCCAGTTGGTTTCCTCCATGAAAGAGTCAGAAAGGCTGATCTCAAAAAATCGGCCTGCACATCCCTGAATCCTTGGGGTAGGGGAGTTCTGAGCCAATGTGCCACCTAAGGAATGAAAGCAAAATTTTCAGCCTGGGAAGCAGGGGCTCAAGTAAATCTGCCAACACAATGCCCTCCTTTAGAGCCAGCTGAGAAAATGTGGCCAGGCTGATCTACCCGCTTACAACGAAATGTTTCACTTCAGAATAGGAGATTTTGCTACCAAACGCCGGCAGCCCCTTTCCCTCAAAGTGCTGTTTCTGTGTAGACTAGGGAAAGACACCATGGTTCCCAGCTAGAAAGGCTCTTTTGACTGTTGGTGTCCTCCATGAAAGAGCCAGAAGTGCTGATCTCAACTAATCGGGCTGCACGTCCCTGAATCGTAGGGGTAGGGCAGTTCTGAGCCAATGTGCCACCTACGGAAAGAAAGCAGAGTTTTCAGCCTGGGAAGCAGGGCCTCAAGTAAGTCTGCCAACAGAGTGCCCTCCTTTATAGCCAGCTGAGAAATTCTGGCAAGGCTGAATCTACCCGCTTACAACGAAATGTTTCTCTTCAGAATTGCAGATGCTGCTACCAAACGCCAGCAGCTCCTCTCCCTCAGAGTGCTGTTTCTGTGTAGACTAGGGAAAGACACTATGGACCACAGCTTAGCACGGGTGTTATCCCAGTTGGTTTCCTCCATGAAAGAGCCAGAAAGGCTGATCTCAACTAATCGGCCTGCACATCCCTGAATCCCTGGGGTAGGGTAGTTCTGAGCCAAAGTGCCACCTAAGGAATGAAAGCAAAATTTTCAGCCTGGGAAGCAGGGCCTCAAGTAAGTCAGCCAACAGAGTGCCCTCTTTTAGAGCCAGCTGAGAAAATGTGGCCAGGCTGAATCTACCCGCTTACAACGAAATGTTTCACTTCAGAATAGGAGATTTTGCTACCAAACGCCAGGAGCCCCTTTCCCTCAAAGTGCTGTTTCTCTGTAGACTAGGGAAACACACCATGGTTCCCAGCTTAGAACGGTTCTTTTCACTGTGGGTTTCCTCCATGAAAGAGCCAGAAGTGCTGATCTCAACGAATCGGGCTGCACATCCCTGAATCCTAGGGGTAGGGCAGTTCTGAGCCAAAGTGCCACCTAAGGAAAGAAAGCAGACTTTTCAGCCTGGGAAGCAGGGCCTCCAGTAAGTCTTCCAACAGAGTGCCCTCCTTTGTAGCCAGCTGAGGAATTCTGGCAAGGCTGAATCTACCCGCTTACAACGAAATGTTTCACTTTAGAAAAGGAGATTATGCTACCAAACGCCAGCAGCCCCTCTCCTTCAGAATCCTGTTTCTCTTTAGACTAGGGAAAGAGAGCATGGTCCCCAGCTTACAACGGCTCTTTTCCCAGTTGGGTTCCTCCATAAAAGAGCCAGAAGGGCTGATCTCAAGTAATCGGGCTGCACATCCGTGAACCCTTGGGGTAGGGCAGTTCTGAGCCAAAGTGCCACCTAAGGAAAGAAAGCAGAGTTTTCAGCCTGGGAAGCAGGGCCTCAAGTAAGTCTGCCATCAGAGTGCCCTCCTTTAGAGCCAGCTGAGAAAATGTGGCAAGGCTGAATATACCCGCTTACAACGAAATGTTTCACTTCAGATAAGGAGATTATGCTACCAAACGCCAGCAGCCCCTCTCCCTCAGAGTCCTGTTTCTGTGTAGACTAGGGAAAGACACCATGGTTCCCAGCTAGAACGGCTCTTTTACCAGTTGGTTTTATCCAAAAAAGAGCCAGAAGGGCTGATCTCAACTCATCGGGCTGCACATCCCTGAATCGTAGGGGTAGGGCAGTTCTGAGCCAATGTGCCACCTAAGGAAAGAAAGCACAGTTTTCAGCCTGGGAAGCAGGGCCTCAAGTAAGTCTGCCAACAGAGTGCCCTCCTTTAGAGCCAGCTGAGAAAATGTGGCCAGGCTGATCTACCCGTTTACAATGAAAACAGCAGCCCCTCTCCCTCAGAGTCCTGTTTCTGTGTAGACTAGGGAAAGACACCATGGTTCCCAGCTAGAACGGCTCTTTTACCAGTTGGTTTTATCCAAGAAAGAGCCAGAAGGGCTGATCTCAACTAATCGGGCTGCACATCCCTGAATCGTAGGGGTAGGGCAGTTCTGAGCCAATGTGCCACCTAAGGAAAGAAAGCAGAGTTTTCAGCCTGGGAAGCAGGGCCTCAAGGAAGTCTGCCAACAGAGTGCCCTCCTTTAGAGCCAGCTGAGAAATTCTGGCAACGCTGAATCTACCCGCTTACAACGAAATGTTTCTCTTCAGAATAGCAGATGTTGCTACCAGACGCCAGCAGCTACTCTCCCTCAGAGTGCTGTTTCTGTGTACACTAGGAAAAGACACTATGGTCCACAGCTTAGAACGGGTCTTATCCCTGTTGGTTTCCTCCATGAAAGAGCCAGAAAGGCTGATCTCAACTAATTGGCCTGCACATCCCTGAATCCCTGGGGTAGGATAGTTCTGAGCCAAAGTGCCACCTAAGGAATGAAAGCAAAATTTTCAGCCTGGGAAGCAGGGCCTCAAGTAAGTTAGCCAACAGAGTGCCCTCCTTTAGAGCCAGCTGAGAAAATGTGGCCAGGCTGAATCTACCCGCTTACAACGAAATGTTTCACTTCAGAATAGGAGATTTTGCTACCAAACGCCAGGAGCCCCTTTCCCTCAAAGTGCTGTTTCTCTGTAGACTAGGGAAACACACCATGGTTCCCAGCTTAGAACGGCTCTTTTCACTGTGGGTTTCCTCCATGAAAGAGCCAGAAGTGCTGATCTCAACGAATCGGGCTGCACATCCCTGAATCCTAGGGGTAGGGCAGTTCTGAGCCAAAGTGCCACCTAAGGAAAGAAAGCAGAGTTTTCAGCCTGGGAAGCAGGGCCTCAAGTAAGTCTGCCAACAGAGTGCCCTCCTTTATAGCCAGCTGAGGAATTCTGGCAAGGCTGAATCTACCCGCTTACAACGAAATGTTTCACTTTAGAAAAGGAGATTATGCTACCAAACGCCAGCAGCCCCTCTCCTTCAGAATCCTGTTTCTCTTTAGACTAGGGAAAGAGAGCATGGTCCCCAGCTTACAACGGCTCTTTTCCCAGTTGGGTTCCTCCATAAAAGAGCCAGAAGGGCTGATCTCAAGTAATCGGGCTGCACATCCGTGAACCCTTGGGGTAGGGCAGTTCTGAGCCAAAGTGCCACCTAAGGAAAGAAAGCAGAGTTTTCAGCCTGGGAAGCAGGGCCTCAAGTAAGTCTGCCATCAGAGTGCCCTCCTTTAGAGCCAGCTGAGAAAATGTGGCAAGGCTGAATATACCCGCTTACAACGAAATGTTTCACTTCAGATAAGGAGATTATGCTACCAAACGCCAGCAGCCCCTCTCCCTCAGAGTCCTGTTTCTGTGTAGACTAGGGAAAGACACCATGGTTCCCAGCTAGAACGGCTCTTTTACCAGTTGGTTTTATCCAAAAAAGAGCCAGAAGGGCTGATCTCAACTCATCGGGCTGCACATCCCTGAATCCCTGGGGTAGGGTAGTTCTGAGCCAAAGTGCCACCTAAGGAATGAAAGCAAAATTTTCAGCCTGGGAAGCAGGGCCTCAGGTAAGTCTGCCAACAGAGTGCCCTCCTTTAGAGCCAGCTGAGAAAATGTGGCCAGGCTGATCTACCCGTTTACAACGAAAACAGCAGCCCCTCTCCCTCAGAGTCCTGTTTCTGTGTAGACTAGGGAAAGACACCATG